>NC_074691.1:6358308-6689975 GCF_029448725.1 Salvelinus fontinalis | reverse complement strand
GTTTTAATATACATATTTAAACAATACAAAGCATACACCTACAAATGACAACAGACGCAATCAAACATCCACAAAATCACCCCTGCCCAGACCCACCTGCTTACACCCCCATCCATCTCCAGCACCCGTGTCACTCTCCGCCACACGGCCTCAAACTGCGGTGTTTTGTTTCTCTCTGTCGCCCATGCACTTTCAACATTTAGATAATAAAACATTTGACTTTTCCATTGGGTTAACGACGGAGCATTGGTTGATTTCCAGTTTTGAAGTATACGTTTTTTTCAAGATGATTGAGGAGAAGAGGATCGTCCAACCCATCGATCTCTAAGCTTCTGCAGCTTCCAAAGGGTCATTTTTAAAGGTTGATATAATTGCAGTCAAAACGGGTTCCAATTAAGAACCTTTTTGGATTTGCTTAGTGTATCAGCCTGAAAAGCCTGCAATTCAATAGCCTACTCATTGAGTGCTAAAATGTCACAAATATAAGGCAATTAAATCACATATACACAGATGTCTTCAATTAGAATTGTTCATGACAGCTTGTAAAGGCTCGATGTTATCACATGCAAATTCATTCATTTGACATCAATGGTAATATGCAGAGATTTTCCTGTCTCTCTCCCCATCCCCCACCTTTCCCTCTGTGGTCTTTCATTCCTCCCACATTCCATACCAAAACATGGCACCGTAGTGTTCCCGTTTCCGTAGTAACAGTTTCCTCTTGAGCTCTTTGTGTCCTGTCGAACCAACAGCTTGCAAGGCAACCGGAGGAGAGTCACTGATTAGTCCCAGTTTGATTTGGGTTGTGTCCCAGTTTGATTTGGGTTTTATCCTGTTCCCTATATAGTGCACTACTTTCGACCAACGCCTATTTTGTTGCATTACAACCTGTAAATTAAATGGATTTTTATTTGGATTTCATGTAATGGACAAAATAGACAAAATAGTCCATATTGGTGAAGTGAAATGAAAATAATGTTGTTTCAAAAAAATTGCGCGTGCATATGTATTCACCCCCTTTTCTATGAAGCCCCTAAATAAGATCTGGTGCAACCAATTACCTTCAGAAGTCACATAATTGGTTAAATAAAGTCCACCTGTGTGCAATCTAAGTGTCAAATAATCTGTCACATGATCTCAGTATATATACACCTGTTCTGAAAGGCCCCAGAGTCTGCAACACCACTAAGCAAGGGGCACCATGAAGACCAAGGAGCTCTCCAAACAGGTCAGGGACAAAGTTGTAGAGAAGTACAGATCAGGGTTTGGTTATAAAAAAATATCAGAAACTTTGAACATCCCACAGAGCACCATTAAATCCATTATAAAACAATGGAAAGAATATGGCACCACAACAAACCTGCCAAGAGAGGGCCGCCCACCAAAACTCACAGACCAGGCAAGGAGGGCATTAATCAATCAGAGAGGCAACAAAGAAACCAAATATAACCCTGAAGGAGCTGCAAAGCTCCACAGCGGCGATTGGAGTATCTGTCCATAGGACCACTTTAAGCCCTACACTCCACAGAGCTGGGCTTTAC
This sequence comes from Salvelinus fontinalis, assembly GCF_029448725.1. NCBI lineage: Eukaryota > Metazoa > Chordata > Actinopteri > Salmoniformes > Salmonidae > Salvelinus > Salvelinus fontinalis. The sequence goes on along the minus strand of NC_074691.1, from coordinate 6,688,434 downwards.
AGAAGAGTGGCCAGAAAAGCCATTGCTTAAAGAAAAAAATAAGCAAACACATTTGGTGTTCGCCAAAAGGCATGTGGGAGTCTCCCAAAATGTATGGAAAAAGGGACTCTGGTCAGAGGAGACTAAAATGTAGCTTTTTGGCCATCAAGGAAAACGCTATGTCTGGCGCAAACCCAACACCTCATCACCCCGAGAACACCATCCATGCTGTGGGGATGTTTTTCATCGGCAGGGACTGGGAAACTGATCAGAATTGAAGCAATGATGGATGGTGCTAAATGCAGGGAAATTCTTGAGGGAAACCTGTTTCAGTCTTCCAGAGATTTGAGACTGGGATGGAGGTTCACCTTCCAGCAGGACAATGGCCCTAAGCATACTGTTAAAGCAACACTCGAGTGGTTTAAGGGAAACATTTAAATGTATTGGAATGGCCTAGTCAAAGCCCAGACCTCAATCCAATTGAGAATCTGTGGTATGACTTAAAGATTTCTGTACACCAGCAGAACCCATCCAACTTGAAGGAGCTGGAGCAGTTTTGCCTTAAAGAATGGGCAAAAATCCCAGTGGCTAGATGTGCCAAGCTTATAGAGACATACCCCAAGAGACTTGCAGCTGTAATTGCTGCAAAAGTTGTCTCTACAAAGTATTAAGGGGGGTGAATAGTTATGCACGTTCAAGTTTTCAGTTTTTTTGTCTTATTTCTTATTTGTTTCACAATAAAAAAATATTTTGCATCTTCAAAGTGGTAGGCATGTTGTGTAAATCAAATGATACAAACCCCCCAAAAATCTATTTTAATTCCAGGTTGTAAGGCAACAAAACAGAAAAAATGCCAAGGGGTTGAATACTTTCGCAAGCCACTGTACATAGCGAATAGGGTGACATTTGGGATTGCAGGCAGCCTTGGTTTCTGTTGGTTGTGTTTGACTCAAGGATAAGACTAAAGTCATTACAATCCTCTAGCCTGAGTGAAGAGCCAAAACATTCATCCATTTATAGTCCAACATGCTCTGGGATTTGCCTGGGAAACATAGCACAAATGGTCAAATGAATATGTCGTGATTCAACCACGGAATGGATCAACTGCTGGTTAACGTTTGCATGTTGTTTAGGGATTTTTGCATAGAGCATCAGAAAATGAAATGATATACTTTGAATGAATGTTTTCACTTCTCCTCTTCTCAAGGCTGAGAAACATTCATTTGATTCATGGGGATACATTTATAATAATAGGGCCCAGAACACCATTGCCTGAAATTTGGGGCCAAGAAAATACTGTCCTTGTGTATTTGTAAGCTTTCGTTCAGACTATCTTTCCAGTACAGTATCTAAGACTGTCCATATTCCATTGTCTGTATACCAAGGGCACAGTCCTTTACAAAGGCAGTGGGATAGAGAAGTGCAGCTATATACTGTAGATTGAAAGACTCGCTACCATGTCCCAACCCAACCTTTCCCTCCACGATCTGCCAGATTCACCAAGCCCTCTGACAATTATCCCCGTTTTGGGTAAAATGCCAACAACAACATTGGGAAAGGGAAACAGGGATACCTAGTCAGTTGTACAACTGAATGCCTTCAACTGAAATGTGTCTTCCGCATTTAACCCAACCCCTCTGAATCAGAGAGTTGCGGGGGGGCTGCCATAATTGACATCCCCGTCTTCTTGGTTGATAACCTCCCTCTTAGAAGGACAAAAAAAAAGGAAGGACTAAGCTACTACTTGGAAACTTTCTGCAGCTATTTCCAATCCAAATGATGACGAACCGATAAGGTCTCTGGGTTTCGGTCTAATTCAATTCCAGTGTAACCGCCTCACAGAGCTAAAGTGGCAGCTATACTGCTCTCATATCAGTCAACACTGACTATGCAGCAGTAAGTGGATAAAAGCATGATATTTCACTTCATGACTACCTCCATTTAAGATTTAATATAGTTTTAGAGGTGCCCCTCTACCCTCACTGCCTAGGCTATAACCTGAAACCAATGAATCAAACCTGAGCTCAACATAACCTCCCCCCCATGAAATGATGGAGAGCTCAATGTCTGATATTGGAACAACCCATAGAGCACTTTATTAAGGGAAACTACATGGGGCTATTTCATAAGAGATTTGGATATTGTACCCACTAAAATATGAATGGACATTCAATCCTCGTTCTAATCAAATCGTTGTGTAATAGATAATACTCAAATCTAATTTAGGAAGGAACATTCCAAATCTTTCCAAACGTTTATGTTATGGGCTACGTCCCAAATGGCACACTACTTACTACACAGTGCAGTACTTTTGACCAAGATGCCATTTGGGACGCATCCATGATCTGAGAATGATTGAAGTCTTGTGAGAGGAGCCATAGTGGAGTATTTGATGGATCTCCCCACCAAGCCAAGAATAACAGGATCTGGGGCTGTTCTTACTAACCCCTAGGACCAGTCGCTCTGTCCTCTTACTCAGTCTTGCAGACAGAGGTAAAGTTCTTCATGGTAAGGTTGCCTAAGAATATGGATCATCAGTACTAATGGATGTTTTAAGCATATTGACCAGAGTGCTGAAGGTAAGATATTAGTGATGTGGGAAAAATTGATACAGCAGTATAATTTTTTACGATATCGATTTATATGACAGTGTTGATTCAAAAAATTTAATAAAAAAAGTTTATTTATTTCACTAAGATGTTACCGTTAAAGGGGCAATCTGCAGTTGCTACATCCATTTTTTTAGACCTTTAAATTGATGATATATACCAGTTGATTCTTGAAGGATATAACTTAGATGCCTATGAGCTTAGTTCAACTGTCCTACCCCATCAGAACCCAAAATATAAGCTTGTTGTTGTCTTTGTAAACTAGGTATTATAAACAAACACTATATAATTTTGATATCATGGATGGTCAGTCCTTGTATCCATAACTGTCCATGAGTTTGAGAATGGTTACATTTCTCTAGCCCCATCCCTCAGTGTTCTACCAAAATAGTGGCTTAGAGACTGCTTTTGTTATTGTTTGAACTGCAGATTTCCACTTTAAAAATGGTGAGCTAATATGTTTTGAGTGCTTATCTCCATGACTGATCAAACTCATTTTCTCTACAGGAGAAATATAGTGACCAATGTTTGGAACAGTGAATTGCATTTAAATTGCCATATCGAATCGTAATACATATAGAATCTAGGGCTGTTCCCAGACCAAAATGTTGTCTGTTCTTTCAACCAATCAATTGGTCGAAATTGTACCATTTTCTATATATATATATAGACACACCCTATGTGTTTTAATAAAATCAACTATATGCACTGAGCTTGATGCTTTAAGTGCACTGTTTGAATAAATTATTAAGACACACAAATGACTCGAGGGAGCCAGAGATCAAGATAACCCCAAGGGAAAAAACTGTTCCTGACCCTCCTGCTCCTGCTGGCCTTCACAGATTTTGCCATTATGCTGGTAATAGGCTACACCAGGGGTCGGAAAGCTTTTTCATGGGGAGTGCTAATGTAACAGATGTGAAATGGCTAGCTAGTTAGCGGTGGTGCGCGCTAATAGCCTTTCAAACGGTGACGTCACCTGCTCTGAGACCTTGAAGTAGTGGTTCCCCTTGCTCTGCAAGGGCCGAGGCTTTTGTGGAGCGATGGGTAACGATGCTTCGTGGGTGACTGTTGTTGATGTGTGCAGAAGGTCCCTGGTTCGCGCCCGGGTCGGGGAGAGGGGACGGACTAAAGTAATACTGTTACACTAACATGACAATTTATCCGTTTTTTTTTCACATACACAATTTATCTTACAATAATTTCTAACCGATCTAACCGATCTGCATGCCAGTTCTGATTTTCATATACACATTTTCGTGGAACATTTCAATTATAATAATGTATTTTTGTTCTATTGCCAACTAGGTAAAAAATAGCCTACATAAAGCCAACAAATAAAAACATTGTAGGTAGAGAATATATCATGATTTAATAAATATAGGCCTTAATCACATTGGCTACACATGGAGGTTTGTTCATGTTCTTTCAATCACATTCATCTCTCTACTCGAACTTGAAACATATCAACTATTAAACTGCAAGTTCATATCAACTATCAACTGGGTCCGGCCCTCAGGTCGCTCTAGCAAACTTGAAACATTGTATCAACTATTCTGGGCCCTCAGTTTACCCCTGCAGTGAGCTCCAGACAGACACCGCTGTATTTGCAGAACTTCACAAGGGATAAGAAAGTAGCGTGATCAGGTATTTTATGACGTTTTCACTGCATGATATTTTCCCCTTTCACACCGAGGCTTGGTGGTTATAAGGGAGAGAGCTGGTAATAATTGTCAAATACATTGAGGAGCTATTGTATATCATTCTCAATGGATGTAAAAACAGACTTGGCTTACTTGCTGTTTGAGGTGAAGAAAAAATACTTTGAGAAGCTCCACAGCTCATTAGCAGTGGTGAGTTAAGACAATCAGAAATACTATCCGACATCCCCAAACGTATACATTTGCGTTCAGGCCAGGTAGCCTAAGCGTACTTCCATGCGTAATCAGTTGCGCGTCTTTACTCAACATTGACAGGAGCGCTCCAAACAAAAGACAATTAATAAATTGACAACAAGTATATGGAATGAAATAAACCAAAACTTGTTTCTTACAAGTGTAGCATAGGTTGTGAGCTCTGCAAACAACATGTCCACTCCGACAATGAAAACGGTAAACGACTGTATGCATTAACAGAAATGACTGTAACCAAACAAACATTGTAGATGAGAAAATACGATAATTAACGGTAAATGTATTACTGGTGATATATGTAAAGAGGAATTGATAGTCACTAACAATAAAAGTTATAATAATAATTCACACAATTAAGTTATGAAACAATGGATGTGCACAAACTGGCCTGAGAGAGACGCGCCTTGTGCAGAGTGATGGGCCGAGCCATCCCCTGCGGCCTCCGCAATGGATTAGTCCACCAGATGCATCATAGTCTTGCATTCCGGCGGATATCATTCATTTTCAATGGAGCAGTCCACAACACTACGTTGGGGGTGCCTCACTAGGCTGCGTTCTCTATACCACATGCATTCAATATTTTCAACTTGTGTGTTGCTTTACCGTGCGGTGGTACAAACGGAAGTACACACAGACTCCCAACTACCTAGCTTTTAGAGAGTTGAAAAGCGAAGTACATGTGCCTCAGGTGCATAAAATGCGGGCTAGACATTCGACAAAACGCATGCATCTGGTGGACATCGGGCATGACATATTTCTGATAAATTTGCGACCGCAAACTAAATAAAATCTCCGTCAACTAACAGCATATCGACCAAACAATAGACCAGTCGACTAAATTGGGTCAGCCCTAATAGAATCGCAATACAAATCGTATCTGCATCTAAGCATCGTGATAATATCGTTATCGGGGGCATCCTGGTAACTCCCAACCCTACAAGATATGGAGTGTACTATTTGCATTAGAACTGAATACACAGCAGACAGCCAGTGACTGTTGTTGTAGGAGGCCATTCCATTTGAATGGAAAAATGCATATAAGGCCATAACATATTTATGGAAAGCGCCCAGTCCAGGGGGTGTACTTGTAGCCTACATAATGCTACCTCACGCTATAAACAGGAGATTGGCCTACAGTGCAGGAGCTTTTCTGGCTCACACAAGGCTTACTTTTACTTTAGATATTTTTTAAATTGCACAGAAGGTCATGCCCTTTGTATGGGAAAATTCACATAGCGCCATACCATTGCCACATGGACAGAATGTGCTACTAGATACCCAGACAGCAGCAGGCTTTGAGAAGAAAAGAAGGGAGCCTCTGTTCAAATCTATAAATAATGTGAAAATAAACATGAGGGCGTACCTTTCATTTCATGGCTTTGTCACAGATGCCAGTCGAGTAAGATGCTTGGAAATTGTTTTTCTTCTCAGCCCTAGGCCAGTAGATTTCAGTCAGTGGATCCATTCCAAATGGCCCCATATTCCCGATATCCTCCTGAGACCAGAAAAAAAAAATTGGGATACACTTTTCTTTTTTTTTTACATAAGTGTTTGGGGTGAAAAACAACATTTTACAAAGAAAAAAGTTAGAAAATATTGTTATTTATCTTTTATTGTATGTGCAAAATTGTCCTCTGTAGTGGTCATTAGGATGTAAACATGAAAACATTTACGTTAAAGCACAGAGTTTCTAAACCCAGAGGCGCAACATAGCTAGACTTCCGGGAACGCTTGCAGAACAGGCGAGACAGACGGGGTTTGAGAAGTCAATGAGAGAAGTGAACAATTCTTCTTAAGTTGTTCATTTTCTTAAACTAAAGGCACAACCTAGATTTGAACCAATGTCTTAAAAGTAGTTGAACATGTTATTACTCCAACCTCATGAAAGTGACACACTGACACGTTTTCATTTTCATCAAAAACAACTTTATATCGAAGGAGTGTGTGTAATTAATAATTAGACACACTTCTTTTCAAATTTTTATAATATATGCTCATTTTGATGGCAGACATTTTTTTTTAAGAACCAAGAAGATAACTTTGTCAAGGTCACACCCACACACATCTCACTGAATACTGTGGCTTATATGGCCTCAGAGATACTGACCAAGAACTGACGTTTAACTAGAGAAGACAAAAATTAAATGCTGGGTCTCAGGAGGATAAAATTGTGCACTACTTTTCACCAGAGCCCTATGGGGTGTGTTGAATTGTGCCACTGAAAAACAGGCTATTCATTTTCACTTTCCAGGAAGGCCATTACTCATTGGCCCTGGCCCTCTTGTTTTGTCACTTAATGAAGTCAGATACAAAGGACATGACAGTAGTGCTTTAATGTGATTGCACTAACCAACATCTGTTCATGAACAAAACACTGGGATTGGTATAATTGAGTTAGCTAATCAAATAATTACTGTCTGTGCGTGTCTGTTTGTGTGTGTGTGCGTGCATGTCTGTTTGTCCTAATAGCTTATTAGTTGTAAACATTCCACCCACTCAAATACAGAGAACACACTAAGAACAGCTACCAATTAGGCCTATGTGATTTTACATTCTTAAAACTTTCTTTTTATCTTCTCCCGTGCAGCTGTCCGTTCCTGGCGTCCAACCTGACCCCAGCCATCCCAGTGATCGGAGGGGTGTTGTTTCTCTTTGTGCTGGGGATGCTCTTCAGGGCCAGCTTCAGTGACCCGGGGGTCCTGCCCCGCGCCACGCCCGACGAGGCTGCCGACCTGGAGAGACAAATAGGTAACTATGGAGACAACCGTTTCCTGACGGTCCAGAGTCCAGGGGATGGTTTCCCAAATGGCACCCTATTCTCTATATAGTGTATGTGTGTAGTATACTACTTTTGACCAGAGGTGGGTTTTGGTCAAAAGTAGTCCAAGGTCCTGGTCAAAAGTAGTGCACTATGTAGGGAATAGGGTGCATTTTGGGACTTGGACCAGGCAGAACTCTGCACTCAGAGTCTCTGATGCTGTTTCTTCTCCTTGTTTGTGTTCAGCTAATGAGGCAGATAGATTTGAGGTCAATGTGAACTTCGCCCAACCACTGTCAAACGGGTTGGATCGAGCCAATCACATGTGGCCTCTAAACGCCTTTGGTGTCTGTGTTCACATGTGAGATGATAAAGTATTCAGTGTTGTTTATGTTTGGAGATGACATCAGCTTTGAGAGGCGCTTTGCCCTGAGCACCAATGGCATGTTGTTCAAACAGTCTGACTAAGGGCCTCGTTTTAGAGTGCAATCTCGAAAATATCTCATCAGAGTGTCAAATAGCACCATATTCTCTGTATAGTGTACTACCTTAGACCTTGGCTCATAGTGCTCTGGTTAAAAGTAGTGCAATATGTAGGGAATAGCGTGCCATTTGGAACGCAACCCTCTATCACAGGAGCAAGCCACTAGTTCCGTTTTGTTATGAGATGTCCAATCCAATGCGTACCAAGAAGAATCAGTCAGTGATTTTCAACGAGCGAAATCTGTGCTATACAGACAGAACAATCTGGATGTATTTTTGGAACTCTGTTTTTTTCCTGTCAATACAGCATTCCAGAACTGACTTGTCCATCACAAAATATCCAGTACTAAGAGAATGACCAAATTTGGGCGTTGTTTGCTCTGTTTATCTAACTCCAGCCTTCTCAGAGCAGGAGAGAAAGCGTCTCTCGTGGGTTGCGTCACAAATGGCCCCCTATTCCCCGTGTAGTGCACTACCATAGGGCTCCAGTCAAAAGTAGTGCACTATATAGGGATTGGGGTGCCATTTGGGACACGCGCCTATGTCTCACCACATCAACAGTGTTTTATACAGCCATTGAGGAAGGGTAGAAGTAATTCACTGTTATATTTACTTAATTCGGTTGTGGGCGGTCACAATGTGATGCATTAGAAATAGCATCCATACATCCTCTAGTAGAGGATCTGGAGGTTCAGTACTGTATAGTCAACTCTACAAACAACGAAAATGGTACTAATTGCCATCAAACTCATACCTCTAAACAATACCTAGAATTACATTTCGTTTATTAAACGTTGATGAAAAGGGATATTACAGGCCTGCACTGAAAAAGCGGTGAACTTTTGGAGAAGTAGTCTCGTCCTATTGTCTGTTTCACAACCTTCCCTAGCTCTTGCGACCTCTAGACTCCTTCAAAACGACGTTCTCCCCCTCTCGTTGTCTTTGTCGCTCCCTCTCTTCACGTCTCGCTCACAACAAATGCTTGCTTTCGAGCAGCTCAATACGTTTTCAATTCTAAGCTGCTTTATTTGCTGCCTCCCAAAACTCACTTGCAGTCAAACACATCCTTCTGTCTGGTATCTGCTTTATCTCTCTCTTGCACTGTGTGTGTATTTGTGTGTGTGTGTGTTTTTCTCCTCTCCTTTATATATATATAATCTCATCATTCCTGCACTGTCTTCCAGCAGAAGTCTTGTTGTTAAATGCATTCACAATCCTCTGTGTATAAGAACAGCATCTGAAGTGACAGCAAGTGATCTCCTTCCCTTTCCGCAATATACATAATGTATGCTCCGTTCCAACGCAACTGCCGTCACCACCACTGTCAATGTCTGGTTTTTCATGTACCCAAAGTCGTGGTTAAATATTTAGGCTAAATCTCAGTCCCACAGATGTTCGCCACATTGACGCATGGTGTTGCCTGAAACTTTGATCCAAAGTTACTTTACAGCCTCTTTAAAATCTTTATAGTTAACTTTATACACTCAGTTTATATTAAACAATAAACCAGTGGCACAGTGCGATGAAATGTTACAAGGAGACGCGCACAGTGTATGAAAATGGCACAGTGTATGAAAATCCTTGTCCAAGGAAGGCGGTGATGCTGAGTGATGGCAATGGAACCCTGTTTAAAGTATACTACTTTTTAAATGAAGCCATACAGAGATGGCTACATATTTTCAATTTCCCCCTCCAGGAAAAAGCAGAACAGATGTGTAAGTGATAAACGGAGATGTTCTGTACATTACCTTGGAAATAATGGACGACATAGGAGGATAAGGCAAAGCCAAGTAATAGAGATAATATATATAGTAATAATGAACTGTACTTCAAATCAAAGTTTATCTGTTACGTACTATACAACAGGTGTAGTAGCCCTTACAGTGAAATGCTTACTTACAGGCTCTAACCAATAGTGCAAAAAAGCTATTAGGTGAGCAATAGGTAAGTAAAGAAATAGAAACAACAGTAAAAAGACAGTGAAAAATAACAGTAGCGAGGCTATAAACAGTAGCGAGGCTATAACAGTAGCAAGGCTACATACAGACACCGGTTAGTCGGGCTGATTGAGGTAGTGTCACGATCGTGTGGCGGATTAACGGACCAAAATGCAGCTTTTGGAAAATAAGCCATCTTCTTTTATTATAACACGAAGATGAACACGACACGAAACACTTTAACAAAACTATACAAAACAACAAAACGACCGTGAAGCTACAAACGTTGTGCACATACAAACAGGCTACAAACGTTCTTACATAGACAATTACCCACAATCAATGAGAGCCTATGGCTACCCTAAATAAGGCTCCCAATCAGAGACAACCGAAATCAGCTGTCTCTAATTGGGAACTCATTCAGGTAACCATAGACTCTCCTAGATAACTAACCAACATAGACACCTCTAGACATATACACTCAACACAAAACCATCTACTACACCCCATAACCCCTTTACCAAATAAACACCCAAAACCAACAAAACATAAACATTCCCCATGTCACACCCTGACCTAACTAAAATAATAAAGAAAACAAAGAATAATAAGGCCAGGGCGTGACATAACCCCCCCCTTGAGGCGCGAACTCCGGGCGCACCATACACAGTCTAGGGGAGGGTCTGGGTGGGCTCCCCTCCACGGTGGCGGCTCCGGCTCTGGTCGTAGTCCCCACGTCACCACAGTACCTAACCACCTCCTAGGCTTCCTCCAAACGACCCCCCTCCACATTAACCCCATTGCATTAAAGGGGAGTTCCGGACTAAGGGACAGCTCCGGACTAAGGACCAGTACCAGGGTAAGGGGCAGTACCAGGGTCAGGGGCAGTACCAGGATAAGGGGCCCTACCAGGGTAAGGGGCAGCACCAGGGTAAGGGGCAGCACCAGGGTAAGGGGCAGCACCAGGGTAAGGGGCAGCACCAGGGTAAGGGGCAGCTCCAGGGTAAGGGGCAGCTCCGGACTGAGGAATGGCAGCTCCGGACTGAGGGACTGCAGCTCCGGACTGAGGGACTGCAGCTCCGGACTGAGGGACGGCCCATGGCTGGCTGACAGATCTGGCTGCTCATGGCTGGCTGACGGATCTGGCTGCTCATGGCTGGCTGACGGATCTGGCTGCTCATGGCTAGCTGACGGATCTGGCTGCTCATGGCTAGCTGACGGATCTGGCTGCTCATGGCTAGCTGACGGATCTGGCTGCTCATGGCTAGCTGACGGATCTGGCTGCTCATGGCTAGCTGACGGATCTGGCTGCTCATGGCTAGCTGACGGATCTGGCTGCTCATGGCTAGCTGACGGATCTGGCTGCTCATGGCTAGCTGACGGATCTGGCTGCTCATGGCTAGCTGACGGATCTGGCTGCTCATGGCTAGCTGACGGATCTGGCTGCTCATGGCTAGCTGACGGATCTGGCTGCTCATGGCTAGCTGACGGATCTGGCTGCTCATGGCTAGCTGACTGATCTGGCTGATCCTGTCTGGTTGGCGGCTCTGGCAGATCCTGTCTGGTTGGCGGCTCTGGCAGATCCTGTCTGGTTGGCGGCACTGGCAGATCCTGTCTGACGGACGGCTCTAGCGGCTCCTGTCTGGCTGGCGGCTCTAGCGGCTCCTGTCTGGCGGACGGCTCTAGCGGCTCCTGTCTGGCGGACGGCTCAGTGGGCTCATGGCAGACGGGCGGCTTTGCAGGCTCATGGCAGACGGGCGGCTTTGCAGGCTCATTGCAGACGGATGGCTCAGATGGCGCTAGGGAGACGGATGGCTCAGATGGCGCTGGGGAGACGGGCAGTTCAGTCATTGCTGTGCAGACGGCAGACTCCTGCCGGCTGAGGCGCACAGTAGGCCTGGTGCGTGGTGCCGGGACTGGTGGCACCGGGCTGGGGACACGCATCTCAGGGCTAGTGCGGGGAGCAGGAACAGGGCATACTGGACCCTGGGGACGCACATTAGGCCTAGTGCGTGGGGCCGGAACTGGTGGTACCGGACTGGGGACACGCATCTCAGGGCTAATGCGGGGAGCAGCAACAGGATGCACAGGACTCTGGAGACGCACAAGAGGCTTAGTGCGTGGTGCCGGAATTGGTGATACCGGGCTGGAGACACGCACCATAGGACGAGTGCGTGGAGGAGGAACAGGGCTCTGGAGACACACTGGAAGCCTGTTACGTGGTGTAGGCACTGGTGGCACTGAACTGGGGCGGGGAGGTGGCGCCGGAAATACCGGACCGTGCAGGCGTATTGGCTCCCTTGAGCATTGAGCCTGACCAACCTTACCTGGTTGAATGCTCCCCGTTGCCCGACCAGTGCGGGGAGGTGGAATAACCCGCACCGGGCTATGTAGGCGAACCGGGGACACCATGCGTAAGGCTGGTGCCATGTAAACCGGCCCGAGGAGACGCACTGGTGGCCAGATATGTAGGGCCGGCTTCATGACATCCGGCTCAATACTCAATCTAGCCCTGCCAGTGCGGGGAGGTGGAATAACCCGCACCGGGCTATGCACACGTACAGGAGACACCGTGCGCTCTACTGCGTAACACGGTGTCTGCCCGTACTCTCGCTCTCCACGGTAATTACAGGGAGTAGGCGCAGGTTTCCTACCTGACTTCGCCACTCTCCCTTTAAGCCCCCCCCAAAGAAATTTTTTGGGTTTTCCCACAGGCTTCCTACCGCTTCGTCGTGCTGCCTCCATTCGCCGGTATCCCTCCTCGCACTGCGCCAGAGAATCCCAGGCGGGCTCCGGCACTCTCCCTGGGTTGATCGCCCACCTGTCGATCTCCTCCCACGTAGTGTAACCCAGATCCTTTGTAGGTTCCTTTTCCTGCCTCCGAGCTAGCTCCTCATATCGCCGCCTCTCTGCTTTCGCTGCCTCCAGCTCAGCTTTGGGGCGGTTATATTCTCCTGGTACCTCCCGGTCTAAAATTTCCTCCCATGTCCATAAATCCTTGTATTGCTCCTGTTGCCGCTGGTCATGCCGCATGGTCCTAAGGTGGGTAATTCTGTCATGATCGTGTGGCGGATTAACGGACCAAAATGCAGCTTTTGGAAAATAAGCCATCTTCTTTTATTATAACACGAAGATGAACACGACACGAAACACTTTAACAAAACTATACAAAACAACCGTGAAGCTACAAACGTTGTGCACATACAAACAGGCTACAAACGTTCTTACATAGACAATTACCCACAATCAATGAGAGCCTATGGCTACCCTAAATAAGGCTCCCAATCAGAGACAACCGAAATCAGCTGTCTCTAATTGGGAACTCATTCAGGTAACCATAGACTCTCCTAGATAACTAACCAACATAGACACCTCTAGACATATACACTCAACACAAAACCATCTACTACACCCCATAACCCCTTTACCAAATAAACACCCAAAACCAACAAAACATAAACATTCCCCATGTCACACCCTGACCTAACTAAAATAATAAAGAAAACAAAGAATAATAAGGCCAGGGCGTGACAGGTAGTATGTAGATATGGTTAAAGTGTCTATGCATATAGGATGAACAGAGAGTAGCAGTAGCGTAAAGAGGGGTTGGCGGGTGGTGGGTGGCGGGACACAATGCAGATAGCCCGGTTAGCCAATATGCGGGAGCACTGGTTGGTCGGGCCAATTGAGGTAGTATGTACATATGTACATGAATGTATAGTTAAAGTGACTGTGCATATATGATAAACAGAGAGTAGCAGCAGCGTTAAAGAGGGGTTGGGGGGGCCACACAATGCAAATAGTCCGGGTAGCCAGTTGATTACCTGTTCAGAAGACTTATGGCTTGGAGGTAAAACTGTTGAGAAGACTTTTTGTCCTAGACTTGGCACTCCGGTACCGCTTGCCATGAGGTAGTAGAGAGAACAGTCTATGACTGGGGTGGCTGGGGTCTTTGACAATTTTTAGGGACTTCCTCTGACACCGCCTGGTGTAGAGGTCCTGGATGGCAGGCAGCTTAGCCTCAGTGATGTACTAGGCCGTACACACTACCCTCTGTAGTGCCTTGCGTTCGGAGGCAGAGCAGTTGCCATACCAGGCAGTGATGCAACCAGTCAGGATGCTCTCGATGTTGCAGCTGGAGAACCTTTTGAGAATCTTAGGACCCATGCCAAATCTTTTTAGTTTTCTGAGGGGGAATAGGCTTTGTCGTGCCCTCTTCACGACTGTCTTGGTGTGTTTGGACCATTCTAGTTTGTTGGTGATGTGGACACCAAGGAACTTGAAGCCCTCAACCTCCTCCACTACAGCCCCGTCGATGAGAATGGGGGCGTACTCGGTCCTCCTTTTCCTGTAGTCCACAATCATCTCCTTAGTCTTGGTTACGTTGAGGGATAGGTTGTTATTCTGGCACCACCCGGTCAGGTCTCTGATTCCTATAGGCTGTCTCGTCGTTGTCGGTGATCAGGCCTACCACTGTTGTGTCGTCTGCAAACTTAATGATGGTGTTGGAGTCGTGCCTGGCCATGCAGTCGTGGGTGAACAGGGAGTACAGGAGGGGACTGAGCACACACCCCTGGGGGGGCTCCAGTGTTGAAGATCAGCGTGGCGGATGTATTACTGCCTACCCTCACCACCTGGGGGCAGCCTGTCAGGAAGTCCAGAATCCAGTTGCAGAGGGAAGTGTTTAGTCCCAGGATCCTTAGCTTAGTGATGAGCTTTGAGGGTACTATGGTGTTGAATGCTGAGTTGTAGTCAATGAGTTGTAGCATTCTCACATAGGTGTTCCTTTTGTCCAGGTGGGAAAGGGCAGTGTGGAGTGCAAGATATTGCATCATCTGTGGATCTGTTTTTTGCGGTATGCAAATTGGAGTGGGTCTAGGGTTTCTGTGATAATGGTGTTGATGTGAGCCATTACCAGCCTTTCAAAGCACTTCATGGCTACGGACGTGAGTGCTAGAAGTCTGTAGTCATTTAGGCAGGTTGCCTTTGTCTTCTTGGGCACAGGGACTATGGTGGTCTGCTTGAAACATGTTGGTATTACAAACTCAATCAGGGACATGTTGAAAATGTCAGTGAAGACACCTGCCAGTTGGTCAGCACTTTCCCGGAGCACACGTCCTCAGCACTTGCCCGGAGCACACGTCCTGGTAATCCATCTGGCCCTGCAGCCTTGTGTATGTTGACCTGTTTAAAGGTCTTACTCACGTCAGCTATGGAGAGCGTGATCACACAGTCGTCCGGAACAGTTGATGCTCTCATGCATGCCTCAGTGTTGCTTGCCTCGAAGCGAGCATAGAAATGATTTAGCTCGTCTGGTAGGCTCCTGTCACTGGGCAGCTCGCGGCTGTGCTTCCCTTTGCAGTCTGTAATAGTTTGCAAGATCTGCCACATAAGAAGAGCATCGGAACCGGTGTAGTATGATTCAATCTTAGCCCTGTATTGACGCTTTGCCTGTTTGATGGTTCGTCGCAGGACATAGCAGGATTTCTTGTAAGCTTCCAGGTTAGAGTCCCGCACCTTGAAGCGGCAGCTCTGCCCTTTAGCTCAGTGCGAATGTTGCCTGTAATCCATGGCTTCTGGTTGTGGTATGTACGTATAGTCACTGTGGGGACGACGTCCTCGATGCACTTATTGATAAAGACAGTGACTGATGTGGTGTCGGAAGAATCCTGATGCCATCGGAAGAATCCCGGAACATGTTCCAGTCTGTGATAGCAAAACAGTCCTGTAATTTAGCATCTGCTTCATCTGAACACTTTTTTATAGACTGTCACTGGTGCTTCCTGCTTCAATTTTAGCTTGTAAGCAGGAATCAGGAGGATAGGGTTGTGGTCGGATTTACCAAATGGAGGGCGAGGGAGAGCTTTGTATGCGTCTCTGTGTGTGGAGTACAGGTGATCTATAATTTCTTTCCCCTCTGGTTGCACATTTAACATGTTGATAGAAATTTGGTAGAACTGATTTAAGTTTCCCTGCATTAAAGTCTCTGGCCACTAGGCGCGCCGCCTCTGGGTGAGTGGTTTCCTGTTTGCTTATTTCCTTATACACCTGACTGAGTCTTAGTGCCAGCATCTGTCTGTGGTGGTAAATAAACAGCTACGAAAAGTATAGCTGAATACTCTCTCGGCAAGTAGTGTGGGCTGCAATTTATCACAATATACTCTACTTCAGGCGAGCAAAATCTAGAGACTTCCTCAGATTTCGTGCACCAGCTGTTGTTTACAAATCTGCACAGACCGCCCCCCGTCGTCTTACCGGAGTGTGCTGTTCTATCTTGCCGGTGCAGCGTATATCCCGCTAGCTGAATATCCATGTCGTTATTCAGCCACGATTCCGTGAAACATAGGATATTACAGTTTTTGATGTCCCGTTGGTAGGATATTCGATATTCGATCGTACCTCGTCTAATTTATTGTCCAATGATTTGACGTTGGCGAGTAGTATTGACGGTAATGGCAGCTTTCCCACTCGCCTTCTGCGGGTCCTCACGAGGCATCCCGCTCTGTGTCCCCTGTACCTGCGTTTCTTCCTCTTGCAAATAACGGGGATGTTGGCCTTGTCGGTTGTTTGGAGAATGTCCTGTGTGTCTTGCTTGTTGAAGAAAAAGTCTTTGTCTAATCTGAGGTGAGTGATCGCTGTCCTGATATCCAGAAGCTCCTTTTTTGCCGTAAGATATGTTTGCAGAAACATTATGTACAAAATAAGTTACAAATAACGCAAAAAAATAAATAAATAGCACAATGGATTGGGCGCCCGTAAAACTGCTGCCATTTCTTCCGGCACCTTTTTATCAATTGATAACACTGTATTTACAAATATAAAGTGGGTAGTGGAATCAATAATTTATATTAGAACAGCATGTTTGTTCGAGACCCAATACTCGCCAGATTGTAACAGAGTGAAAAGTCAGTAGCTCGGGTAACTGGAGTTCTTGACGATCTTTCGGGCCTTCCTCAGTATTGGGCCGTCTGCACCATCCTCATGAGAGCCAGTTTCATCATAGGGCTTGGTTTTTGCGACTGCACTTTCAAAGTTATTGACATTTTCCGGATTGACTGATCTATATGTCTTAAAGTAATGATGGACTTTTGTCTCTCTTTGCTTATTTGAGCTGTTCTTGCCATAATATGGACTTAGTATTTAACCAAATAGTGCTTGAATGAGTAGGAGGGTCCAAACTTTTGACTGGTACTGTGTATATATATATATATATATATATATATATATATATATATATATATATACAGAGGGGAGAACAAGTATTTGATACACTGCCGATTTTGCAGGTTTTCCTACATACAAAGCATGTAGAGGTCTGTAATTTTTATCATAGGTACACTTCAATTGTGAGAGACGGAATCTAAAACAAAAATCCAGAAAATCACATTATATGATTTTTAAGTAATTAATTTGCATTTTATTGCATGACATAAGTATTTGATACATCAGAAAAGCAGAACTTAATATTTGGTGCAGAAACTTTTGTTTGCAATTACAGAGATCATACATTTCCTGTAGTTCTTGACCAGGTTTGCACACACTGCAGCAGGGATTTCAATACGGTGCTGTCATCCTGTCCCCTTTGCAGAAAAGCATCCCCAAAGAATGATGTTTCCACCTCCATGCTTCACGGTTGGGATGGTGTTCTTGGGGCTGTACTCATCCTTCTTCTTCCTCCAAACACGGCGAGTGGAGTTTAGACCAAAAAGCTCTATTTTTGTCTCATCAGACCACATGACCTTCTCCCATTCCTCCTCTGGATCATCCAGATGGTCATTGGCAAACTTCAGACAGGCCTGGACATACGCTGGCTTGAGCAGGGGAACCTTGCGTGCGCTGCAGGATTTTAATCCATGACGGCGTAGTGTGTTACTAATGGTTTTCTTTGAGACTGTGATCCCAGCTCTCTTCAGGTCATTGACCAGGTCCTGCCGTGTAGTTCTGGGCTGATCCCTCTCCTTCCTCATGATCATTGATGCCCCACGAGGTGAGATCTTGCATGAAGCCCCAGACCGAGGGTGATTGACCGTCATCTTGAACTTCTTCCATTTTCTAATAATTGCGCCAATTGTTGCCTTCTCACCAAGCTGTTTGCCTATTGTCCTGTAGCCCATCCCAGCCTTGTGCAGGTCTACAATTTTATCCCTGATGTCCTTACACAGCTTTCTGGTCTTGGCCATTGTGGAGAGGTTGGAGTCTGTTTGATTGAGTGAATGGACAGGTGTCTTTTATACAGGTAACAAGTTCAAACAGGTGCAGTTAATACAGGTAATGATTTATTTTGATTTTCACATGTTGTCAAGCAAAGAGGCACTGAGTTTAAAGTTAGGCCTTGAAATACATCCACAGGTACACCTCCAATTGACTCAAATGATGTCAATTAGCCTATCAGAAGCTTCTAAAGCCATGACATAATTTTCTAGAATTTTACAAGCTGTTTAAAGGCACAGTCAACTTAATGTATGTAAACTTCTGACCCACTGGAATTGTTATACAATGAATTATAAGTGAAATAATCTGTCTGTAAACAATTGTTGGAAAAATTACTTGTGTCAATCACAAAGTACATGACCTAACCGAATTGCCAAAACTATAGTTTGTTAACAAGAAATTTGTGGAGTGGTTGAAAACGAGTTATAATGACTCCAACCTAAGTGTATGTAAACTTCCGACTTCAACTGTGTGTATATATATATATATAACTCAGCAAAAAAATAAACGTCCTCTCAATGTCAACTGCGTTTATTTTCAACAAACTTAACATGTGTAAGTATTTGTATGAACATAACAAGATTCAACAACTGAGACATAAACTGAACAAGTTCCACAGACATGTAACTAACAGAAATGGAATAATGTGTCCCTGAAAAGGGTGGGTCAAAATTAAAAGAAACAGTCAGTATCTGGTGTGGCCACCAGCTGCATTAAGTACTGCAGTGCTTTTCCTCCTCATGGACTGAACCAGATTTTCCAGTTCTTGCTGTGAGATGTTACCCCACTCTTCCACCAAGGCACCTGCAAGTTCCCGGACATTTCTGTGAAGAATGGCCCTAGCCCTCACCCTCCGATCCAACAGGTCCCAGACGTGCTCAATGAGATTGAGATCCGGGCTCTTCGCTGGCCATGGCAGAACACTGACATTCCTGTCTTGCAGGAAATCACGCACAGAACGAGCAGTATGGCTGGTGGCATTGTCATGCTGGAGGTTCATGTCAGGATGAGCCTGCAGGAAGGGTACATGAGGGAGGAGGATATCTTTCCTGTAATGCACAGCTTTGAGATTGTCTGCAATGACAACAAGCTCAGTCCGATGATGCTGTGACACACCGCCCCAGACCATGACGGACCCTCCACCTCCAAATCGATCCCGCTCCAGAGTACAGGCCTCGGTGTAACGCTCATTCCTTCGATGATAAACGTGAATCCAACCATCACCCCTGGTGAGACAAAACCGCGACTCATCAGTGAAGAGCACTTTTTGCCAGTCCTGTCTGGTCCAACGATGGTGGGTTTGTCCCCATAGGCGACGTTGTTGCCTTTGATGTCTGGTGAGGACCTGCCTTACAACAGATCTACGAGCCCTCAGCATCTCTCAGCCTATTGCGGACAGTCTGAGCACTGATGGAGGGATTGTGCGTTCCTGGTGTAACTCGGGCAGTTGTTGATGTCGTCCTGTACCTGTCCCGCAGGTGTGATGTTTGGATGTACCGATCCTGTGCAGGTGTTGTTACACGTGTTCTGCCACTGCGAGGACGATCAGCTGTCCGTCCTTTCTCCCTGTAGCGCTGTCTTAGGTGTCTCACAGTACGAACATTGCAATTTATTGCCCTGGCCACAAATGCTGATGCTCCAGATACTCAACTAGTCTAAAGAAGGCCAGTTTAATTGCTTCTTTAATTAGCACAACAGTTTTCAGCTGTGCTAACATAATTGCAAAAGAGTTTTCTAATGAGAAATTAGCCTTTTAAAATGATAAACTTGGATTAGCTAACACAACGTGCCATTGGAACACAGGAGTGATGGTTGCTGATAATGGGCCTCTGTGCGCCTATGTAGATATTCCATTAAAAATCAGCCGTTTCCAGCTACAATAGTCATTTTCAACATTAACAATGTCTACACTGTTTCTGATCAATTTGATGTTATTTTAATGGACATAAAAAAATTATTTTCTTTCAAAAACAAGGACATTTCTAAGTGACCCCAAACGTTTGAACAGTAGTGTATGTGTATATATACACTGCTCAAAAAAATAAAGGGAACACTTAAACAACACAATGTAACTCCAAGTCAATCACACTTCTGTGAAATCAAACTGTCCACTTAGGAAGCAACACTGATTGACAATACATTTCACATGCTGTTGTGCAAATGGAATAGACAAAAGGTGGAAATTATAGGCAATTAGCAAGACACCCCCCCTAAAGGAGTGATTCTGCAGGTGGTGACCACAGACCACTTCTCAGTTCCTATGCTTCCTGGCTGATGTTTTGGTCACTTTTGAATGCTGGCGGTGCTCTCACTCTAGTGGTAGCATGAGACGGAGTCTACAACCCACACAAGTGACTCAGGTAGTGCAGTTCATCCAGGATGGCACATCAATGCGAGCTGTGGCAAAAAGGTTTGCTGTGTCTGTCAGCGTAGTGTCCAGAGCATGGAGGCGCTACCAGGAGACAGGCCAGTACATCAGGAGACGTGGAGGAGGCCATAGGAGGGCAACAACCCAGCAGCAGGACCGCTACCTCCGCCTTTGTGCAAGGAGGTGCACTGCCAGCGCACTGCAAAATGACCTCCAGCAGGCCACAAATGTGCATGTGTCAGCATATGGTCTCACAAGGGGTCTGAGGATCTCATCTCGGTACCTAATGGCAGTCAGGCTACCTCTGGCGAGCACATGGAGGGCTGTGCGGCCCCACAAAGAAATGCCACCCCACACCATGACTGACCCATCGCCAAACCGGTCATGCTGGAGGATGTTGCAGGCAGCAGAACGTTCTCCACGGCGTCGCCAGACTCTGTCACGTCTGTCACATGTGCTCATGTGCTCAATGTGAACCTGCTTTCATCTGTGAAGAGCACAGGGCGCCAGTGGCGAATTTGCCAATCTTGGTGTTCTCTGGCAAATGCCAAACGTCCTGCACGGTGTTGGGCTGTAAGCACAACCCCCACCTGTGGACGTCGGGCCCTCATACCACCCTCATGGAGTCTGTTTCTGACCATTTGAGCAGACACATGCACATTTATGGCCTGCTGGAGGTCATTTTGCAGGGCTCTGGCAGTGCACCTCCTTGCACAAAGGCGGAGGTAGCGGTCCTGCTGCTGGGTTGTTGCCCTCCTACTGCCTCCTCCACGTCTCCTGATGTACTGGCCTGTCTCCTGGTAGCGCCTCCATGCTCTGGACACTACGCTGACAGACACAGCAAACCTTTTTGCCACAGCTCGCATTGATGTGCCATCCTGGATGAACTGCACTACCTGAGCCACTTGTGTGGGTTGTAGACTCCGTCTCATGCTACCACTAGAGTGAGAGCACCGCCAGCATTCAAAAGTGAGCAAAACATCAGCCAGGAAGCATAGGAACTGAGAAGTGGTCTGTGGTCACCACCTGCAGAATCACTCCTTTTTTGGGGGTGTCTTGCTAATTGCCTATAATTTCCACCTTTTGTCTATTCCATTTGCACAACAGCATGTGAAATTTATTGTCAATCAGTGTTGCTTCCTAAGTGGACAGTTTGATTTCACAGAAGTGTGATTGACTTGGAGTTACATTGTGTTGTTTAAGTGTTCCCTTTATTTTTTTGAGCAGTGTATATATATATATATATATATGTGTGTGTGTGTGTGTGTGTGTGTGTGTGTGTGTGTGTGTGTGTGTGTGTGTATGTATATATATATATATATATATATATATATATATATATATATATATATATATATGGTCAATTACATTTACAGTACCTTACCTTATTAGTATTATTATGTAGTATTCTTTTTTGGGGCTCCCGAGTGGCGCAGCGGTCTAAAGCACTGCATCTCAGTGCTAGAGGCGTTACTACAGACCCTGGTTTGATTCCAGGCTGTATCACAACCGGCCGTGATTGGGAGTCACAAAGAGCGGCGCACTATTGGCTCAGCGTTGTCCTCGTTAGGGTTTGGCCGGTGTAGGCCGTCATTGTAAATAAGAATTTGTTCTTAACTGACTTGCCTAAATAAATAAAGGTTAAATAAAATAAAATAACATTTAAAAAAGTCCTCCTGTCACGGGAGTAGGGAATTAAGTGATGCTGAGTGAGCGATATGCAGAGGTGTTGCCCCCCCCATCTCCAAACTTGAGGAGCAGGCCGTGTGTGTGTGTGCATGTGAGTGTTTGCTTGTGAGTCTGTGTGTGTATGTGTCTCTGAGTGGAGTGCTAGGTCCTGCTGAACAGATGAATAATGTAATGCCAAGTAAACATCGTGCCCCAGCGGCCCGGCGCTGTAAAATGCATCAGTGAGGAAGCCAGTAAAATGTGCTGACTGATATATCAAGCTCCGAAAGCCTATGTAATCAAATCCAATCGAATCCAATTCTATTTGTCACATGCGCCGTATACAACAGGTGTAGACCTTACAGTGAAATGCTTACTTACAAGCCCTTAACCAACAATGCAATTTTTTTTAAATACCTAAAAAAAAATAAGATATTAAAGTAACAAATAATTAAAGTTAGCAGTAAAATAACAGGAGCGAAGCTATATGTACCGGTTATAGTCGTTAATTTCTTTACTATCAAATGAGGAAAGACAAACTTATCACACAAGTCAGAGTTATACCTCAACTAAATCTTTAATCACTTATTGATAAGGGAGCAGGTCAATACAACGCACACATATAAAGTGAATCGATTGAGTCCTCTACAATAATGTTGGCTGGCCAACGATTCACGCTCAAATGATTCGTTGAGAGCCCCGAGACAAAGTACAAAGGTATTTTATAGCCAATATACACCCCTTTCAACCTACATGATGAACAACAGATGTATAGAATGGGTCACAAGGTTAAGATTTGTATGAAAGACAACCTGTAATTCATAGCAGACAGTATCTGCTGTGTCAACAGTTTTCATTGTGTAGAGACCAGTGTCTGGCCCTCCGACTCTAAACTGGAACCATCTCTCCCTGGTACGGTATAGAACAGAATCATTAACTCATGCTTTGGATTGCTCTTTAGGTTTTATCACCTAAAAGACATCGTAAATCTCCTGTCAGTGTTATCTACTGAGGCCCGTCCTCAGTAGAACACACACACACAATAGTTATAAGAATCCTCTATTCTGTTGCATAAAACAACCATTTGATGCAATAAAAGTATTATAACATAATCTTGCAATTTTCCACCATACGGTGCAGAGTCAATGTGCAGGGGCACCGGTTAGTCGAGGTAATTGAGGTAATATGTACATGTAGGTATAGTTATTAAAGTGACTATGCATAGATAATAACAGAGAGTAGCATCAGCGTAAAAGGGGGGGGGGGGGGTGCACAGTCTGAGTAGCCATTTGATTAGATGTTCAGGAGTCTTATGGCTTGGGGGTAGAAGCTGTTTAGAAGCCCCTGAAATGTGATGGCGTGACTTGCTTTGTTTATCACAGGGAAATAAAAACAGAGCCTGAAATTTGCCCAAACTCCCCCTTGGATACAGGAACTCGTAACGGACTGGCTGTGCTTTAGGAATGAGATACAGCTCTGAGGCTGTACTGAATATCCACCATAGGAGAACAAAGGAATATGCTTCCCTTGTGAACTAAATCTGACTTGCTCTTGTTTGGTCCTCCTCAGATGCGGCTAACGGCCCCAGTGGTCCAGGGTACAGGCCGCCCCCGAGGACCAGAGAGGTGGTCATCAACGGGCAGACGGTGAAGCTCAAGTACTGCTTCACCTGCAAGATCTTCAGGCCCCCACGGGCCTCGCACTGCAGCCTGTGTGACAACTGTGTGGGTGAGTACTGTAGTCCTGAAACTAATAGGAGAAGCTAACTGACTCGATGGCTGCTCCATATGCATGACTTTTAAACCACCTACTCTCTCCCATCTCTCCCTTTCTCTTGCCACTGTTGTATTTCCCTTTTCTATCTGCTTCTCTCTTCTTTACTTCTCTATTCCACTCTTTCCCTTCCCTCTGTCCGACCACTTTTCTATTTCCCTTTGTCTAAACGTACCTTTTCTCTCTCTCTCTCTCTCTCTCTCTCTCTCTCTCTCTCTCTCCTCTATCCTCTCTCCTCTCCTCTCTCTCTCTCTCCTCTCTCCTCTCTCTCTCTCTCTCTCTCTCTCTCTCTCTCTCTCTCTCTCTCTCTCTCTCTCTCTCTCTCTCTGCAGAGCGTTTTGATCACCACTGTCCCTGGGTGGGGAACTGTGTGGGCAAGAGGAACTACCGTTTCTTCTACCTCTTCATCCTCTCCCTCTCCTTCCTCACTGTATTCATATTTGCCTTCGTCATCACACACGTCATCCTGAGTGAGTATAATACCCGCCAGAGACTGAAACACACACACACACACACACACACACACACACAAAGCGGTGATGCCCTGAAATACACACAACGCTGTTTTTCCCCAAACAATGTCCCCCAGGTGCCCAGAACATACGGATTGTTATCCAGAAAATATCATCAATGACAAGATGAGTGAATGCATAACACTGGTATTTCTCTCACACGTTATCAAAGTTTTTTTTCCCCCCTAGCCTTCTCTAATTGTAACTCTAATTATCCTTACCCCATACACAGCGGTTGAGCAGACGGTTACCCACAACCAGGTTTTCAGGTGTATTTCACCGTCAGCAGTATCCACCCATAAACAAAAGGGCCGCTAGCCCTGAGCAGCACTACCTCCTAGTGCACTTCATCTCGCTCAGCACCACCTCCCACTTCCCCTCCGCCCTTCTACCTCTTCCCCTCTTCAGAAAACTACCCCCCCCCCCCCCCTCTCCCTGCTTCCCAGCGCCAGTGGAGGCCGGCTGTCAGGAAAGCTGCTGACGCGGCTGGTCTCTCTCTCTATGGGGGAGAGAGGGAGCGGTGTTCGTGGTGCTTTACTGTACACACAGATCAATCAGGCAGAACAGAAGCAGGCCAGGGGTCGTATGTATCAAGCCTCTCAGAGTAAGAGTGCTGACCCAGGATCAGGTCCCCCCCCCCTATGTAATCTCATCTAAAAGGATAAACTGATCCTAAATCAGCACTCCTACTCTGAGATACACTGAGTTTTATACATACGGCCCCAGGGGTTTGCACAGTGCAACCCCAGTCTGGGGACCACCACCACCCACTGTGCAGAGAGAGAGAGGCAATGAACACATGTCCTGGCTTTACTTACCTGTTTCTTTCTTAGCCATTTCCACAAATGGCTTTTCTACAGGCGATAACGATTGGATTTAGGTTTAATCTGTATCAGTCATCAGCATTCGGTCCATTGATTACCGTGACTAACAGCGTCAGTCTTACGGGTTGTGGGTATTGATTTTGGTTAGTTCTTATTTTTAGTGTTTCTGTGTGTAGCCTAGAGATGGGGTTTGGGGAGCTTCTTCTGAACCATTAGCTGTCAGTGATTGTCTGCATTCCAAATGGGCCCTGGTTAAAAGTAGTGCACTATAGGATAGGGTGCCATTTGAGATGCACATATTCCCTGCTGAACCACAGTAGAGGTGTTTTGATCAAGACTAGAGTTCCTGGTAGAAAATCCTTGACCGATTTTAGCCTATTGACCCTTCACATTTAGGCCTGACTTAAACCTATTTTGGTACAGTCAGTGTGACTAGCATCAGTTACAGTTGAAGTCGGAAGTTTACATACGCTTAAGTTGGAGTCATTAAAACTTGTTTTTTAACCACTCCAAAAATGTCTTGTTAACAAACTATAGTTTTGGCAAGTCGGTGAGGACATCTACTTTGTGCATGACACAAGTAATTTTTCCAACAATTGTTTACAGACAGATTATTTCACTTATAATTCACTCTATCACAATTCCAGTGGGTCAGAAGTTTACATACACTAAGTTGACTGTGCCTTTAAACAGCTTGGAAAATTCCAGAAAATGATGTCATGGCTTTAGAAGCTTCTGATAGGCTAATTGACATTAATTGAGTCAATTGGAGGTGTACCTGTGGATGTATTTCAAGGCCTACCTTCAAACACAGTGCCTCTTTGCTTGACATCATGGGAAAATCAAAAGAAATCAGCCAAGACCTGATCAGCCAAAAATGGTAGACCTCCACAAGTCTGGTTCATCCTTGGGAGAAATTTCCCAATGCCTGAAGGTACCACATTCATCATTACAAACAATAGTACGCAAGTATAAACACCATGGGACCACGGCAGCCATCATACCGCTCAGGAAGGAGACGCATTCTGTCTCCTAGAGATGAACGTACCTTGGTGCGAAAAGTGCAAATCAATTCCAGAACAACAGAAAAGGACCTTGTGAAGATGCTGGAGGAAACAGGTATAAAAGTATCTATATCCACAGTAAAACAAGTCCTATATCGACATAACCTGAAAGGCCGCTCAGCAAGGAAGAAGCCACTGCTCCAAAACCGCCATAAAAAAAGCCAGACTACGGTTTGCAACTGTACATGGGGACAAAGATCATACTTTTTGGAGAAATGTCCTCTGGTCTGATGAAATAAAAATAGAACTGTTTGGCCATAATGACCATTGTTATGTTTGGAGGAAAAGGGGGGAGGCTTGCAAACCGAAGAACACCATCCCAAACGTGAAGCACGGGGGTGGCAGCATCATGTTGTGGGGGTGCTTTGCTGCAGGAGGGACTGGTGCACTTCACAAAATAGATGGCATCATGAGGAAAGGAAAATGATGTGGATATATTGAAGCAACATCTCAAGACATCAGTCAGGAAGTTAAAGCTTGGTCGCAAATGGGTCTTCCAAATGGACAATGCCCCCAAGAATACTTCCAGTTGTGGCAAATGGCTTAAGGACAACAGTCAAGCTATTGGAGTGGCCATCACAAAGCCCTGACCTCAATCCCATAGAAAATGTGTGGGCAGAACTGAAAAAGCATGTGCGAGCAAGGATGCCTACTAACCTGACTCAGTTACACCAGCTCTGTCAGGAGGAATGGCCAAAATTCACCGAAACTTATTGTGGGAAGCTTGTGGAAGGCTACCCGAAACGTTTGACCCAAGTTAAACAATTTAAAGGCAATGCTACCAAATACTAATTGTGTGTATGTAAACTTCTGACCCACTGGGAATGTGATGAAAGAAATAAAAGTTGAAATAAATAATTATCTCTGCTATTATTCTGACCTTTCACATTCTTAAAATAAGTTTGGTGATCCAAACTGACCTAAGACAGAGAATCTTTACTAGGATTAAATGTCAGGAATTGTGAAAAACTAAGTTTAAATGTATTTGGCTAAGGTGCATGTAAACTTCCGACTTCAACTGTACGTAGACATGTTTTTTTCCAGACATGAGAAGTACAGACATTGACAGGCGTTTGAGTCGGAGGCAGAATAATCTCCTTCGGAGCATACAGCTTCTTGTCCTACTCTGGGTGCTGTGAAGCAGCTCTGAGATATTCCGTCACCGGGACTGAGAAACTCTAATTCAGTGGGAAGTAATGCTGTGTATGTACTGACTAGCTCATCATCGTGGTGCTCAGCGGACCTTTGGATGTTCCCCTCCTTTACGTAACAAACCCCCGTCGTTTCTCTGCTCTCTCTGCTCTCCGCAGGATCCAACCGGGCAGGCTTCCTCAGCGCACTCAAAGACAGCCCTGCCAGATATCTTTTTTACTGGGGGAGAGTGTGTATGTGTATGTGTGCACAGTTAGATGTTGGACTTCTTTATTTATGTTTATATACTCGCCCTTCAAGTGGAAGGAGATAGCAGAGAACATCATTAGCATGATCTCTGAATGGCAGATAACACTGCCCTTATCTCCCTCTTCCCAACTGTGGGAGTCATCTCGAGGTTATCACTCACACACACTCACTTTCACACACCCACTAACACACACTCAGAAGCAATAAACACCATTTGAGAGGGTAAATTCTGCACTGTAAATTGTAGTGCAGGATTTGGTTTGATTTGAGGGGAGTGCTAGATGCCGGCATTTCATTTCCATTAGGGAGCAGCCAGATGCACTGCCTCTGTTTCCATTAGTCCCCATCCAGCCACCCCGCTGCTTTTCTGAGAATCATGCACCTGTCACGCATCATTTGGGCCTTGATCACACACACACACACACACACACACACACACACACACACACACACACACACACACACAGACACACACACACACACACACACACACAGACACAGACAGAGAGGCAGGCCCCCAGTCAGCCTGCAGAAAGGCAATGGATCTGACACGCACACAATCAGATGGCTGAAATACACTAAATAAATGATAGGGAGAGCGAGTCATTGACGTGCCTTGTGTGTGGCACGTGCGTTGGGTTAGATGTGTTTGTATGCATTGACCGTGTATGTTAGTCGATTGGCTGGTATGTATCCACTTTGCCTGGAGTCATTCGGGACATTATAGAGGACATGTAGCCGTACCACATGTTTAGAGAATTGCCGAGGAAATCAATGGCCCCAACACAATATTCTGGTAGTCCGTGCCACTATGTCCAACTCCGTGCATTAGCACGGTCAAGTGCAAGAGCTCTCTCCATCTCTCACCCACATTTAGATGCTGTTCATGTCAACTTGGTCTAATTGATTGATGCACGCATTTTATATTTACATTTGATTCATTTAGCTCTTACCCAAAGCGACTTACAGTTAGTGCATTCATCTTGATATAGCTACGTAGGTGGGACAACCACATATCACAGTCATAGTAATAAAACATTTTCTCAAAGTAACTATCAGAAAAGTCAGAGCTGGTATGGGGGAAAAAGTGTGAGTGTTAGTTCACGAAATGATTTTATTTATTTATTTTGGGGAGAGGTGTGAGGAAGGGGTCTGAGGGGTGGCGCTGTGGGATTATTTAAGATACTCTTGGAAGAGGTAGGGTTTCAGAAGTTTTTATAAGATGGACAGGGACTCTGCTGTCCTAGTTTCAGGGGGAATCTTGCTCCACCACTAGGGTGCTAGGACAGAGAAGAGCTTTGACTGGGCATGCATGCGGTTTTGCGTTGCCACGACAACGCATAGGTTGTTATGGTGATGGTGGTCTCTCTTCCTTGACTGTTTGTCTCACTGTGCTGGAGGTGCTGGTGTGTTTCTTCTCGGTGTGGTCCATTGTGGGTCTGTCGGGCTTCCACACCTACCTGATCAGCTCCAATCAGACCACCAATGAGGATGTGAGTACGAACACAAACAAGCACACAGATGTACGTACACACAAAGAAAAACACACACACACCACATCTCTTCCCCCTCTATCAGTCTTTGACTTTGACTGCTGATAACAATTCTGTCTTGCATTAAGGGTCATTTCATATTTGGGCTTCCATGTAAAAAGTCGCTGGCATGATTGTTTTCACTTACTCTGCTGAGGTTCTGGTAGATTGAACACTCCAGAATCCTCCCTAATCCTTCTTAACTGTCTCCTCTGGTCTGACTGATTTCTCTTCACTTTTTCAGTTTTCTCCTCAATTCATTAGCCTCGGTTGGAGAACGAGGTAGCTGCAGTGTTCTCCTTCCTTTGCACTGATTGGTCGTGTTCCCTCTCCAGATTAAAGGCTCGTGGTCGAACAAACGGGCGAAGGACAACTACAATCCCTACAGCTACGGGAACATCCTGACCAACTGCTGTGCTGCCCTCTGTGGTCCTCTTCCACCCAGGTGAGTTGTTCTCTGCCAGGGCCAAGCTAACAGCAAGGCTGGGTTCGTGTTCAGTTGGGAGAAAAAGTTTTGAAACAGGGAGGTACTTGCTGAAACGTGTCAAATGTTGAACTCAGCCTTTTGTTTTCCATTGCAAAACGTTTTTGCTATGGTGTGCACAAGAGTTGTGGACTCGAGTCACATGACTTGGACTCGAGTCACAAAATGGATGACTTGAAACTCGACTTTCTAGAGAATAAAATAACTTGAGGCTTGACTTGGACTTTGACTTGAGACTGATGACTTTAAATGATCTCGCCAGGTTTTGAGCACAGAGTCTACGTGGATTACTTTACATGCAGTCAGAGACAGTAGCCGCAGCATCGCCCTTGGCTAGTAAAACGCCCTCTGATTCGACAAGCAAACTGTCAATCAACACAGGTCGAGTGAGCTTGCAAACGGATTGCTTATTTGCTGTACAGCTATAGGTTCGGGTGCAGCGCAAACATCAAATTGTAGGGAGAGAGGATTGCCATAATAAATAAATATGCAACTCCAAAAATTGTTTGGTGATTATTAACCATTTCATTTGCAAGCTCACCAGCAATGGGGCAACCATTTCTAGCATAGGTCTGCTGGTCTTTTGAAAGGTAAAAATAGCTCTAAAGTTATGTCGGAAGTTCCGTGTGTCTGTGCCATTAGAAGTGCACATAGAAATAGTGCACATAGAAATAGTGCAAATAGAAATAGGGTACATGGCCTGCGCTCCATAAGAGAAAATGATTGTTCCATGTATGCATGGTGTTTAAATGTCAGTAATAATCATTAAGTCTTGATTAAGACGAATGTACCAATGTAACAATGGATGTGGAAATGGTCTTTTACATTGTAGAACCAGCTGATTGGTTGGAATTGCCAATTGGGTAATTGTGTGGTCCGGGGGGGCCAAGTGCTTATATTATGCAGGCCTACCTGTTTGAGCTCCTGTTAGACAGATTCGATGTGGTTTCTCAAGGGGAGGCTGTGCAGTCTTGCCCTCTACCTGTGTCAATTCAGATAGGACAGGTCCAAGGAAAAATCCACCCAAAAACACAAATCATCCACGTATGATGGAAAATGCATCATACGGGGATGATTTATGTATTTTGAATGTTACATATCTTGAACACTTGATTGCTGACATGCAAAACATTTTGGTACTATGTCAACAATCGACTAATGAAACAAATACCAAAAGATCATTTTTGGGTGGAGTTTTCCTTTAAGCCTGATACAGAGGCTATTTCTTTTTGGCTGTTGTCCGTGTATATTTGGTAAATCTACTTGTATATTTAGTATGATAGGACTCTTTCGCGATTGGATAACCAAAGTCCCTATTTTAAAATGACATGGGCTAATCAAAATGTGTTGTTGACAAAATAATGAAAAGGGCTGTCTGGTAGCCTCAATAAACAGACAGAGATTTGTAGTTGAACAAGTCGTTTCATGTATAGATTTTTACTTGACTTGAGACTTGACTTAAAGAACTTGACTCGACTTGCTCTTGGAATGCACAACTTGGACTTGACTTAAGTCTTGACCCGTTCTACTTGGGACTCGACTTGTGACTTGAGACTTGCTTGTGACTCTAATAATAGCAACTTGGTCCCACCTCTGGAATGCACTAATGAGCACACACCCTGCACTGAGGATGCTCACCAGTCACGACTGTAGTTATAAGGGATTTTAGATACAGCTCTCAATCTCTCCCTCCTTCTCCTCTCCCCTCCTCCACTCCTCTCCCGTTCTGCATTAGTCAGCACCGACAGAAGGAGCTCCACTTATGAGAATCGCACAGCCTCCCACTGTTTTTAAATAAGCAGCACTTTCAATCAAGATATCCATCAGCGCACGCAGGAATAATTACTGTACACTCTGTCTCTGCCGTCTTTCGAGGGAACTTGAACTAGCTTTGTCTTACACGTTATTGGGGATGAGCTCCGCACAGTGTCTGCGTCCCTAACAGCAACCTATTCCCTATGTAGTGCGCTGTATAGGAAATAGGGTGCCATTTGGAACGCGTCCATTGTTAGCGTCCTCAAAGCATATCGCTGGTCATGACGTTTAGCGTAAATGGCCTGGCTAGAGGAGATAATGTCGTCCAGCCAGTAATTAATCGATTAACATCCCATCATGCTTAGGGTCAAGCCATAATGCTAGGCAAGCCATTATTTTGGCTACCATGGCTATGCCCCTATAGGATGACAATGCCCTCATCCACAGGGCACGAGTGCCACTGAATGGTCTGATTAGGATGAAAACGATGTAAACCAAATGTCATGGCCATCTGTCACCAGATCTCAACTAAATTAAAGACTTGTGGGAGATTCTGGGGTGGCGTCTGAGACAGTGTTTTCCACCACCATCAACAAAGCACCAAATTATTAAATTTCTCATGGAAGAATGGTGTCGCATCCCTTCAATAGAGTACCAGAATCTGTGCCAAGGTGCATTGAAGCTGTTCTGGCTCGTGGTGGCCCAATGCCCTATTACGACACTTCATGCTCATGTTTCTTTTATTTTGGCATTTACCTGTACATTGGGTTGGATCCTCTGGGAATTTCACACATCATTAACCCGTTTGCCGTTACCTCAAGGGAATGTGTTGGGAATGGTTCTCCATCTGGAAACAGGTGGCTGCAGTCTGCTCTGTGTGTGGGTATGCATGGCGGGATGGGGCCTGGAGGCTTCTCACACACGCTCAAACAGACACACAGCCATTTTTGCGGGCACACGCACACCCAAACAAACTCACACATGCTCTTGCCGACACACACACACTTCAAGACCTCATGTCCCCTGTCTTCTCTTCCTAGTCTTATTGACAGAAGAGGCTTCATCCAGTCAGACACACCCCAGCCTGTGTCACACTCCAATGGAAGCAGCATGTACGCCTCCACCCAGCTTCACACTCACATGGTAGGTTGTGTGTGTGGTTCTTTATGCATTCTGTAAAGAGATGTTTAGTGTTTGACAGGACTGAGTTGGCACTTCAGTATTTATATCTACTGAGAAACGCTTTGAAATACATTTTTCGCCTGAAATGACATACCCAAATCTAACTGCCTGTAGTTCTGGACCTGAAGCAAGGATATGCATATTATTGATACCATTTGATAGGAAACATGTGAAGTTTGTGGAAATGTTAAATTAATGTAGAAGAATATAACACATTAGATCTGGTAAAAGATAATACAAAGAAAAAAACGATGCGTTTTTTTGTATTTTTTTGTGTGCCATCTTTGAAATGCAAGAGAAAGGCCATAATGTATTATTCTAGTCAGGTGCCATTTAGATTTCGGCCACTAGCAGTGTATGTGCAAAGTTTTCGACTGATCCAATGAACCATTGCATTTCTATTCCAAATGTTGTATCAAGACTGCCCAAACGTGCCTAATTGGTTTATTAATACATTTTCAAGTTCATAACTGTGCACTCTCCTCAAACAATAGCATGGCAAACAATAGCATGGTAGTCTTTCACTGGAATCGCCATTGTAAATTGCACAGTGCAGTTAGATTAACAAGAATTTAAGCTTTCTGCCCATATGAGATGTGTCTATGTCCTGGGAAATGTTCTTGTTACTTACAATCTCATGCTAATCACATTAGCCTACGTTAGCTCGGCCGTCCCGCGGGGGACCCACCGATCCTGTAGATGTTTAATACTGCATGTCAGTAACTCACTCAAGGCCTCTCGCTTACAAAGGACAAATTGAACCAGGCTTTGATGTTATTACAGGCCAACAGAGAGCAGTAATCTGTCTATATCCATGTCATTATTGGGCTCTGAACTTCTTTCTTTCTCTTTCTGCCTCTATCCTTCTCTCTCTCGCGCGCGCGCGCTTTTACTTCTCTCTCTCTCTTTCTTGCTCGCTCTCTGCCGGTGGCCGCCGTGGGCTTCACCCTCTGATCCAGAGAGCAGTATTTAATAGTAAATGAACACAGCTCATGTGTTTTGTATTCATTAATTCAACGGGGTGTAGCTTCTCACTTCTCACTCTGCTTTTAAGTGTGATGGATGAGGAACTCCTATCACCCTCACTCTGAATATATCCATGTTTTAAATCACCGGTACTCTGCTTAATAATGCTGAATATAATTCCCCAAACGTCGGTGGATCCTCTCCCTGCATTGCTTTTCAAATAGGTGTTTTATATCTCAAGCAGAATAATCATAGTCTTCTGGATGGTTCCTCATTTGCATACAGCCTTGTTTGAAGCTGGCAGCTGTGAGAACAAGTAACTTTGGCCATACGCCCGTGGAGAGATTATGAAAATGTTCAAACATTTTTTACTAAAATAATCAATTTTGGGCAATCTCAAAATGTGTCGAGTTGTTTGAGTTGAAGTAGTGAGTTTAATGAGGTGTTGAGTTGATTTGACATGCTAATGTATCTGTAGTCATTGCATGTTTTATGTAAGACTTGTTAACTTCACGTTGTCTTTCTTCTTTCCTCCTCTTTCTGCTTTGTCTGTTAACCTTTTTATTTGTGTGTATTTCCACTCCCCCTATAATTTCCTTCCTTCATTTCCTGTCTCTCATCAAAAACATATAATTCTCCTACCGTTTCTTTTCCCCCTTCTCTCATCTTCATCTATCTCTCCATTTCACTTTCCCTGTCTCCTCAGTGTGACCAAGAGCACTGCATTCAGAGCACCAAATTCGTTTTGCAGGCTGCCGCCACCCCCCTGCTCCATAGCAACCCCGTCATGATTGGTGGAGGGGGACCCCCTTTCCCTGGGAAGAGTTCCTTGGTGGTCCCCTGTGCCTCCCTGGTCCCCAGCCAGCCCTCCCTGCCCTCCATGCCCGGGCTGAGCTGTACAGGGGACATGTTGACTCTGAGGGACCCAGACACCCACTGCCACCACCACCACTTTGCCAGCCCTGAGGAGACTCCCTCGCCCTCTGGCCCTATGCCTCTGACTTTGCCCTGCGCTGCCCACATGACCCACGGGGGACACATCTACCCGGCCCAGCTCTACGACCCTGCCAGCCAGGACTCTCTGCACGAGGACTCTGTCAGGGGCCTGGTCAAACTCAGCTCTGTCTGAGACTGGGCCCCACTGCTATTTCCCCCTGGAACCACTACCCAGACTCTGTAAGCGTGCCAAATGGCACCCTATTCCCTATGTAATGCACTACTTTTGATCAGAGCCCATGAACGCTGGTAAAAAGTAGTGCACTATATAGGGAATAGGTTGCCATTTGGGACGTAGCTTCTCCCCTCTCTATCTCTCCCTCCCGCCACACTCAGGACCAAAGCCATATTTCCCCTAACATTCCACCCGAGCCCTCCCTCCATCCCACCCAGATTTGCGCCCCCACCTGTTGAGTTAAGCTATTCTAGTGCCAAACAGACAGACCCTCAGTCTCCACTGCACCCGACCAGGACCAAAGTCACACTTCTGACTCCCACTTCCTCTTCACAGTAGTATAGCTGGTGCTCTACCAGGTGTCTACCAGGCCTGGATGCAGGTTCAGCCTTCTGCCAAATGTTCATGACTGGTGCTTTATTCTCCAATGACACGTAGAGGAAATCACCTACCTAGACGAGGCTGTGTCATTGTCCGAAAATGAGACTGAATCTCTCTTCTCTCTCTCAGCTAAAACCTACCTAGGCAGTTGCCATTTTGGTTTGCTGACATCCGAGGACACACACAGCGTGATACTTCCCTGGTTCTTCAGGACTGTTGATTAGCTGGAAAGACATGAATCCGGACTAAATACAGGACTTGTTTATAGTTTTCCATGTGTGTTGTGTGTCCTGAGTGGTGACACTCTTTTATACAGTAGTAATGGACACAGCCAATAAGTGTTAGCCCTGGCCACAGGTGATGTCACTTCCTGTTTGAGATTGTGTCAACACTGTACGTGGTAATCGGTGGTGTTCATTAGTCAGTCCTGGTGTCTGTGTGACGCTAGTCGCATTACATTTTTGTTTTGTTCAAATGTGATGCCAATAGTGCACTACTTTTGACCAAGACCTATAGGGCTCTGGCAAAAGTAGTGCACTATATAGGGAATAGGTTGCCATTTGGGATGTAGATAATATGTAATATGATGACTGTGCCAAGAAATTCTCATTGACTTCCAGCTTTATACATTAATGCCTGTGGATAATTAATAAATTCACATATTTTTATGTACGAGAGTGGATTTATTTATTCAACCAGCCGGTGTGCAGTCACTTGGCAGAAGGGCAACACAATACCCAATACCCTTTTCAGTGAATACCCTTTGCAGACGGAAATTAGCTGCTAGCTAAATCTGGTACAAATTTTGACAAAATTCCCTGGTTTTCCAGACGTCACAGTCGGAAGATTACCAGAATCAGGAGGAATATGCAGGAAATCCGGATACCTCCAACCAGGATTTCAGGAAAACCTGGGAATTTAGGGAAAGTAACTGGCATTTTGCAACTGTAATCTGTTGACCAAAACTGATTTGGAGTAGACAATGCCTTTCCAACAGCTTCTTCTGTACCATGCTACCAAGTGTATGATTATGTATCATGCTCTCTCACAAGTGTATGACTGAATGCTTGCAGGCCAGTTCAAGGCCGGCCCTAGCCTTTTCGGGGACCAAAGTAAGAATTGGTTGGGAGACCACCAGAGTTTTTAGTTTTAAAGTATATTTCCTGCAATTCTACTCATGTTGCCATGGTGTGGAGAAATATTTTAGCAGTTTTAAAGTCATTTCCCGCGATTCCCCTGGCGACCGCTTATATCACTTATGCCCTCAGCCGGCCCTGAGTCAGCTGACGGCAGTGACTGATATCTTATTTACATTGTGTAGGTCCTGGTAGGTCTACATGGCAAATCCAGCTGTGAGGGATCAGATGCCGGCTGGATGGTTAGTGAGATAATGATGTGAATGCTATTTTAGGGCTGATAGAGGCTATATACTGCTCTCTAGTGGATACACTGAGGACTGAAATTAATTTGCCCTCAGACTTATCATCTGAACTGAAAGCACTGTAGCTTGGTCCCAAATCTGTTGGTGCTCTTGCCATTGCTCATTGTCAAGACAAACGGTGCTAAGCAGTTGGCATGATAGCACAAACAGACTGGCACTCAGTCTGTAGTCAAAGAGAATACACAACGCACAATCAATAAAGGATAGGTTAAGTTTCCATTTATTCTTGCTCACAGATCAAATGCAGAATTGACATTACTAAGAATGGCAAAACACTCATTTAAAACACATAACACATAACACGTCACATGAATAGAATACAGGACACTTGAAACATTAAAGGACATTTTTCATGATGGAAATTGAAAATGTTAAAGTGTGATTGTTAAAAAGAGAATTTTAAGGAAAGCCATTTAAGAGCTAGAGTTATTATACAGTCTGATAGCAGTGGGTACAGTGGTGTTTCACAGGCGGATCATACGGGCAGTTATACAGGACAGTTATACAGGACAGTTCATGGCTGTTTCTCAGGAGCCTGGTGGTACATTTACCACTTTTTGGAGGGAACAGGTCATTCACTGGGTGGTCAAGAGTGTGCAAGTCCTTCACCAGGTGCGCAATCACTTGGCAGAAATGCAACACAATACCCATTACCCTTTTCAGTGAATACCCTTTGCAGACGGAAATTAGCTGCTAGCTAAATCTGGTACAAATGTTGACAAAATTCCCTGGTTTTCCAGACGTCACAGTCGGAAGATTACCAGAATCAGGAGGAATATGCAGGAAATCCGGATACCTCCAACCAGGAGTTCAGGAAAACCTGGGAATTTAGGGAAAGTTACTGGCATTTTGCAACTGTAATCTGTTGACCAAAACTGATTTGGAGTAGAAAATGCCTTTCCAACAGCTTCTTCTGTACCATGCTACCAAGTGTATGACTATGTATCATGCTCTCTCACAAGTGCATGACTGAATGCTTGCAGGCCAGTTCAAGGCCGGCCCTAGCCTTTTTGGGGACCTAAGCGTGATTTGGTTTGGAGACCACCAGAGTTTTTAGTTTCAAAGTACATTTCCTGCAATTCTACACATGTTCTTTTGGACATTTAATTCATTTGATCATTTAAAACAAGGTAGACATACAAAATGATGCACTTGATTAAGAATCATTGAGGATAAACAAAAAGTATACAACATTTCCATTGGGGAGTAGAGAAGATGGTGCAGTTTTAAAGGAAGCGTGCACTGCAGCCTGTTGTCGCCTGCTCTGCAGTGACGGGAGCTGTGGTTGCACTGCTCCACCTCTGGAGGTGATCCTCAAGGCCCTCTGCACCCTGTCTAGTTGGGCCGGCTGCTTTTTACTGCATCCAACTAACAGCACTCCACTGTATTCCAGAGAAGGCCTGACCAGTGAGGTGTATACTGTGACCAGATATTCGTTGGGTCGGCCATTTCTGACAAGGACAGTCAAAAAGTGTTGGCGTTTTGAGGCCTTGACTGCGCCACATGTGTCACCACTGAGGTTAGAGTCGAGATCAAAACCAAGATATTTGGTTGTTGTTACCGCTGGTACTTCCTGTCCTCCTATGATTAGAGGTGCAGGTTGTGGAGGGTCTGTTGAAAAACATAGCAGAATTTCCACAGACTTTTTACCCATTCGGGAGCATGTAGTTGGATGGGGCCCACTCTTCCAGCTGCTTTGCCTCCAAGCCCATGGAAGTGTCCTCTTGGATGCTGGTTAATGGTATGGCTCGGGACAGCCCTACATCGTCTGCATACCCAGTGTCCAGAGTGTCACTGAAGACAACTTTTCGGGTGGACATGTGAAGGAGAAACAGATGTGGTGAAACCACACACCATTGTGGCATACCAGCGGTGACCTCTGACCAAGGCCTAAATGTGCCATTTGCCATCACTCTCTGCCTTCTTTCCGGTGGTGTAGCTGTGAAGCCAGGCTAGTAAACCTTGGACACAGTTCAATGTCAGACAGATTTTGCCTGATCTACTCGATCAATGGAGTCTGTAGCTGTCAGGCAGGAGTGTGTAGCTTTCACAAGGGCGGTAGTAGTGCTGGATTAAAGACTCACTGTAAAACAATATCCCACCTATAAATACAGGAATGTACACATACAAGGGTAAAAAATAGTGATTTTTTATACACTTCATTGAGTAAGCCATTCAAGGAGTAGGTCTGATGGTGCCCTCTAATATCATCAACCTCGCTCCTAGCTTGCAGGAACAGTACAGCCCAACAGTGGAGGTGTCATAATACCCATAAAATCTAGCGGTCAAACAGGGAAATGGTTCCAATCAATTTTCCACCATTCATTTTTCCCATAGGGAATTTTTGAACCACTTTAAATAAGGTCTGTGTTTCGTGCAGGCTTACCCTGACGTGACGTTTTGATAACCATGTACATTTCAGTGGTGGAAAAAATACCCAACTGTCATACTTGAGTAAAGGTATGACTCAAGTAAAAGTGAAAGTCACACAGTAAAATACTACTTGAGTAAAAGTCTAAAAGTATTTGGTTTTAAATGTACCTACGTATCAAAAGTAAATGTAATTGCTAAAATATACTTAAGTATCAAAAGTAAAAGTATAAATCATTTACAAACCCTTATATTAAGGAAACCAGACGGTACCATTTTCTATTTTTCTTTTTAATTTATGGATAGCTAGTGGCACACTCCAACACTCAGACATCATTTACAAACTAAGCATGTGTGTTAAGTGAGTCGACCAGATCAGAGGCAGTAGGGATGACCAGGGATGTTCTCTGTTTAGTGAGTCTGTCAGATCAGAGGCAGTAGGGATGACCAGGGATGTTCTCTGTTTAGTGAGTCTGTCAGATCAGAGGCAGTAGGGATGACCAGGGATGTTCTCTGTTTAGTGAGTCTGTCAGATCAGAGGCAGTAGGGATGACCAGGGATGTTCTCTGTTTAGTGAGTTTGCCAGATCAGAGACAGAGGGATGACCAGGGATGTTCTCTTGATAAGTGCGTGAATTGCACCATTTTCCTGTCCTGCTTTAAATTCAAAATGTAACGAATACTTTTGGGTTTCAGGGAAAATGTATGGAGTAAAAGGTACATTATTTTCTTTAGGAATGTAGTGAAGTAAAAGTTGTCAAAAATATAAATAGGTAAGTACAGATACCAGAAAAAAACGACTTAAGTAGTACTTTAAATATTTTTACTTAAGTACTTTATACCACTGGTAAATCTCTCTCAAACAAGGTGACTTTAATAAATATTTTCGGCTCTATTTACACTCAGATTCAAAAATGCTAATTAGTATCAAAGTAGGCATCATGCAAGACTACAAATCCCAGCAAGCTCCTGCATGTCATCTCCAGCTGACATCTTTGCTAACACCTAGTGTTCATTTAAAACTTGCACAGTTCACAGAATTGTCCATTTAAAGAAATGTACTACATTTAGCTAACATTAGACAGTTAATCCAGAGATTGTTACCTTTGTCTCGATTCGTCAGTCTCGTCCAGACCTTCATTGCATTTGTAGTTATTTATGATGATAGCTAATTAGCATTTCATTTGTGGGGGGAGGGGGGGGGGTAAATACAGTTATTTACAGCTATAAAAACATCACGCCAGGGTAAGTCTACACAAAACACAGCCCTCATTTGAAGTGTTTCTTAAAATCACCTATGGGATAAATGATTGGAATCATTTCTGTTTGAACACTAGGTTTTATGAGTATTATGACTCATTCTGTGGTACCACACACACACACCCCTACACCTAGACCTTTTGAGATGTGCCTTTTGTTAAGTAAATCAGGTGATAAACTAAGTAAAAACGAGACTGGAGTGCAACTTTAATTTGTTCATTTATTATGGTCACACATCTTTATACATACTTGAGTCATTTCCTATGGTAAAGCTTGTCGGCTTTTGCTTACAGTTGTTCTTGGTTGATATTCAAATATAAAACTTCAGTTTTGGGGACGGAAATTACTCAACACAGGTGGCATATGCACAAAATCCACCTTTAAAATGATAGCTCAGGAATATCTGTGTGGAAACTTGCATAAGAAAGTTGATGACTACCCAACTTTTTGTTAAAGAGGCTCCCTGATAAATTGTATATTTGCGCAGATATTGCTTATAGCAGACCTGCGCTCTGGAAATAGGTATGTAATGTGTATGATCAATTCTCTGATCTAATTCCTTTGTTACATAGTGGTTAAGTTGCTATATAAGCCATGGTTAAGTTGCTATATAAGCCATGGCTAAGTTGCTATATAAGCCATGGTTAAGTTGCTATATAAGCCATTTATGCCCATGGCATAAAATATTTTGCCGTAGAGTCTAGAAAATTAGATAAACTGCTAATAGGAAAGCTTTCACATTCCAGTGATGAAAAGGTTAAACGGCTAAAGCACGAGCTTAAATAACAAGCGTTAATAAATGAAAGTATTGCTATTCTGATGCGTTAGGACGAAAATGATTATTACAAAACTGATCATAGTGATACTATCGCAATATCCACCTGATCACCCTGCCCATGTTGCCTCAAATGAATAAAAAGGTGTTTCTGTTTACCTACCCGTTTGTCACGTTACCCATACCTGCTTCCACAGATAATTTGCTAATTACATTCAACCTGCCCCAAAATGAATAGATAGGTTGTCAGATACTTAGTTTGTAGTCCGTTAACGTACTGAGAGAGAGTTCCAAATTAAAACCGGACCATGCACATAGGAGGAATATCAAGGATACAAATGGGTAGACGACATGCAGTGGAAGATGCTGTTCAGCGAAGCTATACGAGTCCCTGGCTGAGGAGGCTATGGCCCATTCTCCATGCTTCTCCCAAAATGCACACGTTCTTGCATGGCTTTTACAATGGTGGATACTTCCTCCAGCCAATGCTTACACCCAATCCTTTTAAATCCATGACGGGGCGTGTGAAAGGTCTGCTACTGCTACTACATTTCTGGGAAAGGGTTGTGAATCGTGGCGTAGCCAGAGCTGGAGGTCATTCTAAGCGTGACTGGGGTCAGATCTTGGAGGTTAGCTGTGTGTCCCAATAATATCTGCTTAAAAGCATTGGAATGATGAAGGCATAGGCTAGCTAGAGAACGTGAACCGTTAATCTCATGCCGGTCATTTCCTTTCAAATCAGTGAAGGAATGTGAACAAAAGCACACTTTGGGAGGAAGGAGAGACAATTGGGACATAAAACAGATCTTGGAGGTCAGGGGTCACCACAGCTTGATATCCAGCAGCTCCAGGTCTCCCAGGATCTCCAGCTCAGTAATGCGGCTCAGGTCCTGGACACGGTGCTTATAGTCCAGTTGGTGGACCCCGTTCACCGCTACCTTGAACTGGTGGGCCTCACACAGGATGATCATCTAGAACGAGGCAACAAACGGGAGAGGGTATGAGGGGTAGAATCAGATGTAGTATTCAGACATGGTCTTGCATCAGGCAGCATCAGTCCTACATAATGGAATGAAAGTCATGCTATCTGACATAAGACAATGGGATTCAGAATGATTCAGTATAACGCTGTATCTTTCCATTGTTGGGCCTTGCTGTGAATTAATGCAGATAATGGCATTCAAAAATGATTCCAGGCAGACAATAAAACTGTTTCAGACCAAAATTCTCTGTCTTAAGACTATTGATATGAAAGATGACAACTTCAAGGCCAAGAAACCCGAAAGAGGTACTGGCGTTTCCCCAGACATTCCAAGTGTATCCAGGGTCGTATTCACTAGACACCAAACAGAAGAAAACGAACAGAAACAGAGGGACTACCTGAACTTCACCAATAAGAAACTCGCTAA
The DNA here is from genome assembly GCF_029448725.1 of Salvelinus fontinalis. Classification (NCBI taxonomy): domain Eukaryota; kingdom Metazoa; phylum Chordata; class Actinopteri; order Salmoniformes; family Salmonidae; genus Salvelinus; species Salvelinus fontinalis. The sequence continues at coordinate 6,646,209 of NC_074691.1, read as the reverse complement.
ATGTTTTCTGTTGCCTAACGTTTTTATAATGAACACATCCCAGTGGAGTACAGCGGGAGAGGGTGGGGAAGGGTTACCTCAAAGTACTCCCCAGGGGAGAAGGGGAAGCTGGGCAGGGTGTTCTCCTCGGGGCCCCAGCACTCGGACAGGTAGGAGTTCCGGATGAACACGGCGGCCTTCATACGGGGGTTCAGGTGGAGCGCTATGTCCTCTGTGTTACCGACTCTCAGGTTCACCAAGAAGCTACAGGTTAAATACAAAAGTCAATGTAGCAGTGAATGACAAAACACTCCATGTCATCATTGAACGGTTCAGAGAATTTGTGGATAAAGAATGGTGTGGAATTTGAACAGAGTAATGTGAATTCTATTTTAGATTTGGACAATCCTTTCATGTCCCCTAGCCTGCTACATACATACCTGTGTGGGTACAGGCTGGTCTGTCCTTTGATTGTGATGGTGTGTCCTACACTCAACCCCTTGGTCAGTTTGCCCCTGAAGGGCAGACTCTGCAACGATCACAAATGACTTCTGTCAGCAGGTCACACAAATAAATAGCACAGTTCGTGTCAGACGAGTAAAGTATTCAAATGGTGCATCGCAAAACAGACTTGGTACAGAGTAACATGTGATGAACCTTAGGTAGTACCAGAGCGTTGTATTGCAAATATAAGGCTCTAGGTAGTACAGTACATGGCACCAAATCTTCCAGACTCTGATGACCGTGACGCTGTGAAAAATTACAGGTACATCACAGTCCCTCAGAGCCTGCTGTAATGCTATTGGGAGATTTTTCCATGTCTGGAATAAGATAACTTCCAAAGGCCCAGTTGTTGTGGCACCAGTGGGCTGAATTTGATTAGAAATGTAAAAAAAATAAGTGTTTTAAAAAACGAGTTGACAAATGTTGTTCTAATCAAATGTGTGATGTATTACATCGGCAGCACAGCTGCTTCATATCACAATCATATATGATGTAATAACAACTTACCAAGTCATCTGACATTGAAAGCACTTCCTGTCAGAAAGAAAGTAGAGGTTTTGCTCTCATTAGAGGCAAAGCATACTTGACTTGAATTTAATGTTATACATGTTGGCATAAAGAGTCCATGCAGTGTGTTAAACAATCCCATCGCTTGGAGTCAAAAAGACTCCCTTCCAAAAGCACCACAACCGCGTTAGCAGTCTTAGCAACGATAGATTTCCTTACATTGGCTTGTGGGCCTCTGTTGTTCACAACACCAGGTGGAGGTGGACCGGAGTTCTACAATTTGAAGTGACAAAACAAACTTTTTACACCCATGGGTCCACAACAGGTCAAAGTGTTGTTCAGAACTTAAATCTCCGGCATGGGCATGTAAGTCTTCTGTAGAATTCAACTTGAGGTGCATAACATATGGCTGGAGGCCTTGAAAGCATAAAGCCAGTTCGGCTATAGCTAGATAATATGAAATGTTTCATACCATCTGACATTTAATAATGAAGTTAGAATGAGTTACTTACAGAGGCGGGGAAGAAGCCGATGGCCTGAACCTTGACCTTTCCAGAAATGGCCAGTGTGTCCACCTTATCCAGGTCCAGTCTGTGGTTATACTGCAGTACATGAGCACCGTTCACTGCCACCTAGAGGGGGAGATAACAGTGAGACAAACAGTGGGAGAATCCTCCAAAGCAGAGGTGTCAAACTCATTCCATGGAGAGTCTAGTGTCTGTGGGTTTTTGTTTTTTTCCTTTCAATTAAGACCTAGACAACCAGGTGACAAGTTCTTTACCATACTAAACAAAAATATAAAACACAACATTGAAAGTGTTGGCCCCATGTTTCATGAGCTGAAATAAAAGATCCCAGACATTTTCCATACTCACAAAAAGCGTATCTCTCTCTAAAATCGTGTGCACAAATGTGTTTACATCCATGTGAGTGAGCAGTTCTCCTTTGCCAAGATAATCCATCCACTTGACAGGTGTGGCATATCAAGAAACTGATTAAACAGCATGATCAATACACAGGTGCACCTTGTGCTGTGGACAATAAAAGGCCACTCTAAAACGTGCAGTTTTGCCACACAACGTCTCAAGTTGAGGGACCATGCAATTGGCATGCTGACTGCACAAAATGTCCAACAGAGCTGCTGCCAGAGAATTTAATGTTCATTTCTCTACCATATGCCACCTCCAATATAATTTGGCAATACGTCTAACTGGCCTCACAACCACGAGTAACCACGTCAGCCCAGGACTTCCACATCTGGCTTCTGCACCTGTGGGATCGTCTTATGGACGAGGGGTTTCTGAGGAGTATTTCTGTCTGTAATAAAGCCATTTTGTGGGGAAAAACTCATTTTGATTGGCTGGGCCTGGCTCCCTAGTGGGTGGGCCTATGCCCTCCCAGCCCCACCCATGGCTGCGCCCCTGCCCAGTCATGTGAAATCCATAGATTAGGGCCTAATTTACTTATTTCAAATTGACTGATTTCCTTCTATGAACAGTAACTCAGTAAAATCTTAGAAATTGTTGCATGTTGCATTTATATTTTTGTTCAGTATAATTAGTGATCACAACTCATCAAGTACAAGGGAGGAGCGAAAACCCACAGACAGTCAGCCCTCCGTGTAATGAGTTTGACACATGCTCTAAAGGCTTCCATAGTCTCTCTGCTCTAACATAAGCAACATGTTAAATCTTGGTTACCAAGTAACGAGCTGATTCCTAAGAGGAGCAGCAGGATGGCTAGTTAGCTTGCCAGGGTCATATTCACTAGGCAAATGGAAGAAAGCAGACTGAAAAAGGGAGGGACAAGGACTATAAGACCTTGTCCATTGAGAAACACGTTTTAGTTTTCCATTGTAAAACGTTTTGCTACATTTTGCTAAGGTGTGCTCTACACTATGAATGTGTCCTAGGTAGCTACAGAAGAGCCCACTCTGTTGCTCAGTTATCTACATGGAGGATATTTCCAGATCTGATATAGAAAACCTGACAGCTTGTACAACGCGGTAAAAAGCCACAAATGAATTCAGTGATACACAGTGCATTCGGAAAGTATTCAGACCCATTGACTTTTTTCACATTTTGTTACATTACAGCCTTATTCTAAAATTGAGTAAATTGTTTTTCCCCCCTCATCAATCTACACACAATACCCCATAATGACAAAGCAAAAACTGGTTTAGAAATGTTTGCTAATTTATAAAAAAAAGTATTGAAATATCACATTTACATAAGTATTCAGACCTTTTACTCAGTACTTTGCTGAAGCACCTTTGGTAGTGATTACAGCATCGAGTCTTCTTGGGTATGACACTACAAGCTAGGCACACCTGTATTTAGGGAGTTTATCCCATTCTTCTCTGCAGATCCTCTCAAGCTATGTCAGGTTGGATGGGGAGCGTCGCTGAACAGCTATTTTCAGGTCTATCCAGAGATGCTTGATCGGGTTCAAGTCCGGGCTCTGGCTGGGCACCTCAAGGACATTCAGAGACTTGTCCCAAAGCCACTCCTGCGTTGTCTGGCTGTGTGCTTAGGGTCATTGTGCCGGTGGAAGGAAAACCTTCGCCCCAGTCTGAGGTCCTGAGCGCTCTGGAGCAGGTTTTCATCAAGGATCTCTGTACTTTGCTTTGTTCATCTTTCACTCGATCCGGACTAGTCTCCCAGTCCCTGCCGCTGAAAAACATCCCCACAGCATGATGCTGCCACCACTATGCTTCACCATAGGGATGGTGCCAGGTTTCCTCCAGACATTCAGGCCAAAGAGTTCAATCTTGGTTTCATCAGACCAGAAAATCATGGTCTGAGTCCTTTAGGTGCCTTTAAGGTAAACTCCAAGCGGGCTGTCATGTGCATTTTACTGAGGAGTGGCTTCCGTCTGGCCACTCTACCATAAAGGCCTGATTGATGGAGTGCTGCAGAGATGGTTGTCCTTCTGGAAGGTTTTCCCATCTCCACAGAGGAACTCTGAAGCGCTGTCAAAGTGACCATCGGGTTCTTGGTCACCTTCCTGACCAAGGCCCTTCTCCCCCAATTGCTCAGTTTGGCCGGACGGCCAGCTCTAGGAAGAGTCTTGGTGGTTTAACCTTCTTCCATTTAAGAATAATGGAGGCCACTGTCTTCTTGGGGACCTTCAACGCTGCATGTATTTTTTGGTACCCTTCCCCAGATCTGTGCATTGAAACAATCCTGTCTCGGAGCTCTACGGACAATTCCATCGACTTCATGACTTTGTTTTTGCTCTGACATGCACTGTCAACTGTGGGACCTTAGACAGGTGTGTGCCTTTCCAAAACATGTCAAAAAATTGAATTTATCACAGGTGGACTCCAATCAAGTTGTAGAACATCTCAAGGATGATCAATGGAAACAGGATGCACCTGAGCTCAATTTCGAGTCTCATAGCAAAGGGTCTGAATACTTATGTAAATAAGGCTTTCTGTTTTTTATTTTTAATATATTTGCAAACATTTCTAAAAAACTGTTTTTGCTTTGTCATTATGGGGTATTGTGAGTAGATAATTGATTAAGATATTTTTATATTTTTATTTTATACATTTTAGAATAAGGCTATAATATAACAAAATGTGGAAAAAGGGAAGGGTTCTGAATACTTTCCGAATGCACTGTATTTGGCTTTTACCTTAGACATAAGAACATAAGAAACCTTCTGAAGCCAACCTCAACCACTAAGGGAAGTGAAAAATATATTATGCTGAATTATTAACACGTCCTGCAGGCAAAACTGACTTAGCACGTTCCCCCATGCTTAATATACAACCACCGGACTGAACAGCGACACAAAAAACAAGGAAATGAAAGTGAATCTTTGAGTCACAGGCCATGTCCCAAATGTCACCCTGTTCCCTATATAGTGAACTCGTTTTGATCAGGGCCCTATGAGCTCTTGTCAAAAGTAGTGCACTAAATAGGGAATATGGTGCCATTTGGGACGTAACCACAGGCTTATGCCTGGGACAGGGAAAGGAAGTGATCACGAGGAAAAAGTTTATTTCAAGAGTCTCCCTTTCTCTACATGAAAAGTATGTTGCATGTTGAAAACACTCAAAAAGGCAAAAAAGCACCTACACCTATTCCCACAGAACCACGAGTCAGTCTTTTCAATTAACAACATTGTTATGAATAATTATGGACCTGAACATTGATCCAGGGCAAAGGCTATATAGATCAGGGGGATCTGGGGCTGTATGTATCAAGAGTAGGAGTGCTGATCTAGGAACAGGTCCCCATAGTCCATTTAATCTTATTAACTGTGATTAGTAATACGCTGAACAAATCCTAGATCAGCACCGCTACTACGAGACGCTTTACGAGTATGGGCTTAAAGGCATCTAATCTGATCACTAGTTATCCTGACCTTAAACTCGTCTTTCTGCACCAGGACGATCATCTCAAAGGTTGACCCCAGTGTGAAAGCGTTCTTATACAGGATCTCCTCCTTGCCCCAGCTCTCTCTCTCCAGTGTGTTGCACACGATGCAGGGAGATCTCTTAAAGCGAGGGTTGAAATGGAAGGCTATGTCCGCTCTGGGCTTTGTGCTGTTCCCACGGGTGAAGTCCACCTGAAACCTGGACACGCACACACAGCGGTAGTTTGCTATAAAGCGACTTCATCAACATCCATAGAATGTGATTTCATATGACTGCATGTCTAGAGACACGTGACAGTAATGTGATGTCATTCTTGAGATGTGTGTGTAGTGTAACCCCATACCTCTCACAATCACTGGGAACAGTGCCTTGAATGAGCACCATCTCCCCAGGCTGTAAACCTCCCAGGATCGTCCCAGCAAAGGGAATGGTCTGTCAGTAGAGTAGAAAGTGTTTATTGATACCAAAATAGTCAGACTAGGTTGTTGTTTGAATGCATGAAATGAGAATTTATGTTAAACTGAAACACTCATACTATGACATATTCTACAAAACTAAAGTGAAAGTATGACCTGATGCGGCATTCAAGACAACATGGAAACTCTGAACCTCCGAATTAAAATGTACTTGCATGTTTTGCATTGAGCTTCCTACTGGTTGAATCTGATACTTTCCAAGTTGGAAACACTGAGCTTATTTCCCAGTTGTCTTGAACATGGCATGAGCTCCATGAACTAGTTCCTGCTGTCAAAAACATTGCACGCACGCGCCTGACCTACATAGACACTTCAGAAAGGTACAGTACTTGTGAGACTGTTCGTGTACCAAACGTCATCAAACCATGTTTTACAACTTCATATCAACCTGATAAATGATGAAAGAGGCATCGCTTGTATAACTGACGTTAGCTGTTAGCTAGCTAACTGACAGAGCTGAATTCAATATTATCTCGCTTTAGTTGATGTATGAGCAAGTGCAAGAATGATTCACAATATTTTTTAAAGTCTTTTCAAAGCATCTCACCGGATTCAGAACAGTTTGTTTCGGGTTCGTGATCGACATAGTTGAGTGGTTCAGCAAAAAGCGTTCAAATGGGCCCAAGAATGCCAACGTCCCGAGCTTTTCATTAACCGTCGGGTTACTTCCTCATACGATGTAAAAACAAACGGCTTTCAGCCAATGACATTCAACGCCCCGCCTTCGCTATGTGACAGCTGGGGTCGAGGCACTGCAGCCTCATCGTTCAAAACAGTTTTCAGATTGTGCATTTCATTACATTTTCTTTCATGCAGCACAATTTTTTTGGGGGGGCCTTAGTCCATATGTATTTATAGACGGGTTGGTTGTTTAGCAACAAACGACGCGCGCAAAAGCATGGGGCAAAACATGAGGTTGGCTTAGATGTAAACTATATCTTCTTCAATGTTTATTGAAAACAAATAAGTTTGAACAATGACCACGTCTCTCAAATACATAGTTAGCTAGTGAATTTGAGCCATATTAGCATTGACATTAAAGCAGTCAAAACAAGACCGTATTAATAACAAGATGAACTAAACTGAAATGAGCCATTTACGATTACGCACGTGGAAATATGCCATGCTTGCTAGCAATCTGGCCATCCAAAATCAAAACAGGCGGACTTCTGACAAATGGAAGCGCTCAGCTTTCTTGGCGTTTTCAGCCAACCCATCCATTGTACGATTTGTTTAAAATAAATGTTGGAATTCTGTTTAGTAGCCTACTTACACTGCTCAAATTTGGTGAAATGCCAGTGTTCCTTGCCACTTTATGAAATGCCAGCAATGGAAAAAGTACTTAATTGTCATACTTTAGTAAAAGTAGACACCTTAATAGAAAATGACTCAGTTAAATGTGTCAGCCAGGGAAAATACTTAGCGTTTTAAATGCACAGTAGTGGTGGAAAAAAATACTTAAATGCCGAAGAGTAATAGTAACAAAAGGAAATGCTATACCTAAAATTCCAAACCAGATGGCACAATTGTTTTGGAACACAGTATTTTACTAAAGTACTACAAGTCAAGCTTTGGGGTATCTGTACTTGACCTTTGTACATTCCTAAAGAACTTTACTCCATACATTTTCCACGACACCCAGAAGTTACATTTTGAATGCATAGCAGGATAAAAATGGTCCATTCACACACTTAACACCACTGGTCATCCGTAGCTACTGCCTCTGATCCGGCACTCAAACACACATGCTTTGTAAATTGTCTTATGGCGTGATCCATAATAGAATGGTGCCAACTGGTTTGCTTAATAAGGAATTTGAAATGTATTTTTGCAATTAATTGTTGATACTTAAGTACATCAAATATATAATTTCTCTAGTGTTTTACTGGGTGACTTTCACTAGTCATTTTTTATAAAAAGGTATCTTTACTTTTACTCAAGTATGACAATTGAGTACATTTCCCCCAGTGGCACACTCAAATATAATTTCAGAATGCAGTTGAAGTCCGCCAGATCAGTCAATAAGGATGACAAAACGTTCTATTGATGGGTGTGAAATGGGACCATATTGCTGTCCTGCCTGAGCATTCAAAATGTAATTTATTTTGGGCCAGGGAAAATTAGTAAAAAGTCTTGTCTTTAGAATTCAGTGGAGTTCACTTGAAGTTATTCAAGTACAGATACAACACTAAACCAATATTAGCTACTCCTAATGAACACAAATGTAATTACAGGGGTCAGATGAGTTGACTCTGCAGTATTACCATCTGTAAACTAACAAGAAAACAGTGGGCTAAAATAATTATAACAGCTGCTGCATGTTCAATTTGTACATTTTATTACAAAACAGAAACAGATAAAAACAATTAAAAAAGCTACTATACAAATACATCATAAAACCAGACATGTACTGAGATGAGGTGGGTTGTGAATGGTAATGTGTATGGTGATGTCTGTGGACCCGACAATTAAGACTTAGTCTGCATCCCAAAACCAGGACCCATGGGAGCTTTGGTCAAAAGCAGTGGGAATGGATGATGGGAGCTACAATGAGGTGGTCCAGTAACATGTAGCTAGGCCCATGTCCTCTTCAAGTGTTGAAAGTGTCAATGTCTCAAGAGCTTTAGAAGTCAGCATCCAGCCGGAAGGTGTTGTCTGTGGTGCCAGACATCACACCCATCCTCTGGTACTCCCCTACCCGCTTCTCAAAGAAGTTAGTCTTGCCCTCCAGTGAGATGTTCTCCATGAAGTCAAATGGATTCTCCACTCTGTAGATCTAAAATGGAAGAGTTAGTGGAAAGTTTGTTAAATGCTTCCGTTTGAGGCAAACCCAAATTAAATACTGTACATCTGCCATTGTGCAAAGTTTTTCCAGACTTACAGTAGTGAGCTCCTACATTTTACATGTCCATGCTTTTACTATAGCTTTACAGGCAAGACTCAGTCAGGCGTCTATATCGTGTTGGCACTCCTCGTCAGCAGACCACATGCCCACTGAGCTGAGAACTTGCACCAACACTCAGCTCCCATTATCAGCTGAGGTACGTACCCCTGCGCTTTTCATCATTGCTAGCCCATTTCAGATTTAATTTCAAAACAAAGTGCATGGACCCATGGAAAGTTAGAACTAAAACATGGAGTTTTATTGGATTGAAACCCTCCATGTCAAAGGACACATTTGTCTCAAGGGACAAGGGAAGATTATCAATTGGTTTACCCCAACTCAGTCCTCTCCTCCCTCCCTTTTGAGAAAGGGCAAAGAGGAAACAAATGGGCTTGTATGAAATATGACTCATACTCCAGTCATGCATCAGGCAAATTACATTTACAGGGGTGGAATCTTTAAATAAGTGTGAAGTGAGAAACTAATTTAAATAGTCGTGCGAGACATTTTATAGATAAAAGGATTAGGGTAGTTTTCAAATGTGTATGCTTTTCAGCAGATTCAAAGGGGGTGTGGCAGATCTCAAAACTCTCCCGCGAATGACTCTGTAGAATACTTGTTTCCTCAGCAGGAGAGGACACTCCATTCACATACCGTCTAATTGACACGCAAACACTTATCAGTTTCCAGGAAGAGAGGACAGTCTTTAGCCCAAGCACAAGGTGTGCTTCTAAAATGGCACCCAATTCCCTACATAGCACACTACATTTGTATTTATTTTACCTTTATTTAACCAGGCAAGTCAGTTAAGAGCAAATTCTTATTTTCAATGACAGGAACAGTGGATTAACTGCCTTGTTCAGGGGCAGAACGACAGATTTTTGCTTCGTCAGTTAGGGGATTTGATCTCGCAACATTTCAGTTACTAGCCCAACGCTCTAACCACTAGGCTACCCTGCCGCCCCATACAGAGACTAGGGTACCATGAGGGGACAAAACCATAATCTCACCTTGTCAAAGCCCAGCTCCAGCATCAGCCTGTCAGCGACAAACTCAATGTACTGAGTCATCAAGTCACAGTTCATACCAATCAGCTTTACAGGCAGGGCTTTTGTCAGGAACTCCTGAAATGTGAACTAAAATTAACAATCAGACCATAAAAAAAGTATTTATAAGCAGAGTACAAAAAGCCAATGTCCCAAATGGCACCTTAGTGCACTACTTTACAAGGGCCCATAGATCTGATAAAAAGTAGTGCAGTATAGGTCAAAAGGTGTTATTTGGGCCTTTGCCCAGGAGTAGATTTAAAGGCCAAGTGCAGTCAAATTAGATTTTCCTGTGTTTAATATACACCGAGTTTGGAATAACTGAAAACGATACCCTTTTAGTGTAGTCATTTTAAAAGACTGGAATGTCAGCCTTTTTTGGTGGAATGGAGTTTTGGCCAGCCCAGTGAAGTCACCAGGCAGTAAATTAGTTAGACCAATAAGAAAGACTACCAAACCTGCCAACAGCTAGTTTTCCCCCTCAGACCACTCCCAGCAAAATCTCTGCTTTAAAAATTGCTGTTTGCTAATAAGCCATGCATTTCTTTGACAATTTAAATTGAAAATCACAGTTAGGTACTTAATTGTTTCCCAGAAATGATTTAATAGAAAAACATCTGCATTGGACTTTCAATCTGGGTCAGGGAAACATGTCCTTAATTTTTAATCAACATACCTGCTCAATCTCCACTGCATTCCTGATCAGATTGGTGACAGTCTCCTTTGAGGGCTTATTCACCAGGTGCTTGAACATGAGGCAGGCGAAGTCACAGTGCAGGCCCTGGATTCATATGGAACTAGCTAGTAAGATAATGTCAACTACTTGTTGCTTTTTCAGTGAAACAAGCACATGAAAGGTATCCAACGTCATGCAGGTTTGTAACCAAATAGTTGTAATGATTTCATTTCAATTAGGTTAGCATGCTGGGATCATAGGTAAATCAATGTAATAAAAACACCCACCTCATCTCTGCTGATGAGCTCGTTGGAGAAGGTTAGGCCCGGCATCAGCCCCCTCTTCTTTAGCCAGAAAATGGCAGCAAAAGAGCCAGAAAAGAAGATCCCCTCAACAGCTGCAAAGGCAACCACACGCTCACCTGGAATACAAACATAGCCCATTACCAACTGACCACCCAATCACGTGCAGGTTGTTAGAGAAAAAGATATGTACATACCAAATTGAGCACTTTTGTTGCCGATCCAATTCAGGGCCCAATCCGCCTTCCTCTTCACACAAGGGAGGGTTTCAATGGCATTGAAGAGGTAGTCCCTGTATGACAAAGAAAAGTATATTAGGGAACATTGTCACAAAAAGTTGAAGGCTGCACTATAAAATGCTTCGACTTAAAAAAGTTAAGTGTAGAAATCACTCTGCCATTTTCTGGTTGCTAAGAACACTAAGTTCTACTAATTTCAGGTTATGTGGCAAAACACACAAAGTACAGTATCATTGTACTTTCAAACTATTTTCAGTTTTGAAGCTGTGTACAAAACTGAAAATAAAAGATTACAATTGTAACGGGAAGCATAGAAATAGTGCACATAGAACAGAACTGCTTACTCACTTTAAATTTCCTGATCCGTAACTCATTCCTATGCAAATTTGGTCTGGTAACCCTAAAAGCTACATATTGCAGGTGGGTCTTGAATGAAGGGCTTTGGTGGTGTATATGTTATCTTCATGAGGCACAGTCTGGCATCTATATCATGTTGGGACCCCACCCAGTCAGCAGACAACATGCCCACTGAGCCAAGAACCGGCAGCTACACTCAGTTCCCATTAAAAGCTGAGGTACATACACCTGCGCTTCTCACCACTGCCAGAAAATACAAAACTTCCCTGCACTACTAACTAAGAGCTTGACTGACAAGAGTCTAACCTCTCTTTGGGGTCTTTGATGTAGGTGTCAATGAGCAGGCTGTACATCTCAGAGTGGATGTTCTCCATGGCGATCTGGAAACCATAAAAGCATCTTGCTTCTGTCACCTGGACTTCCTGTGTAAAGCGCTCCACCTAGTAGAGAAACAGGAAATTAGATCAGTGATTTCTTGACAGTGTGGATCGCTAAATATTGATTGTTGTATTGTACACACAAGCAATTTACCAGGTTCTCGTTGACAATGCCATCGCTAGCAGCGAAGAAAGCCAATATGTGAGAGATGAAGTATCTCTCCTCATCCTTCAGAGACTCCCAGTGTTGTGTATCTTTGGACAGATCAACCTGGAAAACAAGATGATAAATAAAATCTCATGAACCAACTCACATATCATTTACTTATGCCAACACCACTAATGATGCAGCAAATTGGACATACCTCCTCTGCAGTCCAGAAAGAAGCTTCTGCCTTCTTATACATCTGCCAGATGTCATGATACTTGATAGGGAAAATGACAAACCGGCGTGGATTTTCCTTCAGGAGGGGCTCTTCTTCCGCATTGAATTTCTCGACATCTTTAGGCTAACAGAAAGTATAAAAAAAAAAAATAATAATAATAATAATAATTAATCTCATTACTGGTAAAAATGTTGCCCAGGTAAAACAAACATTCCTCAATGGTTAGAATAGCCGAATGTGCTTATAATTTAAGAGGAAATACATGCATGTAATAAGACAAGGCATACCAGTTTATTTAGAATGTCAAGATTCTCCACAACCCAACGTTAGACGGTTGAGTTATGCTATGTAACATTAGTTAGCAGTAACTAGCTAGTGACGTGTTCAAGACAAAGGCTTTCGTGACATGGACGGAATGGAAGGCTACTGGCTAGCAATTGACGTTTGCCTTATGAAACACTTGAGTAGCCAGCGTGTGTAACTACTGCTAACCATTCAAACATATGCTTGCCTTACTTGAGTTCCTCGACTGCTAGCTTACATTTGACATAGGCGACATCATGATTTGATGACTCGGCAGCTAGCTAGAATAGGCGACATTATTTGCGGAAAATGAACACCTCAGACACATTCTAGTTAATTACCAGGTTAACATTAATTGCGCATGTCGATGAGCTACAAAATGAGCACTGCATAAACTGACAATTTCAAGCAAAAGTAGCCATTGTTCACGCACCTCAGAATCTGCAAAGATTTTGCGCGCGGTTTTCGAGGCCTGAATCCGGGTCATGTTCAGGCTGGGAGGCTGCATTGGGAGGAATTACACGTTATCTTTGGCAAATTAAATAATCAAGGAAGCCAGTTAGTTAATTTACATTCAATTGATTAATGTGCAGGACAGAAAGTAAGACGTGACAGATTAACGTTGCCTAGTTAGGTTACTAACCAGTTGAGGCGAATTTGCCTAACCACCTTTTAAATTAAACCACCGACATCAAAAATAACTAGATAAAAATAAATATAGTTACGTCGATTTAAAACTTACCGTGTTTTCCTTGTCAACGAGTGAAATGTTGTCCATTTGAGTGGTGATAGCGTTTTCATTTTTCTTGGCGAGTGGTGAGCGAGTTACAAACATTTTTAATGACACACGAGTTATACAACAGAAACAATTTGAGGATAAGTTAAACGTCAGTAAAATTGCAAAAATATATATATTCACAACTATCTACAGTACACTTTCCTTGACTAGATCAACGCCACAATTACATGTAAACGACTCGAGTTCCCCCTATTTATTGAAATTCTGGCGATCGATTCCAAGCAGGCAATAGAATCAAAGCTTTTGTTGGTATTTAAATTTCTAAGAGAGTGCAACCAATCAGATTGCACTTTTCTCACGCGTCATTTTAAAGATTGCGGGAAAACTGTTGATACTGTCACAAAACCAAGAAAGGAAGAAGTTACAAAATGTCAGGAAAGGCGCGCTAAAGTGAAACAATAGAGCTATGCCATTAGTTATAAAAAAAAAATCTTTGACTATACTATGTTTTTAAAACGTTGAATTACAAAACATAATGTCATATATAAAGTTAGAAATGTGTAGAAAAATGCGACAAAACAGCAAGTAAAACAAGTTTACTAGCAAGCTGGATGGCTAACTAGCTAACTAACAAGATTTTCAGCAAACTTAACATGTGTAAATATTTGTATGAACATAACAAGATTCAACAACTGAGACATAAACTGAACAAGTTCCACAGACATGTGACCAACATAAATTGAATAATGTGTCCCTGAACAAAAGGGGAGTCAAAATCAAAAGTAACAGTCAGTATCTGGTGTGGCTACCAGCTGCATTAAGTACTGCACTGCATCTCCTCCTCATGGACTGAACCAGATTTGCCAGTTCTTGCTGTGAGATGTTACCCCACTCTTCCACCAAGGCACCGGCAAGTTCCCGGACATTTCTGGGGGGAATGGCCCTAGCCCTCACTTCTACGATCAAACAAGTCCCAGACGTGCTCAATGTAATTGAGATCCAGGCTCTTCGCTGGCCATGGCAGAACACTGACATTCCTGTCTTGCAGGAAATCACGCACAGAATGAGCAGTATGGCGGGTGGCATTGTCATGCTGGAGGGTCCTGTCAGGATGAGCCTGCAGGAAGGGTACCACATGAGGGAGGATGTCTTCCCTGTAACGCACAGCGTTGAGATTGCCTGCAATGACAACAAGCTCAGTCCGATGATGCTGTGACACACCGCCCCAGACCACCTCCAAATCGATCCCGCTCCAGAGTACAGGCCTCGGTGTAACGCTCATTCCTTCAATGATAAACGTGATTCCGACCATCACCCCTGGTGAGACAAAACCGCGACTCGTCAGTGAAGAGCACTTTTTGCCAGTCCTGTCTGGTCCAACGATGGTGGGTTTGTGCCTATAGGCGACGTTGTTGCCGGTGATGTCTGGTGAAGACCTGCCTTACAACAGCCTACAAGCCCTCATTCCAGCCTCTCTCAGCCTATTGCGGACAGTCTGAGCACTGATAGAGGGATTGTGCGTTCCTGGTGTAACTCGGGCAGTTGTTATTGCCGTCCTGTACCTGTCCCACAGGTGTGATGTTCGGATGTACCGATCCTGTGCAGGTGTTGTTACACGTGGTCTGCCACTGTGAGGACGATCAGCTGTCCGTCCTGTCTCCCTGTAGCGCTGTCTTAGGCGTCTCACAGTACGGACATTGCAATTTATTGCCCAAGCTACATCTGCAGTCCTCATGCCTCCATGCAGCATGCCTAAATCACGTTCACGTAGATGAGCAGGGACCCTGGGCATCTTTCTTTTGGTGTTTTTCAGAGTCAGTAGAAAGGCCTCTTAGTGTCCTAAGTTGTCATAACTGTGACCTTAATTCCCTACCTCCTGGAAGCTGTTAGTGTCTTAACGACCGCTCCACAGGTGCATGTTCGTTAATTGTTTATGGTTCATTGAACAATCATGGTAAACAGTGTTTAAACCCTTTACAATGAAGATCTGTGAAGATATTTGGATTTTGACAAATTATCTTTGAAAGATAATTGAAAGGGTTCTGAAAAAGGGACGTTGCTTTTTTTTGCTGAGTTCATGGGATAGCTATTTCATAACACTAGTTAGCTAACTTGCTTGCAACTTTGATTAAATTGTCATTATAGAATAGGCTAAAACAGCACACAAGTTGTGTTTATCTTCCTGCCTACTGATGTAATCCATTCTGTTGACTTGGCCAGCTGGCTTGTTTAGCAAACCTACATTTTAATTAGTCGACAAATAAATGGCTGTAGTTAGCTAGTTTTGTTATGTATCAAAATTGGTAGCTTGTAACAGGGAAATGTTTGTTTACAGTACATGGCAGACAAAAGACAACTTTCCCAAGTTGCTGATACTTTGTAATTCCTTTGCTGATATTTTAAGCACAAAGCACCCACCCCCATTTATTTTGGTGTCATATTCATGTACTTATTTCGACACTGCTCGTTTGTTTTGTCAGCTGCTGCTGGGCGCAAAAGAGTCAAAAGTAGACAATGCTGTCAAGATAGTGAAGTTGGCCAAAGTCCTGTTGGAATTAATCTATCTATCTACCATCTATTGATTGGGAGGGAAGGTTGCTCTGAAAACTAAGATTGTAAGGACTGGGTGTCGGAGTGCGAAGTCAAACGCAGGAAACAGAGGGTGAAATAACAAATGTTCCTTTGAATGAACACTGAGAAACTTAAGCCACCCTTCTAATACACTGGGTGCTCACATAAAACTACCCCAGACACGGGGGGAATGAAAGCAGTCCAGTAACCACGTAGTTCAAAACAAACACCACGCTTACCAACTAACAATCCCGCACAAAGAACCAGGCGGGCCGGCTGACTGACAAGCCCAACTAATTACCAACAAATGAAAACAGGTGTAACCAATAAACACATAAGGAGGCGGAGAAAAGGATCAGTGGCAGCTAATAGGCCGGTGACGACGACCGCCGAGCGCCACCCGAACGGGAAGGAGAGCCTGCCTCGGTCGGAGTCGTGACAAAGATAAAGACTTGTTATTTGTCTTACCACTGTTTACTTTATTGAAATACATATATGCAGTTCGACTTTGATAGTGATAGCATTTATTTCTAATAAAATGGTGCTGTTGAACAGAATTGTTTTTTTTTCCGGCTGTGTATGTGTTTACCTCATAGAAAAAACAAAGACTGAAATAATTATGCAAACGCATTCTCAACCGCTATATAACCTCGGTTATCCCCCTTTGTGAATGAAAGGACAAACTAACTTCAATCTTCGCCATGTAACAGATAGGATAATGGGACAGTTCGGAGTACAACGCATTTCTCATCCTTGGATTGAGGTACGTTTCCCGAGACATACAGTGAGCTCCAAAAGTATAGGGATAGTGAAATGTGTTGTTTTGGCTCTGTGCTCCAGGCCTTTGGATTTGAAATGATACAATGACTATGAGGTTAAAGTGCAGACTATAAACTCTAATTTGAGGGTATTTCAACCCACATCAATATCGGGTGAACCGTTTAGAAATTATAGCACATTTTGTACAGGACCGAGTTTGGGAAACCCTGTTTTAGGGGACCAAAAGTGTTGGGACAAATTCACTATTGTATAGTGTTTTGTCACAAATTCCTAGCACCAATGATTACATCAAGTTTGTGACTCCACAAACGGGACGCATTTGCTGTTTGTTTTGTGTTTCAGATTATTTTGTGCCCAATGGAAATGGATGGTAAATAATGTATCGTGCCATTTTGGAGTCACGTTTATTGTAAATAAGAATAGAATGTTTCTAAACAGTATTACATTAATGTGGATGCTACCATGATTACGGATAGTTCTGAATGAATCGTGATTAACAGGGGAGATTAGCGTTTTTTTTAGGGGGGGGAGGGGGGGGCTATGATATCATTCAGGACTATCTGTAATGATTGTGGCATTCACATTAATGTAGAATAAATTGAGTAGAAGTATGTAGAAACATTCTATTCTTATTTACAATTTAGGGGGGGGGGGGGGTAACTGTCTGTTGGAGGGGACAAGATCTAATCAAATTGTATTGGTCACATACACGTGATTAGCAGATGTTATTGCGGGTGTAGCAACATTCTTGTGCTTCTAGCTCTGACAGTGCATTAATATGTAACAAGTTATATCTAACAAATTACGCAACATATACCCAATACACATAAATCTAAGTAGGAATGAATTAAGAATATATAAACTCAGCAAAAAAATAAACGTCCCTTTTTCAGGACCCTGTCTTTCAAAAATCATTCGTAAAAATCCAAATAACTTCACAGATCTTCATTGTAAAGGGTTTAAACACAGTTTCCCATGCTTGTTCAATGAACCATAAACAATTAATGAACATGCACCTGTGGAACGGTCGTTAAGACACTAACAGCTTACAGACGGTAGGCAATTAAGGTCATAGTTATGAAAACTTAGGACACTAAAGAGGCCTTTCTACTGACTCTGAAAAACACCAAAAGAAAGATGCCCAGGTTCCCTGCTCATCTGCGTGAACGTGCCTTAGGCATGCTGCAAGGAGGCATGAAAACTGTCGATGTAGCCAGGGCAATAAATTGCAATGTCCGTGCTGTGAGACGCCTAAGACAGCGCTACAGGGAGACAGGACGGACAGCTGATCGTCCTCACAGTGGCAGACCACGTGTAACAACACCTGCACAGGATAGGTACATCCGAACATCACACCTGCAGGACAGGTACAGGATGGCAACAACAACTGCCCGAGGTACACCAGGAACGCACAATCCCTCCATCAGTGCTCAGTCTGTCCGCAATAGGCTGAGAGAGGCTGGACTGAGGGCTTGTAGGCCTGTTGTAAGGCAGGTCCTCAACAGACATCACCGGCAACAACGTCGCCTATGGGCACAAACCCACCGTCGCTGGACCAGACAGGACTGGGCAAAAGTGCTCTTCACCGACGAGTCGCGGTTTTGTCTCACCAGGGGTGATGGTCGGATTCGCGTTTATCTTCGAATGAATGAGCGTTACACCGAGGCCTGTACTCTGGAGCGGGATCGATTTGGAGGTGATCTGGGGCGGTGTGTCACAGCATCATCGGACTGAGCTTGTTGTCATTGCAGGCAATCTCAATGCTGTGCATTACAGGGAAGACATCCTTCCTCATGTGGAACCCTTCCTGCAGGCTCATCCTGACATGACCCTCCAGCATGACAATGCCACCAGCTATACTGCCCGTTCTGTGCGTGATTTCCTGCAAGACAGGAATGTCAGTGTTCTGCCATAGCCAGCGAAGAGCCCGTATCTCAATCACGTCTGGGACCTGTTGGATCGGAGGGTGAGGGGTAGGGCCATTCCCCCCAGAAATGTCCCAGAACTTGCAGGTGCCTTGGTGGAAGAGTGGGGTAACATCTCACAGCAAGAACTGGCAAATCTGGTTCAGTCCATGAGGAGATGTATTGCAGTACTTAATGCAGCTGGTGTCCACACCAGATACTGACTGACTTTTGATTTTGAACACCCCTTTGTTCAGGGACACATTATTCCATTTCTGTTGGTCACATGTCTGTGGAACTTGTTCAGTTTATGTCTCAGTTGTTGAATCTTGTTATGATCATACAAATATTTGCACATGTTAAGTTTGCTAAAAATAAACGCAGTTGACAGTGAGAGGACGTTTCTTTTTTTGCTGAGTTTACATATGGAAGAGCGATGTCAGAGCGGAACGGGCTAAGATACAGTAGAATACTATAGACAAACAGTATATACACATGAGATGAGTAATGCTAGATATGTAAACATTAATTGACTAAGAGACTGTAGAATAGTATAGAATACAGTATACACATATGAGATGAGTAATGCCAGATGTGTAAACATTATTTAGTGACTAGTGTTCTATTCCTTAAAGTGGCCAGTGGTTCCTAGTCTATGCCTATAGGCAGCAGCCTCTAATTTGCTGGTGATGGCTGTTTAACACTCTGATGGCCTTGAGAAAGAAGCTGTTTTTCAGTCTCTCGGTCCCAGCTTTGATTCACCTGTACTGACCCTCGCCTTCTGGATGATAGCGGGGTGTACAGGAAGTGGCTCGGGTGGTTGTTCTTGATGATCTTTTTAGCCTTCCTGTGACATCGGGTGCTGTAGGTGTTCTGGGGGGGGGGTGAATAGTTTGCTCCCAGTATTGCGTTGGGCAGACCGCACCACCCTCTGGAGAGCCTTGCGGTTGCGGACGGTGCAGTTGCCGTACCATACAGCCCGACAAGATGCTTTCAATTGTGCATCTGTAAAAATGTGTGAGGGTTTTAGGTGACAAGTTAAACTTCTTTACCCTCCTGAGGTTGAAGAGGCTCTGTTGTGCCTTCTTCACCACACTGTCTGTATGGGTGGTCCATTTCAGTTTGTCAGTGATGTGTACACCAAGGAACTTGAAGCTTTCCACCTTCTCCCCTGTGGTCCCGTCAATGTAGATAGGGGGGTGCACTCTCTGCTGTTTCTTGAAGTCGACAATCATCTCCTTTGTTTTGTTGACGTTGAGTGAGAGGTTATTTTCTAGGCACCACACTCCCAGAGCTCTCACCTCCTCCCTGTAGGCTGTCTCGTCATCATTGGTAATCAAGCCTACTACTGTTGTCATCTGCAAACTTGATGGTTGAGTTGGAGACGTGTTTGGCCACGCAGTCATGGGTGAACAGGGAGTACAGGACACCAGGTGTTGCAAGATAGCTGACTAGTGGTGTTTTTTCAGCAGCCTGGTGGTCTGGGAGTAGAAGCTATTGGCCAGTCTGTTAGTTTTTGCCATGAGGCCTTGACTGCCCGTGTCTGAGTGATGGAAGCGGGGAAGCTTACTTCCTGCGACACCTGATGTTGTAGGTGTCCTGGAGGGCAGGCAGTGTGCACCCAATTGTGTGTTTGGCTGTGTGTTCGTACCACCCTCTGTAGCGCCTTGCGGTCAGAGGCGGAGGAGTTGCCGTATCAGGCTGTGATACTGCCCGACAGTATGCTCTCGATGGTGCTCCCGTAGAACACTGAGGGTCCTCCGGGACAAGCTGAATTTCTTCACCCTCATGAGTTTGAAGAGTCGCTGTAGTGCCTTTTTCACCATCGTGTCCGTGTGGTTTGAACATTTCAACTCCTCTGAGATGTGTACGCCAAGGAACTTGACGTTTTAGAGCGTCTCCACCGCGGCCCGGTTGATGAGGATGCCCAACCTGATGTGTTGTGTGTCCATAAAGTTACAAACTGGAAACCTGACAAGGCTTTACTTTATTCACACACATTGTAAAGTATTTATTTCCACTGAGTGGCGCTGTTGGCCTATATTTTAGTGGGAGCGCTTACAGGGACCTTTCAATAGTTTGCTTTTTTGAATGTCGGTCAGTAAGGCAAATGGACGGGTACTGTGTTAGCCAGTTAAAATCATCTGATCATATTCCAGCTGAATGGACGTTTTCCAATTGGTCACGCCCCCTTAGCGCTCTAAAATACTGCAATGTGACTTGAGGAACGTTGTTACTGGGTGGTGTGATGAGACTGGTATTCGAAATCAAAGGGGATCGAGTGCAATTGTGTAACAGAATACGTCATATTGTCATCAACATTGCTGAGAATGAGAAATAGCAAGATTGGGTGTTTCACCATCATGTTATTGAGAAAATATAGAGCAGACTACCAAGTTTACTGGTGTATTTTATTTTGTATTTTATTATGGGAAAAAACAATGGGACTCATAATAATTACAATTGCCTACATTGAAAGCTAGTAAAACTACACATTGGCACAGCACTTCAAAAAATGTGACCATGTCATATCTATAGAATTCATTCATAAATGGATTACTCATATTATTAGTATGGTGAGGCTTTATAAAGTATTTATTAAGTAATAATATACTGTATCTGTAATTTAAAAAACAATCAAGCTAACAGCACTTTTTAAGACAAATGTTTATTAAATTATATGCAAAGCAAGAAAGTAGGTAGTATCACAGTGAGGTATAATGTCCACTGACACATTTTAAAATATCAATAACATATATTCAATAAATGCAGATTGGAATACACGTAACATTCATATATAGATATTCATATATACATATTTATAATCACAGAGACAAATAGTAACAGAAAAGCACGATGCAAAGGCTTTGGCAAAAAGAGTGCATACATTTTGCTAAACATTACATACTGTATACATATTACAGATCGAAAGTACAAAACAAGCATAATTAAAAAATCCAGTGCAAGGTCAGTTTGTCTCTGTCCATGAATGAGTAGCAGCCTATAGTTTTTGTTTAATTTAAACCCCTGGTCTTGTGGTTGGTGGTGGTATATTGTCCTGAGATGACCGTACGGCCTGAGACCCAGCTAATTAGGGGAAGGGACCAGCACACTGAGAGGAAGGCTGGAGCCGCTCGACGGACCCTTAGATGCCGCCATCTTGTTGACTTCAGTCGGCCACGTGGCGGTCCTCTTGGTGGTCATGTGTCGGCGAGCATGCTTGGTCAAGTGGTCGCTGCGCATGAAGCGCCGATCGCACATGTTACACACAAACTTCTTCTCGCCGGTGTGTGTTCGCCGGTGGCGGGAGAGCTCGTCGGAGCGCGCAAACTTCTTGTCGCAGCCCTCCCAGTGGCAGCTGAATGGTTTCTCACCTGGACGGCATGGAACAAATGGAAACTATATCAGTAGAAGATAACCCCACTACCTATTCAACATGACCATTAATCAAATTGCCATTGGTTAGAATATCCAGTAAATTGTCTAACAAGTGTGGTGGGGAGGTAGTACCTACCAGTGTGAGTTCTGAGATGGGCCTTGAGGTGGGAACTTTTGAAGTAGGTCTTCTTACAGCCGGGGAAGTTACAGACATAGTTCCGTCTGCGGGAGAAGTCGGCTTGTGTGGCATTACTACTCTGCCCTGAGGGCATGTAAACTGGAGCTGGGGCCAGGGGCAGGAGCTTGGTGTTCCCGAGGGTCATGACAGTCTGTTGGCATGACGAGGCCTGGGAAACAGGGGACTGGGGAACCACAAACATCACCGTCCCGCGAGTCACTGAGGAGCCCACCAGCTGCAGCGACTGGGGGAAGGAGGATGGTGACTGGGCTAGTATTGGCTTGGGCCCCCCCTGGGTCTGCATCTGGACCGGACCCTGATGGACAAACGCAGAGATCATCCCTGTCCGCCCACTGACTGGAAACACCTGGCAGAGGACCTGGGAGCTTTGGATGGGGAGCGAGGACCGGGAGATGGCTGTGGCCTGGGATGGGGAACTTTCAGTGAGAGGAGTGAATTGGCCTGTGCTGCTGTCAGGTGAGGATGGACTAACGTCCTTCTCTACCTTAACACACGGACCAGTGTTGCAGCTTTGTGGTTCAGTCTGCATGGGAATGGTCTCGGCCAAAGAGGCTGCTGTAGGGTTTCTGTTGGAGGAGGTGTGCTGTATCCCTATGAGGGACTGAGGTGGAATGTTGACACTGTGCTGTGAGAGGGCCCTGTCAGCAGTGTGACGGATAACGCTGGTCACCATGGCTCTGCTGGCTAGCTCTTGAGCTCCAGAGCTCTCTAAGAGGGGGGCCGTGCCAAGTTGTTGGCCCAGGAGAGGGGCATTCCTGTGGGGCAGACCTGCACAAAGTCTTGGCCGGGTTAAGACTGGTCTGGGGCCTGAGCTGGAGCTGGCCAATGAGGTGGTGGTGGTGGTGACGACAGCTGTGGAGGTGGAGGTCTCGGCAAAAATGGGGCTCTGAGGGGGGGTCATGCACTGGAAAAAAGAAAGAGAAAGATGAATTAAAGCAGGAATCGCAGGTCGTCCGTGACCTTATGCTGCCCCATTTCTGGTG
The DNA here is from genome assembly GCF_029448725.1 of Salvelinus fontinalis. Lineage (NCBI taxonomy): Eukaryota > Metazoa > Chordata > Actinopteri > Salmoniformes > Salmonidae > Salvelinus > Salvelinus fontinalis. The sequence goes on along the minus strand of NC_074691.1, from coordinate 6,623,232 downwards.
TAGTGTTTTCACTTTGAACGAAAACAAGCGGGTTGAGCCCTGGGCTGGCCTTCTGGGCTAGGTGTGTCTTTGCGCTAATACCGCCTACTCGAATGACCCTGCTGCCCCGGAGCCAGTGTTGCCAACTTAGTGACTTTGTCATTACATTTCACAACTTTTACTGGGAAAAGTTTCTAGCGAAAATTTCGGCTACTTTTCAGGATGCCCTTTGGAGTGTTTTGACACAGAGGGTTTCTATGGTTTTGATAGCATTTAGCGACTTTCCCCATTCAATTCTGCTGCAAACGTGAATGGGAGAAACTGTCTGTGCAACAGAAGTCACATCAATGGTGCATACACAGACAGAGAAGCACAAGGGGGGGGGGTGCGGCTGGAGAGGGGGTGAAAACGCTACGTCAGGGACTGCAGCTGTGCCGCATCAAGGCAAATTGGCGCTAGGATGTCATCGCAGCAACGTGATCTAGCGACTTCGAGCTTAATCAAGGAGCCAATAGTAGATCTCACTGGAAAATAGTTGGTATTTTTTGTTATGCTTTGTGATTCAATAGTTATTTTGTTGGTAATCGACCAAAATAGTTAGCTATGTTTGCCTATTGAGCACACTGCCTGCCTATATACAGCATTGATTCCTACCTAGTGTGAACTACCCACCAGAACGACTGAATACCCAGCGTGGTCAGACAAGTTAACAATGGCTCATCTGCATGACATATTGGTAGAGTATGGGCCATCAAGTCATAGGATGGTCACATTAGCATTACACATGTTACACTGGTTACATTGCAACATTACATCCTTCGGAAACTATTCAGACCCCTTGACATTTTGTTAAGTTACAGCCTTAATAATCCCCCCCCCCCCCCCCTCATCAATCTACACACAATACCCCATAATGACAAAGCAAAAACAGGTTTAGAACTTTTTGCTAATTTATTAAAAATAAAAAACTTACATAAGTATTCAGACCCTTTACTCAGTACTTTGGCAACGATTACAGCCTTGAGTCTTCTTGGATATGCTGCTACAAGCTTGGCACACTTGTATTTGGAGAGTTTCTCCCATTCTTCTCTGCAGATCCTCTCAAGCTCTGTCAGGTTGCTGCACAGCTATTTTCAGGTCTCTCCAGAGATGTTTGATCCGGTTCAAGTCCAGGCTCTGGCTGGGCCACTCAAGGACATTCAGAGACTTGTCCCAAAGCCACTCCTGCATTGTTTTGGCTGTGTGCTTCGGGTTGTTGTCCTGTTGGAAGATGAACCTTCACCCCAGTCTGAGGTCCTGAGCGCTCTGGAGCAGGTTTTCATCAAGGATCTCTCTGTACTTTGTTCCGTTCATCTTTCCCTCGATCCTGACTAGTTTCCCAGTCCCTGCCGCTGAAAAACATCCCCACAGCATGATGCTGCCACCACCATGCTTAACCGTAGGGATGGTGCCAGGTTTCCTCCAGACGTGACGCTTGGCATTTAGGCCAAAAAGTTCCGTCTTGGTTTCATCAGACCAGAGAATCATGAGTCCTTTAGGTGCCTTTTGGCAAACTCCAAGTGGGTTGTCATGTGCCTTTTATTGAGGAGTGGCTTCCGTCTGGCCACTCTACCATAAAGGCCTGATTGGTGGAGTGCTGCAGAGATGGCTGTCCTTCTGGAAGGTTCTCCCATCTCCACAGAGGAGCTCTATCAGAGTGACTATCGGGTTCTTGGTCACCTCCCTGACCAAGCAAGGCCCTTCCCCCCCGATTGCTCAGTTTCAGCTCTAGGAAGAGTCTTGGTGGTTCCAAACGTCTTCCATTTAAGAATGTGTTCTTGAGGTCCTTCAAGGCTGGAGACATTTTTTGGTACTCTTCCCCAGATCTGTGCCTCGACACAATTGTGTCCCGGGGCTCTACAGACAATTCCTAATTCCTTCAACCACATGGCTTGGTTTTTGCTCTGATATGCACTGTCAACTGTAGGACCTTAAAGACAGGTGTGTGCCTTTCCAAATTATGTCCAATCAATTTAATTTAATGAAGTTGTAGAAACATCTCAAGGATGATGAATGGAAACAACAGGATGCAACTGAGCTCAATTTCGAGTCTCAGATCAAAGGGTCTGAATACTTAAGATATTTCTGTTTTTTTGCTAAAATAAATAAACTGTTTTTGATTTGTCATTATGGGATATTGTGTATAGAATTGTTTTTAGTTAATTTTAGAATAAGGCTGTAATGTAACAAAATGTGGAAAAAGTCAAAGGGTCTGAATACTTCCCAAATGCACTGCACCCCCCCCCCCCCCCCGATTAATCGGAATGGCCGATTAATTAGGGCCGGTATTAAGTTTTCATAACAATCGTTAATCAGTATTTTTGGACACCGATTGTGGCCGATTTTTTTAAATATATATTTTTTCCACCTTTATTTAACTAGGCAACTCAGTTAAGAACACATTCTTATTTTCAATGACGGCCTAGGAACGTAAGGCAACGCTCTAACCACCTGCCTTACATTGCACACCACGAGGAGCCTGCGTGGCAGGCTAACTACCTGTTACGTGAGGGCAGCAAGAAGTTTATCTAGCGTGACCTGCGTTGCATATAATCGATGCGGTGCCTGTTAATTTCTCATCGAAACACAGCCTACTTCGCCAAACGGGTGATGATTGAACAAGCGCATTCGCGAAAAAAGCACTGTCATTGCACCAATTAGTACCTAACCATAAACATCAATGCCTTTATTTAAAATCAATGCACAAGTATATATTTTTAATCCTGCATATTTAGTTAATATTGCCTTCTAACATGAATTTCTTATAAATAGGTAAATTGTGTCACTTCTCTTGCGTTCCGTGCAAGCAGTCAGGGTATATGCAGCAGTTTGGGCCGCCTGGCTCGTTGCAAACTGTGTGAAGTCCATTTACTCATAACAAAGACCGTAATTAATTTGCCATAATTGTACATAACATTGAAAGTTGTACAATGTAACAGCAATATTTAGACTTATGGATGACATCCGTTAGATAAAATACGGAACGGTTCCGTATTTCACTGAAAGAATAAACGTTTTGCTTTTGAAATGATAGTTTCCGGATTCGACCATATTAATGACCAAAGGCTCGTTTTTCTGTGTGTTATTATGTTATAATTAAGTTTATGATTTGATATTTGATAGAGCAGTCTGACTGAGCGATGGTAGGCAGCAGCAGGCTCGTAAGCATTCATTCAAACAGCACTTTCGTGCGTTTGCCAGCAGCTCTTCGCTGTGCTTCAAGCATTGAGCTGTTTATGACTTCAAGCCTATCAATTCCCGAGATTAGGCTGGTGTAACCGATGTGAAATGGCTAGCTAGTTAGCGGGGTGCGCGCTAATAGAGTTTCAAACGTCACTCGCTCTGAGACTTGGAGTAGTTGTTCCCCTTGCTCTGCAAGGGCCGCGGCTTTTGTGGAGTGATGGGTAACGATGCTTCGAGGGTGGCTGTTGTCGATGTGTTCCTGGTTCGAGCCCAAGTAGGGGCGAGGAGAGGGACGGAAGCTATACTGTTACACTGGTAATACTAAAGTGCCTATAAGAACATTCAATAGTCAAAGGTATATGAAATACAAATGGTATAGAGAGAAAAAGTCCTATAATTCCTATAATAACTACAACCTAAAACTTCTTACCTGGGAATATTGAAGACTCATGTTAAAAGGAACCACCAGCTTTCATATGTTCTCATGTTCTGAGCAAGGAACTTAAAGTTAGCTTTTTTACATGGCACATATTGCACTTTTACTTTCTTCTCCAACAGTTTGTTTTTGCATTATTTAAACCAAATTGGACATGTTTAATTATTTATTTGAGGCTAAATTGATTTTATTGATGTATTATATTAAGTTCAAATCAGTGTTCATTCAGTATTGTTGTAATTGTCATTATTACAAATACATTTTTTTATTTTTTTTAAATCGGCTGATTAATCGGTATCGGCTTTTCTTGGTCCTCCAATAATCGGCGTTGAAAAAGCATAATCGGTCGACCTCTAGAATTCCACCATGACATTCGGGGGCTCTCTGTATTGAATGCACGCACTCGCATATTCTAATAATAAAGATTTATTACCTTTTAATGTGGCATGAACACAACCAGTCATGATATTTTCATCTGATTGTCAAACAAACCACTTCAAAAAGTAGGCACGTTCGTCCACTCCAAACAAATCCCAGTATCCAAACTGCATGTACTGTATACTCGCGCCATTTGATGAATGAAAATAGACATCCGTTACAAAACACCATGAAGTGTGCCTAATGACATTCAGCGATTACCATTGTTTAGGTCTACATTGATTAGGCCTACATTAATTGATGAGTCTTGCTGATAAATGGAAACATTTTTGTAGCCTGAAAAGTCTGGACACCTGAAATAGGGCTGTAACTGTCCCGTAAAAACGGGATGGTCACCCTAACACACACGGTCAACTTACTAAACTAGCCTACAATGTGTATTACCATGAACTTCTAATAGGCATACCGGTAGCTAGTGATATGTTAAAAAAAAATAGGTGGGCAAGCTAATTACCGGTAACGGTGAAAAAATGTGGGTAAATGGTGTTTACTTGCATTTACTCTATACTAGGCATACACCACTGCCGGTAGCCTACCCTTTTAGCCAATGCAATTTTAAACACATGAACACACGCAGAACAGGTATCCTACATTCAATATAATACATGAGTTAAATGAAAACATGTTTTACACCCGAGTTATGAGTTGTCCATAACTCATGAGTTAATGCTTGGAGTCTTCACAGATCGTGTGACATAAAACACAACCTTTCGTTCCTTACATTAATGACAGTCTTATTTGTCATTATTAAGCATTTTAACAATTGAATTAGAACATTGAATTGACTTAATCCCTCTACAAATGACGGTTCTTGGAGATCTCGGAAAATGCACTGTGTAAGTGTAACTATGCTTATGTGACATTTCATTACGTGAAAACAGTTCTCACGGGCACAAATAAAAATGTAGGCCTATGCCATCGCAAAATCGAATGCTTCTAACCTAGTCAACTGTCTAGTGATATTGTCGAACTCATCAGCTGATCCAGGAAAGAAAACAAGGATTGATTTAAAAAATCATGAAACTGAATAAATGTTCTGTTACTTCTGGCCACGGAGAACACCAGTACCTGCACGCACCTGGAAAAAGAAAGCAATGAGAGCTCTAAACAGCAGACTGAGAAGAGCACACAATGATAAATCAACGGATAAATCTAATGCATTGGAATAAACTACTTTTTATCAGGGAAAACAAAAATGGCAAAAATGAGGAAGTAGGCCCACAAAGGAAAATCTATGCGTAAAAGGAGCTCAGCTGAGGCCGGAATTCAGCACTACTGGATGGACAGCGCCGCCACCGAAATGTACCACTAGTTCACAACTATGGAGAGCATTGAAGATGTGATTTATAAACGGTGTGTACGTTCTCACTAATGTACTCATATTTGATTAATATTATGGTATTGTTCTGGACCTGTTAGTTGTTTAGCACCCCCTAGTGGCAGTTTAAGTGCAGCAGGGTGGAATTTAACTGTTTGTGTCATGTGACAGGAAGCAGTTTCTGAAGTGAAGCAATGTGTGACAGAGTAGTTAGTTATAATCCTTCAACATCCTTCTATATAAGCTTTGTAAGACACAATGTCTGTAAGTACAATTGTTTATTAAGACAAGATAAATGTTTATCACATGTCATTTTCATGCTTCTGTAAAATATGAAGAATTGAGTTAACGGTTAGCTTCTTTGCATTAGCGTCAGTGCTATTTCTTTCCTGGGACGTCTAGCTGAGTAATATTAAGGATACAGTTGCATTCTAGTAACGTTATTTTATATTTGACTCTAGATTGAGTACTCTTATTCCTTATATTTAGTGCAGAGTTATTGTGGAATACATTCTGTGCTCTATACTACTGTAACTGAAAACATACTTTACTGTTCGTTGCAGTTTCACACTGTGATTCAAGTAAACTTTCTAAACGGCACCCAGTTTCACACTGAGTTATTTGAATGAGTGTTTAGCTAACTGAATAGCTGGGTAAGGGCTATTTATCGCGTCCAGTATAGTTATCAAATCAAAATATATTTTCTTTTGGCATATGCAGGATGTTCAGCATATGGGGATATGGCGTATTGTACCGTGTACTATGAAGTAACAATTTGTTTCATGTTTTCCCAATGTCGACCTATAATGCACGGGATAGTTTGGACTTGTTGGATGGGGGAAACATAGTCAGCCATAGATGTGAATATCCTAACTCTTCAGCTACACTACATGCGTCGCCATCAGCAGTGTCCATGTGACGTTCTACCTGCTACACCAGAAACCAACCAATCAACATTTCAATTCAAGATAGAAATAAGGTTTGCGTCAGCCATTGAGAATTGACCCTCTGTAGCAGGGCAGTAAGGATGCATTGTGGTTATACCAGCTCTTATGACCTTCTAGTGGGAGATGAAAGGTAGGAACCAGGAACAGCACATAACAGTTTGTGGTCTGGAGGTGAGGGTCCTGGCAACAGAGTTGTTATTTTAAGCTGCTGTGTGTGGAAAGTATTGGCCTCCCATGATCCGCTTCAGCAAATTTTAGGCTTGGTAGCTAGCTCTATATGTCCTGCCGTGTGTGTGTGTTTCATTTAAGTTCTACAAGTGTTCAATTGTAATTGTCCCATTTCTTTTTAGAAATCAGTCACATTTTTGTTTTTAATTGTGAATTCAAATGTAAAGGTGGATTTTTACATAACAGATTTGTGGTCAGTTTTTTTTATCATGCAGTAAGTAGTCCAAGTTATCCATGGTTCTGTTACTCTGACAGTGTTGATGGTGATTGGAAAGAAAAAGTAATATCACTTGAATAAATTGAAATCTCTTATTTGCTTAAGTGTCAATGGCCTTTCCAAACCATAAATGTCAGAATTCAGACAATGTTAGCTAGCTTGAACACTGAACACACTACGGTTAGCAGCTAATGTAGCTAGCAGGCTAAAAATGCAACCAACACTTACAGTGCATTCGGAAAGTATTCAGACCCCTTGACTTTTTCCACATTTTGTTAAAAGCCTTTGTTACAAACAAGATTCTCTGGTCTGATGAAACCAAGATTGAACTCTTTGGCCTGCATGCCAAGTGTTACGTCTGGAGGAAACATGGCACCATCCCTACGGTGAAGCATGGTGGTGGCAGCGTCATACTGTGGGGATGTTTTTCAGTGGCAAGGACTGGGAGACTAGTCAGGATCGAGGGATGAAAGGAGCAAAGTAGAGAGTGATCCTTGATGAAAACCTGCTCCAGAGCGCTCAGGACCTCAGAATGGGGCGAAGGTTCACCTTCAAACAGGACAACGACCCTAAGCACACAGCCAAGACAACACAGGAGTGGCTTCGGGACAAGTCTCTGAATGTTCTTGGGTGGCCCAGCCAGAGCCCGGACTTGAACCCGATCGAACATCTCTGGAGAGCTGAAAATAGCGCTACATCAACCTAAAAGAGCTTGAGAGGATCTGCAGGGAAGAATGGGAGAAATTGCCCAAATAAAGGTGTGCCAAGCTTATAGCGTCGTACCCAAGAAGACTCTCGAGGCTGCCAAAGGTGCTTCAACAAAGTACTGTGTAAAAGGTCTGAATACTTATGTAAATGTGATATTTCAGGGTTTTTTGCTTTGTCATTTCGGGGTATTGTGTGTAGATTGATGAGGGGAAAAAACAATTTAATACATTTTAGAATAAGGCTGTAATGTAACAAATGTGGAAAAAGTCAAGGGGTCTGAATACTTTCCGAATGAACTGTACCTAACATTACCAGTCCATGAGAGCGGTGGCCATGTTGGCGTCACTCTTTCACCTTTCAAAATTAACTCCAATGTTTATCCGGTTTCTGGATTGGTCATGAACAGTCTTTTTCTCGCTATTTTTTTCTCTTTTGGGGTCGTTGATTCAGATCCAAGAACAGAGAATGGTACCTGTTGGCTACGTCTGCTCTGTTTGTTTCTGCCGGCTGTAACGTTAGATTGTAAGTGAATTTCACTTCCTCTCCAGCTCTGGGGCAGCAGGGTCATTCGAGTAGGCGGGATTAGCCAGACACACCTAGCCCAAAACTAGCCAGAAGGCTAGCCCAAAACGGTTCAGGGCTCAATCCCCTTGTTTTCGTTCCATTTGAACCCAGTACACATGAAGTGGGGCGGCATAAGGTTGCCCACAACCTGCGGATTCCTGCTTTAAACATTTTAACTCTCAAATGTGACACAGACCCATTCAATTCTCTATTCCAAAAAAGCTGATTGTAGTTTTGATTAAAATGGCAGCCGCTGGTTAGTCACAACCAATAATTTTTCTATACTCAGGCTACTAGACTAACTACGTTAGCATAGAAAAGTGATTTTTTTACAGTAGAAATTCAAACCACTGAGGCCTACATAATGGGATTCCACTCACCAGTGATGAGAGTGCGATCAGATCCTTGGGGGACTCCATGCTCTCAGGGTGTAGGAGGAGAGAGTCGCAGGAGTCAGAGGTAGGTGTCAGGGGGCGTGGCTTGTGGTTTGCTGACCTTTGACGCCAGGAGCTCATGCTGACGAGCGCCTCGGCGGCCTCCAGGTCGTGGTACTCAAAGGTGCTGCAGCAGGACTGCTCACTGTCGTACCTGTTCCTCTCCATCATCATCACCCTGATGTCCATTAGATTAGCCTGATGGGAGGCCACAGGGAAAATGCACCGCCAATCACCATCTGTGTCCCAAAATGGAACCCTTTTCCTTATATAGTGCACTACCTTTGACCAGAGCCCTATGGGCCATTAGATCAGACGGAGTGTGGGAGAGAATGAGTTCACAACGAGGATGCACCGTTAATCAGACCAGAAATCAGTTTAGGCAATACTAACATGCACTCTAGTCTATTTATTCCCCCACCCCCCAAATAAAGAAAATTCTATGCAAAAACTTAAATTGAGACTGGCCCAATGGGCTGAAGATGGACCAGCCCATCTGGCATTTGCCCAAACTGCCCATTAGCCAGTCCACTTCGTACTGCTGCTCTTTAATTATTTTTTGCCTAGATTTTTTACTTGACTCTTATTTTTCTAAACCGCATTGTTGGTTAAGGGCTTGTAAGTAAGCATTTCACTGTTGTATTCGGTGTATGTGACAAATACAATTTGATTTGATCACAATTACAGCTCAATAGCTTCTGATGGCTGCAGACTCTTTTCAACACTGACGTGATCTCACTAAATATCTCTAGAGTCCTACTACTGCAATGGTTCCCTCAGATGGTTTCAGCTCAAGTCCTGAACCATATAAGCCTCAAAATGGTGGAAAACACATAGACAGTAGTCAACGAACAAGGGTTGGGTATTCTTCTAGATGTGCATGTAGCGCCGTTTGTTGTCATACGCTGAATGCTCAGCTGCATGTAGTGAGGCTGCTAGCTGCTTTAGAGGAATGGCGAGAGAGAGAGGGGCCCCACTGCAACGCTAGGTTAACGGCAGCCATTTGAGCGGGTGGCTGGCAGGTGGGTGCATCCAATCCTCCCAGTTCCCAGTAGCTCACATAACATTGGACATGACCAAAAATAGACATGTGAGTAATGTGCCACATCAACAACAAAACCCCAGAATAGTCGATTTCATTAACATGCAAGAACTGTGGAGGGGGTGTGGGCTGCATCAGGAAGTATTGGTTTGAATTGAGAACTCCCCCCCCCCCCCCCCCCCATCTTATTTAACTGCTTGAGGACACTCTCCAGCAATAACAACCAGCCACTTGTTTTATTGACACACATGGAAGCAGCTCATAATCCAATTCCAATCGTCATGCTTTTATCAATTAGCTAACCTATGAATCAATCGTCAATTTATGTCCAAAATGTTCAACCAAGGAGACTGATAAATGGCACATAGTAATACAGCAAACACAGTAGTCTGGTTGAGCCCCGCTAAAATGCAAAATGAGATGTACAGTTCCATTTGGCTTTTAGGGGCCACAATTACAATGTAACACGCTATCAAATAACATTTTATTCGTCACATACACAGTTTACAGCAGGTATATAATGAGCAACGAAATGCTTATCCGCTAGTTCCCGCAACAATGCAGTACATTAATCAATAATAACAATAAAAGTAAAAAAACAAAACACGTAATGGAGTAGGTAGTATGCATATTAATAATGGCTGTATTTACAAATATAAGATGGGCAGTGACTTGGTCACGCAGTAGAATAAATAGTATATAACTGAACAGCAGCGTTGTGTGTGTGTGAGAGTTCTACGCGCGTGTGTGAGTTCTGAGCGCATGTGTGTGTTTGTTTGTGTAACAATGTGTGTGTGTACCAATTTCAAATAACAACGTATAATCATATTGAAAAAAGTATTATTACAATGTAACAATGCAGTGCTATAAAGCGGATATAATGTAGCAATGTGTGATCACACATTTGATACAGTGGCCGTTGCGCAGGGATACACTAGTTTCATTCTGACTAGTTTCATTCTGAATAAACCAGACTGCCTGGGTTAAAAAACATCACGTCCAACTTGGGCTGCTTGCTTCAATGCATTCAATTGAAGTTATATAATAATGTAATGTGTGTGTATGGAACTTATCGATGGTCTTGAAATACCTGAAGATCACTGATTTAAATTTAAAGTAAAAATCAATCAACTTACCCGACAAGATTGCTATTGAATTCGGGGGTGATGTGAAAGTCACCATCTGGAAAGTATGAGTAAAACAATAATAGTAGAGACAGTAGCAATTTAACCACTCAACGAGCCCTGAGCACACAAGTATTCCCGCTGCCAGTTGTTGAGACTGGCCTTAGCTGAGTGAATCAAAAGGGGAGACGAAAAAAACAGAAACAAAATTCAGAGCAGACTGGCGGGTGGTAACATGTTACCAATCAAAAACAAAGGTGTAGCGGACGTCGTCCAATCAGAGCGCAAGCAGCGCGTGATCAGTACGTGTCTGCGTCGCGATTGGAGCAAAGAGGGTGCGTGGCTGTTGGAAGGCGTGACGAAGGAGTCAGTGGTGTCAGAGTAAACCCGGTGAACTCAATGCTCGAGAACTAGGGGAAAGGTTGAAACGGCGAATCGTGAGCTACTTGCACGCGTCTGGCTGGCTTTGGAACGAGAGCGCGCGCTAAGCGGGCATGCGCAAAATTGGCACAAAGAAATGAATAGGGAAACTGCAGAATGTAATACGTTGGCTTCGAAAATAAAGAATTAGCTGTTTTTTATTTTATAAATCCGATAATATCTTATAGCGTCTAAATTGTTTTATCGATTAGTGTAATTGCATTGTAAAAATCTGGTTTATAAATGCCTGTTACTCTAAGTGTAAATAAATGTTGTGAATAAATCGGTTCATAAAATTCATATTAGAGATTTTACATTTATTTTATATATACAGTAATAAGATTATACAATTAGGCTATTATGATAGTTTTCATTTTCTGATCTATGGGAATATACGTTGAAATATAAATAGAGCTTCTTCGTTATGACATTCTGAACAATTACGTCAATACCCATAGTAAACAAAAACAATGCCACAATTTTTTAAAGTAAATAATCAAATTATGTAACATGATCAAATAGGATCACAGAGTAGTGTGTGGAAGAATAGAAAATATCAACAAAGGGCCCACTGAAACACTTCTAAAATGCACAAATTACAGAATGTATAACATACTGAAATGTAATTTATATTTATTTCAATGTATATTTAAATGTTAAATGTACACTCAGTGGCCAGTTTATAAGGTAAACCCATATAGTACCGTGTCGGACCCCTTTGCATCCAGAACAGCCTGAATTCTTTGGGGCATGGAAACGTTGCTCAATTGGTATCAAGGGAACTAACGTGTGCCAGGAAAACATTCCCCACACAATTACACCACCACCAGCCTGTATCGTTGACACCAGACAGGAAAGGGCCATGCTGCTTATGCCAAATCCTGATTCTACCATGAGCATGACACAACAGGAACTGCGATTCGTCAAACCAGGCGTTGTTTTTCCACTCATCAATTGCCCAGTGTTGGTAATTGCGTGCCCACTGGAGCCGCTTCTTTTTGTTTTTAGCGAATAGGAGGGGAACCCGGTGTGGTCGTCTGCTGCAATAGCCCATCCGTAACAAGGACTGACGAGTTGTGTGTTCCGAGATGTCGTTCTGCACACCACTGTTGTACTGCAGTGTTATTTACCGGTTTGTGGCCCGCTGTTAGCTTGCACGATTCTTACCATTCTCCTTTGATCTCTCATCAACAAGCTGTTTTCACCCACAGGACTGCCGCTGACTGGATGTTTTTTGTTTTTCTCACTATTCTCAGTAAACCCTAGACACTGTTGTGCGTGAAAAGCCCAGGAGGCTGGTTATGAGATACTACAACAGGCGTGCCTTGCACCGACAATCATACCATGTTCAAAGTCACTTAGATCACTCGCTTTGCCCATTCTACTGTTCAATCAAACAGTAACTGAATGCCTCGATGCCTGTCTGCCTGCTTTATATAGCAAGCCACGGGCACATGACTCACTGTCTGTAGGAGCGAACCATTTTCGTAAAACGGGGTGAGTGTATATTTCAGTTTAGGTATATATATTCTATGCAGTGGAGGCTGCTGAGGGGTGGACGGCTCATAATAATGGCTGGAATGGAGTCAATGGAATGGTATAAACCAAATGGAAAACACTTATTTGATGTTCTTCATACCATTCCATTGACTCCATTCCAGCCATTATTATGAGCCGTCCTCCCCTCAGCACCCTCCACTGTTTCTGTGTCTCTTATTGTCTTCCTGTGCGCTGTGCTGTTTTCCTCCTCTCGCGTCTCTTATGACTGAATCCCGAATCTGCGCCCCCTTTCCCTCCCCCCCGCCCCCTTTTCCCTCCTTTCCCCCCTCCAGCTGGTGAACCCAAGGACTCCTATGCATTGAGGTTGGTAACAGGCTTCCTATAAATAATTTCAGGGTGGGGCCTGGAAGGGAGCTCGCTTCACCCCTTTTGTTGTGGTTGTACATTACATTAACCCTTAAAAGGACCTTTTTATTTCACTTGGTGCTGCCCAGGCTTGAGCACATCCAGGTCCAATGGGCTTTTCTCCATTTGACAGTGAACTGAACCACAGAAAATGAGCACCACTTGTGTAAATAAGAAATGCAGCAGAAGTCTTCCATGTCGTGCGATCTTGTAGGGTTGAGAGAGAATACATCAGTCATTCAGTCTGAGATAGAGGCAGCAGACAAAGAGCTTTTTCTCATTCCCCACCGGGCTCCCTGGAGGTTGTATTAAGCTCACAGAAAGAACCCTCGTTTCAATCTAGAGTGGGATCCAAATTTATTGACACCCTTGATAAAGATGAACAAAAATGTCTTTATAGAATAAATACAAATACTGAGCTATATTGTATGCACCAAAACATTTGGAAATTATATTATTTTATACTAATACAATTGCTCAGAGCAAGAGATTTTGTTTAACATGTAATATATATCTTTTTTCAAAAAGGTAGTGGTCAAAAATATTGACTCCTCTGTTTTCAATACCTTTCAATACCTCACCTGGTGAGGATAACATCAGCAAAACCAAGGAGTTGATCGTGGACGACAGGAAACGGGGAGGAGCACAGCCCTATTGTCATCGACAGGGTTGCAGCGGAGAGGGTATAATAAAATGTTCCTCGGTGTGCACATCACAGAGAACCTCACATAGTCCAACCACACCACCACGTGGTAAAAAAAAGTTGCAGCCGCACCACTTCAACCTCAGACGCCTGAAGAAATTTGGCATGGGCCCTCAAATCCTAAAGAAGCTCTACAGCCGCACCATCGAGAGCATTTTAAACCGGCTGCATCACCGCCTGTACGGCAACTGCACCGCCCTCAACCAGGAGGCCCTACAGAGGGTGGTGCCGACGGCCCAACACATCACTGGGGTAAGCTACCTGCCCTCCAGGACATCTACAGCAGGCGGTGCCTGAGGAAGGTCCGAAAGATCGTCAAGGAGCCATGGACTGTCGTCTCTGTTACCATCTGGCAAGAGGTATTGGAGTATCGGGTCTTGAACCAACAGTCACCAAAGACAGCTTCTACCACCAGACAATCAGACTTCTGAAAAGCTTAACCCAGCTGTATCTCTTCACAGCCCTGCACCTTCGAGACTATTTGCACCAGAGAGACTATATACACTGTATATACACTACCCACACATCAGATACATATACATATAATACAGTCCATTATTACTTTGCATACGACTCCTTCTATTACTTCTACTACTTGTTATTTTGACACATTTCATTGTTGTTATTCATGAATGTACTGTGTTGTTGAGAGAGCTACCACATAAGCGTTTCACTGCACCTTTTATACCTATTGTAAACTGTATGTGACGAATGCATTTTGATTTGAGCCTTTTTCTAAAATGTTTTCTGAGTTGGAGAGCACATTGGGAAGGATCTTAGACCATTCCTCCATACAGAATCCTTGATATCCTTTGTGTGCACTTAAGGACTGCTCTGTTCAATTAAAACCACAGGTTTGTCATTGTTCCCCTCGAATCAGGGACTGATTTAGACCTGGAACACAAGGTGGGTGCAACTAATGATCAGGTAGAACAGAATACCAGCATGCTCCGGACATTGTAGGGTCAGAGTTGAGTACCCCTGATCTACACGTTGAAGATAAAGAAAAGCTGTCAAACACCTGAGTGCATTTCCAACAAATGCCAATTTCATTCTCTTTGGTTGCCACAATTATTGACACCCTTGACAAAAATGACTCACCGTGCTATCTTCGATTGCGCAAGGGGAGACCTGAAAAGTTACATTGTCTGGCGCACAGGAGACCTGGGCTCGAACCCCGTCAGTCAAACTAACACGTCTTCAGGTCTCAAGCGATAAGGTTGTTCATCACAATGCATGGATCAGAAAACCACTCGCACAGATCCTTCTGCTTCTGTTTGCCACAGAAGGTGTTGTTGTTGTGCAGTAGGCCAGTCAGTTATGTTGGTGCTGTGATCTCTGAGTATGAGGTCAAAAGGGGGTTGAGATGTAACCGAAGTCCACGCTCTTTTGCTGAGTAACCTTGCTGGAGACTTGGAAGATTTGTGTAAGCTTCCTGAACTCATCCCTTTGGACTTTAGCTAAGTGGGCTAACACACTCTTGTGACATGCAGGAGATCCGTTTCGAACCCAGCAGCAATATTAAATAGAGAGTGGAAAAGCTACGCTTAGAAAGGCTATTCAACTGTTAGTAAGCAAGTCAGTTAAGAACAATTTCTTAGTTTACAATGACAGTCTACTGGGGAATAGTGGGTTAACTGCCTTACTCAGAACATATTTTTACCTTGTCAGCTCAGAGATTTGATCCAGCAACCTTTTGGTTACTGGCCCAACGCTCTGACCACTAGGCTACCTGCCACCCCAGGTATATATAGTGTATGTGGAAAAATTACAGGCACAAGGAAGCCAAGAGTATGAAAGAGTCACAGGACTCAAATGAAAGCCATCAATCCAGCAATATTTAAGTGACAAGTGGATCTTGCACCCTTCTAACACAGGAAATAGGCGGCTGAAAAAGACAGATTCTCAAGTGGGCGAGGCATGCGAGGATGTATCTGCAGGGGTTAGACTTTAGTGGTGCTAAAACAAACACACACACATATCTTTCTCTCATTGTGCAACTTTCTTCTCACTAAGTTCCAGAAGAGGCCAGATCAATCCAGTCCCACCTTGTTCACACAGTGAGTTTGTTATCCTCGTTCTATAGATTGTGTTGTTTTAAGGCAACGCGTAGCACCTGTTGAGGCTGTGGGTGTAGAAGGCATTGTAATGTTGTGTGTAGGGCAGGGAGCAGGGAAGCTGTTTGGCTGGGAGTTGCAGGGTGACGCCACACTGCAAGCCAAGGGGCCGCTATGCAGGCAGCTGATAGCCAAGAGACTTAGAGAGAAAGAGAGAGAGACAGAGGGTTGGTGGGAGGGGATGTAAACTGAATGAACTTTGATACTATTTCACGCACACACGCTCATGCACACACCCTCATGCACATACACACACAATGCCTCCAGACTCCAGTAGAGGGGCGGTAGTGTGGTGCACATATATAACCTCTTTAGCTGACAGCCGCTCCATGCTAAAACACACTGAGGGATAACAGATCTGGCTCCTCCACTAACCTGCTGACCCAGCATATATACACTTCTGGTATTTTCTAACCGCAAAATGTTTAAAGCATTGCCTTGCTTTTAAACAAATTCATTTGGACCTCAATAGGATCACATATGAAATGTAGTGTTTTCCAAGACATCCTTTGGGGGCCAGGAGACGAAAGTCATGCAATTTCTTACGAACAAAGAAGTCATTGTTCAACACAGCCAAATGTCAACCCCAGTTTCTGAGTGTGAGCAACCTACATTTCAATTGTTTTACCTTGTATAGTAGTCATGCTTTTACTATATAGGAGCATGTCATGTTAAGCTAAGTGGATGGTCTTTTCTGTGAATAAAATGAGAATTCTAGAACATGGAGAGATATATGAACCAAAATCCCACTATGACATCAACACATGACATCACCCCAAGCTACAGGAAACTGTCGTCTTGGAAACGCTGGATTATGGAGTAAACCAAATCTTTGCTTGCTAGACTCTGCCTAGACTTAATGGGGAGACTTGATTGGTGTTTTGGCATGTGATGGGATAGTAACTTATTATGGTGAGAAAAAACAGGAAGGGATGGGATCATAAGCTGCTGTTCACATCAAGGTTCGTTTATTTTCTATAATAGATCATTTGCATTAGTTATTGAGCTGACCTGTTGGGTTGTGTGCAAATTAGGACTTTAGTGCGTGGAATGCTCGAGGGGTGCCTAAGGTCACGTCCTGTTGTCCTAGCAGTGGTGCACATTACCCAGAGGTCAGAGGTCGCGCTTTCAAGCCTACTCCCAACCCCACATTTGTACCCTTTAGAACTTCTAAAACCCAGGAACACAGACAGTCAATATCCTTCAACTTTGGTACAGTAATGCTACAGAATATGCACTATATTTTCACAGGTGTGGATCCTCATCCTACTCATCACAAAGGCTTGCATCCCAAATGGCACCTTATTCCCTATATAGTGTGCTAATTTTCACCAGAGCCCTGCTGATCCCCAAACGATTAAGAGACTTCAGAAAATACACTTTTAAGGTTGTCAATAATTTGGTCAGCAGTGAGCCCAGAGGCAATGCAGAGTAGGTGGGTGTGAGAAGAGAGAGGCTGCTGAGAGCTCTGGGCAACAGATGTGACGTCCCCCAGGGACACTGAAGAATAATGGGCTCACCAACCAAGGAGGAACTCACACACACACACACACACACCACACACACAAACATGCACACAGGAAAATGAACATCACTTCAGCGAGCCTAGCTAACAGAGGTGGTGTTGTGGTGGGTGGGGTTCTGGAATGTTGGTCACCCCACTCCCCCCAAAAAAGGGAGGGCTTGACTCAAGCACGGAGATGTAACATGCTTGCTGTATTGCATACTGTCCACGCTCCCTCTCACCCAAACTCCCTTAGTGGAAGTGTATGTGGGAGAAGAGAATGCTTCTCTGTTGACCCATGAGGCGAAATATCTCTTTGGTTCATATTTTAACCCCACCAAGCAATTACACAGCACTCCAAGCATCCCACTGGGCACAGACGTCATTTCAACATCAAGTTTTCATTTGCATTTGGTCGAGTTGTCAACGAATGCAAATGCAACGGGTAATCCACAAAAAAATGCACCATGTCAGTGGATTTAGGTTAAAAGTTGTGTGAAAAATATAGTACATCTACTTGGGCTGATTTACTTTTTTCAAATCCAATCAGTTTCCACATTGATTCAGCGTCATCACATTGATTTTTGACATTTATATGGCCAGGTAACAATGTTGATTCGACCAGTTTGAGCCCAGTGGGATGTCGCTCACACCCTCACATGCGCTTTTGGTTAGCTGAGGCATGCAAGCAGGCAGCACTGTGACTGCCAGTTAGACCATGCAGCTAACAATTCACACAGTCAGGAGAGTTGGGCCCCAGCAGAGACCTACAAGGCCTTGCTAAAACACACTGGGATGAATGTAGCCCACGGCCCTGGGGTGGGGTGAAGAGAGGCCAGAGACGAGCTCAGATTACACAAGGAGAAGGGATGTGTCCCAATTGGCACATTATTCCCTGTGGGCCCTGGTCAAAAGTAGTGAACTACACTAAATAGGGACCATTTGAGACTGCACACAGACAAGGCTACCTTGCTCACCTGTAGTTTGCCACTCTCGGCACATAGGCTAGGCCTACAGTCAGTAGGCCTACAGTCAGCATCCCTAGGCCTACAGTCAGCATCCCTAGGCCTACAGTCAGCATCCCGGAGTTGCCTCTTCACTGTTGACGATGAGACTAGTGTTTTGCGGGTACTATTTAATGACGCTGACAGTTGAGGACTTGTGAGGCGTCTGTTTCTCAAACTAGACATTCTAATGTACTTGTCCTCTTGCTCAGTTGTGCACCGGGGCCTCCCACTCCTCTTTCTATTCTGGTTAGAGACAGTTTGCGCTGCCTAACAACAGACCTACAAGCCCTCAATCCAGCCTCGCTCAGCCTATTGCGGACAGACTGAGCACTGATGGAGGGATTGTGCGTTCCTGGTGTAACTCGGGCAGTTGTTGTTGCCATCCTGTACCTGTCCTGCAGGTGTGATGTTCGGATGTACCGATCCTGTGCAGGTGTTGTTACACGTGGTCTGCCACTGCGAGGATGATCAGCTGTCCGTCCTGTCTCCCTGTAGTGCTGTCTTAGGTGTCTCACAGTACGGACATTGCAATTTATTGCCCTGGCCACATCGGCAGTCCTCATGCCTCCTTGCAACATGCCTAAGGCACGTTCACGCAGATAAGCAGGGACCCTGGGCATCTTTCTTTTGGTGTTTTTCAGAGTCAGTAGAATGGCCTCTTTAGTGTCTTAAGTTTTCATAACTGTGACCTTAATTGCATACTGTCTGTATGCTGTTAGTGTCTTAACGAGCATTCCACGGGTGCATGTTCATTAATTGTTTATGGTTCATTGAACAAGCATGGGAAACAGTGTTTAAACCCTTTACAATGAAGATCTGTGAAGTTATTTGGATTTTGACAAATTATCTTTGAAAGACAGGGTCCAGAAAAGGGGACGTTTCTTTTTTGCTGAGTTTATATACAGTACCAGTCAGTAGTTTGGATACACCTACTCATTCAAGAGTTTTTCTTTATTTTTTACTATTTTCTACATTGTAGAATGAAAATGAAGACATCAAAACGGTCAAATAACACATATCGAATCATGTAGTAACCAAACAAGTGTTAAACAAATCCAAATACATTTTATATTTTATATTCTTCAAAGTATCTACCCTTTGCTTTGATGACAGCTTTGCACACTCTTGGCATTCTCTCAACCAGCTTCACCTGGAATGCTTTTCCAACAATCTTGAAGGGCACTTGTTGGCTCCTTTTCCATCACTCTGTGCTCCAACTCATCCCAAACCATCTCAATTGGGTTGAGGTCAGGTGATCGTGGAGGCCAGGTCATCTGATGCAGCACTCCATCATTCTCCTTCTTGGTCAAATAGCCCTTACACAGCCTGTAGGTGTGTTGGGTCATTGTCCTGTTGATAAACAAATGATAGTCCCACTAAGCGCAAACCAGATGGGATGCCGTATCGTTGCAGAATGCTGTGGTAGCCAAGCTGGTTAAGTGTGCCTTGAATTCTAAATAAATCACTGACAGTGTCCCCAGCAAAGCACCCCCACACCATCACACCTCCTCCATTCTTCATGGTGGGAACTACACACGCGGAGATCATCCGTTCACCTACTCTGCGTCTCACAAAGACACAGAGGTTGGAGCAAAAAATCTCAAATTTGGACCAAAGGACTTATTATTGGTGTCTTTTAGTAGGTGTTTCTTTACTGCAATTCGACCATGAAGGCTTGATTTACGCAGTCTCCTGTGAGCAGTTGATGTTAAGATGTGTCTGTTACTTGAACTCTGTGAAGCATTTATTTGGTCTGCAATCTGAAGTGCAGTTAACTCTAATGAACTTATCAAGAAACACGAGCAATGGACATTAGACCGGTGGACATCTGTCCTTTGGTCTGATTAGTCCAAATTTGAGATTTTTGGTTGCAACCGTCATGTCTTTGTGAGACGGAGAGTAAGTGAATGGATGATCTCCGCATGTGTGGTTCCCACCATGAAGCATGGAGAAGGTGTGATGGTGTGGGGGTGCTTCGTTGGTGACACTGTCTGTGATTTATTTAGAATTCAAGGCACACTTAACCAGCACGGCTATCACAGCATTCTGCAGTGATATGCCATCCCATCTTGTTTGTGCTTAGTGGGACATTCCAGGTGAAGCTGGTTGAGATAATGCCAAGTGTGCAAAGCTGTCATCAAGGCAAAGGGTGGCTACTTTGAAGAATCTGAATTATAAAATATATTTTGATTTGTTTAACACTTTTTTGGTTACTACATGATTCCATATGTGTTATGTCATAGTTTTGATGTCCTCACTATTATTCTACAATGTACAAGAGTAAAAATAAAGAAAAACCCTTAAATGAGTGGGTGTGTCCATACTTTTGGCTGGTACTGTATATAAACTTTATCTACCTAGTTGAATGCACTGACTGTAAGTCACTCTGGATAAGAGTGTCTGCTAAATGACGAAAATGTAAATGTATAAATGAAAATATCAAAATGAAATGCAAAGCACACTGGGTATTATTATTGGCCTTATGTCTGACGGAGCTCATTGGAATAATACTTAGCATTTGTATTTGTATTTATTATGGTACCCAATTAGCTGCTGCCAAAGCAGAAGCTACTCTTCCTGAGGTCCAGCAAAATTAAGGCAGTTTATACAATTTTAAAAATTACAATACATTCACAGATTTCACAACACACTGTGTGCCCTCAGGCCCCTACTCCGCCACTACCACATATCTACAGTACTAAATCCGTGTGTGTGTGTGTGTGTGTGTGTGTGTGTGTGTGTGTGTCTGTGCCAATGTTTGTGTTGCTTCACACTCCCCGCTGTTCCATAAGGTGTTTTTTTAATCTGTTTTTTAAATCTAGTTTTACTGCTGGCGTCATTTACTTGATGTGGAATAGAGTTCCAAGGAAGTCATGGCTCTATGTAGTGCTGTGTGCCTCCCATAGTCTGTTCTGGACTTGGGGACTGTGAAGAGACCTCTTGTGGCATGTCTTGTGGGGTATGGGTGTCTGTTAGCTCGGTGCATTCAACATGTCAATACCTCTCATAAATAAAAGTAACGATGAAGTCATCCTCTCCTCCACTTTCAGCCAGGAGAGATTGACATGCATATTATTAATATTAGCTCTCTGTGTACATCCAAGGGCCAGCCGTGCTGCCCTGGTCTGAGCCAATTGCAATTTTCCTAAGTCCTTTATTTTGGCATCTGACCACACGACTGAACAGTAGTCAAGGTGCGACAAAACTAGGGTCTGTAGGACCTGCCTTGTTGATAGACAGACTCTCCATCTGAGCTACTACTGCATCAATATGTTTCGACCATGACAGTTTACAATCTAATGTTACTCCAAGCAGTTTAGTCATCTCAACTTGCTCAATTTCCACATTATTTATTACAAGATTTAGTTCAGGTTTAGAGTTTAGTGAGTGTTTTGTTCCAAATACAATGCTTTAAGTTTTAGAAATATTTAGGGATAACTTATTCCTTGCCACCCACTCTGAAACTAACTGCAGCTCTTTGTTGAGTGTTGCAGTCATTTCAGTCTATGTAGTAGCCGACGTGTATAGTGTTGAGTCATCCGCATGCATAGAAACTCTGGCTTTACTCAGTCAGTAGCATGTCGTTAGTAAAAATTGAAAAAAGCAAGGGGCCTAAACAGCTACCCTGGGAATTCTTGATTTTAACTAAATTATATTTGATAGGCTTCTATTAAAGAACACCCTCTGTGTTCTGTTAGACAAGTAACTCTTTATCCACATTATAGCAACGGGTGTGTAAAGCCATAACACAAACGTTTTTCCAGCAGCAGACTGATCGATAATGTCAAAAGCTGCACTGAAGTCTAACAAGACAGCCCCCACAATCATTTTATGATACATTTTTCTCAGCCAATCATCAGTCATTTGTGTAAGTGCTGCGCTTGTTGAGTGTCCTTCCCTATAAGCATGCTGAAATTCTTTTTTCAATTTGTTTACTGTGAAATAGCATTGTATCTGGTCAAACACAATTTTTTCCAGAAGTTGACTAAGGGTTGGTAACAGGCTGATTGGTTGGCTATTTGAGCCAGTAAAGGGGGCATTTACTCTTCTTGGGTAGTGGAATGACTTTAGCTTCCCTCTAGGCCTGAGGGCACACGCTCTCTAGTAAGCTTAAATTAAAGATGTGGCAAATAGGAGAGGCAATATTTTCTGCTATTATCCTCAGTAATTTTCCATCCAGATTGTCAGACTCCGGTGGCTTGTCATTGTTGATAGACAACAATAATTTTTTCACCTCTTCCACACTGACTTTACGGAATTCAAAAGTACAATTCTTGTCTTTCATAATTTGGTCCGATATACTTGGATGTGTTGTCAGCTTTTGTTGCTAGCATGTCATCCCTAAGTTTGCTTATCTTGCCAATGAAAAAGTCATTAAAGTAGTTTGCAATATCATTGGGCTTTGTGATGAATGAGCCATCTGATTCAAAGAATGAAGGCTTTTTTCCCCAAAATGTCATTTAAGGTGCCCCATTGAATTGCAATTGTCCATTTTTACATGTACAATTATATTTCATTCATTTATAAGATGCTCTAATCACACCATAGTGCCATTAGACTTCTGATACCAATGCAGGGTGAGAGGGGTCCACAAAATTGAAACGCTAAAAAAAAATGGTATTGAAAATACAAATTACAACTCTCAGAAGTATCTTGTCACAAAATACATTGGACTGTAGTTCAACCCAGTGTAATACAAATGTCAGAATACTCAGAAGTGATTGAAATACTGCCCATCTCTGCTGACAAGTTAGTAAAAGCTCTCTGAGGTCATGACATAAGAGGAAAACTGCCCATTCACTACCAATTTTCAAGGCACCGTGTGCTTACTACTATTACATCTCTCAACATCCGTAAGTTAAAAGCAAGACTGATTTCCCCAAAATAAATAATATAACAAAAATAAAGGTCGGGACCCGTGGTCCATATTGACACGGTTCCGGGTCAAGATCCGCCTGTTAAGTATGGTTGCAATAGACTTCGTCTGTGCAAAAATGATTACACAACCATTCCGATGTGTATCTACAGCACTTTTGTAATGATTTTTGTTCTCGAATATCTCTCTGTTGTATCACAACCATTGTGCCAAAAGTGTACAACTTAATGTGTACGGGCCTAGGTGTTTTTGAAACAAGTAGCATGGGACAGCCTGACTGCGTGATGTTCAGGATAGGACTAAAAGAGCTGTGAGAAAGATGGTTCTCAGACTCTGTATTCTTTTTCTAACTCAATTTAAAGGGTAATATAACGCACTGTCTGATGTGGTTCTATTTATATAAAACTCAACTTGCATCCCAAACGGTACCATATTCCCTATATAGTGCACTACTTTTGACCAGAGCCCTATTCCCTATATAGTGCACTACTTTTGACCAGAGCCTAATCCCCAAATCTGCACACATCTCCGCTTCATGCCTCGTTGATGCAGTTGAGTTAAGTTCCCTTACAAAAACACAATGTGCAAAGAAATACTTAGTCTGAAGAGTGACTTTAACAAATTTAATAACCACTGTAGGTAAGCATCTGCTAACAGGACTGATTTCAAATCAGTTCTTGCATGACTGACAAGGTTTTGAAAGACTAACGCACACTTCCTGACCCCCACCCCCATTTCCTGTTGCCAAGAATTATTCACATTGTGTCATCACATATGGAGCTAACACCTATATATCTAGATTCAGATACACACACCACACTTGGCACAACATGTGAATATAAATACATATATTATTGAATTCATATATTACTTTTTCATGATGTAAACATAAAAGATAAAAAAAAAAAACATATCACCTCCAAGAATTCTGAAAAATAATTATAAAAGTACATACTCAGATAGAAATAGCCCTAACCGGTCACCGCATCATGTTTTACAAGTCCATTTCTTAAAACTGACCACTGCATATCTTTGAAAATAATACATAATATGAACTTATATGAACACTGACATTCTAAACAACATTCTGCCATCTCGGCTGGAAAATAATTCATTCACAGCGACATATACTGTAAAGTAGTAGTACAAAAGGTCTACATTTAAGCAAGGAAAATTTAATTGGCCGTTACACAATATTGTTTCCAAATGTTCCTCAAAAATAATTTCAACTTTTAACATGGATACAGTGAATCAATCACTCATATTTGAAGTGAAAATGCAACAAGAATCTTGCCAGCGAACGAGGTAGCAATGTTGGCCAACCAGAAAATGGCCGTGCAGCAGAAAGGCAGAACTCATGAAAATATCTTGTAGAAGTATGTTACAGTTGTGTAAACAGGTGACTAATCTTACTGTTCTGGGTCCCTACTCACGCCCTTGGAGCTCAACATGTGTCCCTCCTCCAAGGTCCTCACCTTGGAGGCACCAAACAGAAATTATAAAACAGAGAGGTCCAATAACTTGTACTGGTCCAATAAGAAATTGTTATTTTCGTTTTCCATTGCGAAACGTTTTGAAACGTTGCTGGCCCTAATGTATACCCCCTTGTCCAGGCTCAGATCTCGGTCAGTGTCAGCAGGACCTTTCCCCCGACCTCCTCCATGCGAATGTGGAAGGCATCCTCGTTGGAGTAATGCTTGATGATGTTGTCGTCCATATGAACTAGGATCCTACAGACAAGAGGGTAGAAGTGATTTACTTATTTTCAAAGTGGAGTTTACTCTAGAAACATGTTCTAGATTATTCACTTTCTGTGCGTCCCAAATGGCACCCTATTCCCTAGGTAATGCACTACTTCTGACCAGAGCCTTATAGCCCTGGTCAAAAGTAGTGCACTATATAGGGAATAGGGTGCCATTTGGGACACAACACATTTCCATTGACCTAGATCATGAGCGGTGACACCGGTCTTACCCTTTTTTGCACCTCTTGTAGACTTTCCCCATTTTTCCAAGCGGCAGCTCATATTTATCAGATACCTAGAGATGTGATGAAAAACATGGGAAACCCCCTATGAGAACTGGGCGCGAACAGTCAGACAATACAATACATTCCACTGAACGCCTGTGTGCCTTCTCTGATGAGTGACTGCTTCCTGACAGACACAAACAGGAAACAAACCTATCTGACTGTGACACTGTGGTTTACATCCAAAATAGCACCTTAAATACTATACAGTGCACTACTTTTGACCAGAACCCTATGACCCGGGTCAAAAGTAGTTCACTATAAAGGGAATAGGGTGTCATTTAGGACGCATCCAGGGTCTCACACTTCACACAAACAGCTATGTCTGCTTACTATGTATTTAAACCCATGGGGGGGAAAAATCAAGGTCACCTATATGGCACACACTCAAAACATACAACACTTATCAGACAAAGTCCGACTCCAGCTATTTTTGAACTTTGCCGGTTGAGAAATGATATCCCTGGTATAAATACAGTAATGTCAAAGAAGACGTTCTGAGCTAAATAGATTCATTTTAGACTCATCTACGAAAATCGAGCCGTTCTGAAAATACGTCTGCAAAAACAAAGGTTCTATGGAACCCAACAACATCTGCTCACAGCCTCCAGTAGTCCTGCCAGAGTGGGCGTCCTCAGCATTACAGCATCAAACACCTCCTCTGTCTCCTTACGGACGTAGAGCAGCACTAGAGGAACACAGAGAGAGACGAAAGCAAATAGTCAGATACCACACTAAAAGATTGCCTACCACACCATCCACCACAGTGTGAGGGAGAAGTACATTCAAATTCCACACCAACCCAGTCAGATACTACCCCACCACACCAACCCCCAGTGTGAGGGAGAGTTGCCATAAGCAAATGGAGGTAGGAATACACACAAAGTATGTTTTTCGACATGGGGTGTGAGACAGTTTCAAACATTAAAATACTGTGTGGGTTTCTCTCCCAGTCAAGTCACTGAGGTAAGATCTTAGCAACTACTACAGCATTGCCCTAATATCCTGTTGGGTGACATTTCCATGGTTGTGGTGTGTATTCATGCTGGAAAAACTGCCACTCTCACCCCCCATAAAGACAGTGAAACTACGTTTACTTGGACTGTCTCCGAATTGGCACCCTATTCCCTATATAGTGCACTACTTTTGACCATAGCCCAGGATAGGGGGCCATTTTGGACACCCCTTTGTTACACTGAGAGCAGGCTGGACCATAATTGCACTTTGCTCCTTTCTTGCTGGCGTCTTGGGAATTGGCTATGAGCCTGGTCAGCAATAGACTAGTCTGACAGAGACCACACCAAACAGTAAACAGCCCCTAATCATTCTCAGAACCTTTCCCCCGCCACACACGTGAGTGGGTAAAAAGCAATCCCCTTTGGACTTCATTTCAGGAAAATGAGCACGTTCCACTTGGAAAACCAGTTGAGTGTGTTTGTGTGTGTTGTGTTTTGTGCATCCAGAGAGAGAGAGAGGGGGGGGGGCTTTGGAAGCCACGTGGCCTGTGTTTACATGAATTCAGTAAGCTGAACTAGGTGGGAGCAGCCTGAACAGCAGCCAGAGCAACAAACACAACTGCAGTGCAGCCAGGCCAGCCAGAAAGCATGTCTCCCTCTCTCTCACGCTATTTTTAATTCTCTTTCCCTCACTCATCCTCTCTATTTTGCTCCTGCGTTCTATAATTCTCTCTCTCTCTCCGGTTTATGCCTTCTCTTTACTGTCTCTAAACGGTCTCCTTTTCACTCTGTCTGTCTGTCTGTCTGTCTGTCTGTCTGTCTGTCTGTCTGTCTGTCTGTCTGTCTGTCTGTCTGTCTCTACTATTTGATGTACCCTTCTCTGGCTCCTCCCTCCTGGCTCTCTTGTGAGTGGCAGAGTCAAATTCCTCATCATAGTGGAGCAGTCTCTTCTGTCCCAAGCTGCAGAAAAACAAACAATACATGTATGACTCATGAGTATGGATGAGTACGGAAAATGCAGTTAATCACTTATTATGGGTATGCAGCATTTCCAATGATTGTATTTTTTACATTTATAGCATCTATACATGTTACCTGATATTACAAGTCTTGTCTAAAAGAAGAACTGTACTCACCCATCCTCACCGTCATCTGATAGGCATGACTGACAAGGGATAAAGAGCAAGATTAGATACCCGATATCCGTATCTATACTGATATCTATGCAAATAACCACTGCTACAAAGCAGTGGAAAAGTAAGTAGAAAAAGCACCCAACTGTCATACTTGAGTAAAAGTAAAAATACCATTATAGAAAATGACTCAAGTAAAATACTACTTGAGTAAGTCTAAAAGTATTTGGTTTTTAAATGTACTCAAGTATCAAAAGTAAATGTAATTGCTAAAATATACTTAAGTATCAACAGTAAAAGTATAAATAATTTACAATCCTTTATATTAAGCAAACCAAACAGCACCATTTTCTTGTTTTACTTATTTTTGGATAGCCAATGGCACACTCCAACACTTAGACATACTTTACTAACAAAGCATGTATGTTTAGCGTGTCCTCCAGATCAGAGGCAGTAGGGAGGACCAGGGATGTTCTCTTGATAAGTGTTTGAATTGCACCATTTTTCTTTCCTGCTACGCATTCAAAAAGTAATGAGTACTTTTGGGTGTCCGGGGAAAAAAAGTACATTATTTTCTTTAGGAATGTAGTGACGTAAAAGTAGTCAAAAATATAAACGTAAAGTTTAAGTAAAGTATAGATACCCCAAAAAACGACTTAATTAGTACTTTAAAGTATTTTTTACTTAAGTACTTTACACCACTGCTAATAAATATAACATGCAAATGACCCAGAGCATAGTCCCTGTTCATGTTTTGGATCGTTAGTCCTCTAGTTGTTTACAGGGACAACCACCTTGAGGGGGAAACCCGAGCCCCTACAAGGACATCATGTGATGTCACATCTCCAGAATGTTCTTTACCTGGGCTATTTGTTCAGCAGCTATTGTCTCAAGCCAACTACACTGAAACTCTCCACCCCTCGAGGGCTGCCGTCTCTTAGCTGTGATCGTCCTTTTGTGTTCTTTATGTTGCACAACACACATTTTCTGAAAAGACGTCTCAAAAATGACATTTCCCCTGTCATGTATTTACATGTGATCTCACACAAATGTATGTCTTGCTATATGAGCTTTACTGCTCTATTTCAGCTGATTATTGTATTTAAATGAACCAGCAGTATTGTACGCAACCAGGTGTATCTTTTTTCATAACTCATTTGTATTACAAATTATCCAGGAAAATGTTGCTCAGGCCTAGCAAAGGCTAAAAACAAAATGTCCTTAGAGTGTGGTAAAATTGACGATATGCTGCAGTGTAACATGGGTAGGGTTGCATTCCAGTTTCTTTCCCAAAGTTCCCAGGTTTATCCAGAAATCACAGTTGGACGATTCCCTCCCTGCTTATTGCCTCGATTCCAGGAATCCTCCAACCGGTATTTCTAAAAAGTCCAGGAACTTTGGGAAAGTTACTAGAATTTTGAAACCCTAAACATGGGTGATGTAAGGGGATTTTCTTGGGGGTGGGGTAGACCAGCTTCAGATAGATTGTAGGTTCTATTCATTTAATTGTTTGCATGATTTCGAATCCCCTTTACTTATCCCCCCACCCTACCATCCCTACCCTACTTGGAGTAAACTAACGGACAACCATACTTCTACTGCTACTTACAGTTATTTCGCTCACATATAACGGTACCCGTCGTTAAATAATTATAAATATCTCCTCTTTCTTCAACTGCTGGATTTTTCACCCACACCGACCCTCCGATGTCCACAGATCAATCCACCTTTCCTAGTATAACGCCATTTAGATATTTCCTTTAGCAATACATCCCTCCATCTTACTATGATGTCTAACGAGGGTCCTGAACCTCCCTATTTACAACATTTCTACTTAGTATATTGCCCTAAAAATAAATACTTTGATATTTCCCATTGACTGATTCTGGTTTTTCAGATCCCCTAACATTACAGTTTGCAGGTCCACCTGAACCCTGATATTATAACAACCATTCCTGGATCTGACTCCAAAAGCGAGCCACCAATGGACAGTACAAGAAAATATGTTTCCTTGTGGTAGAGTCTGTACAAGGCTGACTGTTCAAATGCCCCATATATTGAGCATTCTTTTAGTAGCAAGCATTTTATATAATCGTTGAAACGAGCGGATTGATGTGTCAATTGTTGTTTTATATGTCAGACCCTATGCCAAGGTATTGGGACATCAAAAACCTGTTCCTAACTGACATGAAATGTATACAGTATCACTGTCAAACCTTTTGATTTTAAGTGGAACCGATTTTTGGGGGGATTTATACTAATCATTTTAAGCCATTTATGATTTTTAATGGGAGGCAGACAGACTAACTCTTTACTTTCTTGTTTAAGTAATTGTCTCTTCCAATTTCGTGATAGAGTCGTGATGAGTTGGTTATAATTCCGTATTGAGCATACTCCTCGGTACACTGTTATTAGTTGCTTGTGTGACATCATTTTACCATTTTTGTTTATGCAACAGTATTGCTTCCGTCCCTCTCCTCGCCCCTACCTTGGCTCGAACCAGGGACCCTCTGCACACAGACGACAGTCACCCAACGAAGCATCGTTACCCATCGCGCCACAAAAGTGGCTACTACTTCAGGTCTCAGAGCGAGTGACGTCACCGATTGACGTCACTCGCTCCGCTAACTAGCTAGCCATTTCACATCGGTTACACTTACACTCCCCTCCCCGCCCAAATGTGTTTTTTATCTATCAGTATATTGGAGTTTAGCCATATTATTTGCTGTAATATTAGATCTGCCTTTTCTGGAGGATGAAATTGAAATTGTAGCCAACTCTGTATGACTTCATTTAAAAAGGAGGATACTTTAAACAGGGATCCACTAAGGTTTTAAGATGCAAAAAGCTCACTCTTAAACATAGGATGGATGGGCCTCTCTTAGTACCTTTCTAGAAAACCAATTTGGATTTAGATACAATTTCTGGACAATGGAGGCTTTAAGAGAGCACTTTAATGCTTTAATATTTAATATTGTAACTTTACATGTATTGTAGGACTTACATGGTGGCGCTGGGTGCTGGGGAAGTAAACCTCAGGGATGAAGAGGACCGGCTGGGAGTCCATATCACTCATGGCTTTGAACGATGTTATGTCCACATGCTTCAGCTTCAGAGGGTCTTCCACACCTGCGATAGGACAGCAGGGGGAGGAAGAGCGGTTAACATGGGAGCAGGATGGGACAGTAGTCTCGCTCCCCAAAATAGGGGCCCTCCGTCTGGGCGCTCCACCATCGGTTGTGAGAAGAGACCAATGGGACTGTTGCAAAGAACATGTGCTTTTCCGTTTTCTTCAAGGTGTTTTCATTTTATTGAGGCAGGTCTACTATTGCATGTCAACTCTAGAGACTTCGTTTCGTCACCCTTGACATGCTGTTTCCCTGGCTTGCTTTTTAGGGGTTAGTTGAGGACAGGATTTTGTGAATCACACAAAGAAAAATGTATTCGTTCTAAGCACTGTATATTCATCTCGGTTAACCCAGAACTAAAGACTCGCGTAATTTGTCAGATGTTCGATTTAAGTTCTGGATTCATATGTGTTGAGAAGAGATAGAATGAGGTTCGGAAACGGACTGAAGAGCTCCACCCTCTCTTTGCAAGTTACGGGCAAGTCTATGGGCCAAATGTCCCGAACCCTTCCAAAATTCAAAAGAAGCTAACACCTGTGAAATTGTGATTTGTCCAAAGCACCGGAACTAAGAGCAGGGACACACATAAGATTGTCTACCGTTCACCAGCCGAGAGTAATTGCACCTCTGAACAGTGTAGGCAGTCAATCTCTTTTGTGTTCACACAGAAAAGACGTTTAAGTAATCCGCCACAAAGCCTTGTTAAAATACTCCAAACCAAAAGGTGGCAGTAGCCTTGTTTGGCAATGCATGTCCGCGTGTGTTGCTTAGTTTATGGTGTAGATGCCAATGCTAGCTAGCTGAGCTAATGTTGCTATTTTGTAGAAAGCCCTTGATGATACTAGCCAGATGGCCACAGCTAGATAACTATTTAGAAAGATGACAAAGAAATAATTTAATCCACTTTCCATAATCCCATATATATCATGGGCATTAATATGGAGTTAGTCCCTTCTTTTCTGCTATAATAGCCTCTACTCTTCTAGGAAGACATTCCACTAGATGTTGGAACATTGATGCAGGGACTTGCTTCCATTCATCAACAAGAGCATTAGTGAGGTCGGGCACTGATGTTGGGCGATTACACCCAACTCGCAGTCGGCATTCCAATTCATCCCAAAGGTGCTCGATGGGGTTGAGGTCAGGGCGCTGTGCAGGCCAGTCAAGTTCTTCCACACTGATCTTGACAAACCATTTCTGTATGGACCTTGCTTTGTGCACTGGGCATTGTCATGCTGAAACAGGAAAGGGCTTTCCCCAAACTATGTTGGAAGCTCAGAATCGTCTAGAATGTCATTGTATGCTGTAGCATTAAGATTCCCTTCACTGGAACTAAGGGGTCTAGCCCGAACCATGAAAAACAGTCCCAGACCATTATACCTCCTCCACCAAACTTTACATTTGGCACTATGCATCCGAGCAGGTAGAGCTGGGTGATATACCGGTATTGATGCATGGACCGGTTTGGTTTTTACTTTACCTTCTATAACGGCATTTGAATGTTTGTTAAATGTAATACGCTGGGTGTAATGTCCATATATATAGTTTATTTGCTACTTGAGTCATCTATCTCCACTCTCTCACTCCATGCCACTTTCCACACAGACCCAGCCCCGCCCCCTGTCACTCAAGAGACATTTATGGTCAATGCAGCACATGAAACAATATTAATGGCAATGATGGTGTTTTCAATTTTCTTCTTAATATAAATCCACTAGCTTGTTAGCCGCTAATGCTAATCGCAAGCTAGCTCATAAATGTACTGCGTCCGAGCAAACGTAACTAGCTATACAGCCTGATATACCAGTGATGGTGTAGACCTACATCTGCATGTATTTTGTGCAACAGTATCTTCTACATCAAAGAGGAATACACAACGCAAGAATGTTAACTACATGAAGTAGCTAAGAGAAAACATTAAATGAAGCCAAAGATTATAGGGTCCCCTAGGAAACACTGGTCAACACTTTGGTTCCTACCCTGTCACAATAAATCCTCCCTAGCATTTTCATTTGTCATCATGTAAAACTGTATTTAAAGTCTTTACTAAAATATTCTAACTTTAGAATTTGAATAATAATTACATTTCCATGATTACAACATTTCACCCAAGTGTTTTGCTCTAAATCACAAGTCAAATCGCAATTGCAACATTTGGTTAAAAATAAGGCCAAGATTGTTTGCCCATATTGTGCAGCCCTACGTGGCAGTGTGGAAATGATCTCAAATGAGTGCAGGAAATGCAGAAGTCATCCATCGAACTGCCAAATGGTGAAGTGTGATTCATCACTCCAGAGAACGTGTTTCCACTGCTCCAGAGTCCAAATGTGGCGAGCTTTACACCACTCCAGCCGATGCTTGGCATTGCGCATGGTGATCTTAGGCTTGTGTGTGGCTACTTGGTCATGGAAACTATTCCCTTCACAGAACAAGTCCTCAACTGGCAGCTTCATTAAATAGTACCCGGAAAACACCAGTCTCAACGTCAACAGTGAAGAGGCGACTCGGGGATGCTGGCCTTCTGGGCAGAGGGCCTTCTGGGCAGAGTTCCTCTGTCCAGTGTCCTTTTGCCCATCTTAATATTTTATTTTTATTGGCCAGTCTGAGATATGGCTTTTTCTTTGTAACTCTGCATAGAAGGCCAGCATCCCGGAGTCACCTCTTCACTGTTGACGTTGAGACTGGTGTTTTATGGGTACTATTTAATGAAGCTGCCAGTTAAGGACTTGTGAGGCGTCTGTTTCTCAAACTAGACACTCTAATGTACTTGTCCTCTTGCTCAGTTGTGCACTGGGGCCTCCCACTCCTCTTTCTATTCTGGTTAGAGCCAGTTTGCACTGTTCTGTGAAGGGAGTGGTACACAACGTTGTACGAGATCTTCAGTTTCTTGGCAATTTCTCGCACTGAATAGCCTTCATTTCTCAGAACAAGAATAGACTGACGTGTTTCAGAAGAAAGTTCTTTGTTTCTGGCCATTTTGAGCCAGTAATCGAACCACCAAATGTTGATGCTCCAGATACTCAACTAGTCTAAAGAAGGCCAGTGTTATTGCTTCTTTAATCAGAACAACAGTTTTCAGCTGTGCTAACATAATTGCGAAAGGTTTTTCTAATGATCAATTAGGCTTTTAAAATGATAAACTTGGATTAGCTAACACCAAATGTGCTTTTCTTTCAAAAACAAGAACATTTCGAAGTGACCCCAAACTTTTGAATGGTAGTATATATGTATGTGTGTGTGTGTGTGATTTAAAGACTGATTGATTGTATCAGGTGTACTGTACTCACAGGCTGCAGTTGTCTCCTGTCCCCTTCCCTTCCTTTGAGTCTGCTTCCTCTCCTCGTCTCGGATCTTCCTCTCGGCACCTTTGTCACAGAACACCTTGATCTGGCAGTAGGCTCTGTGCACTAGCTTGTCACCATGGCCACCACAGCTGTAGGTGTCAATCTGGAGGTTGAGAGGAAGGCCCCGCACTCCCTTTTGAGGGGAGAAGTCTGTACTCAGACAGTTCACTGACACAAACACCTGATGGGGGAAAAGATCAAGGTACGTGAGGATTCAAATTCTTAAACACTTTATTGCTCATCCTATTTACTTTGGACAGAAAAGTCTATGGCATGAGGCTCACATACAACATTAAATAAACGCACCAGTAATGACATGAAAGCATACGTGGGTAGAGTAGTAATAGACAGAATGTTTTACATGTAAAGGAACAGTTCTGATGCACATTTATGGGTTTATTTCCATTGAGTATGACATTTCGTTCATGCTGGTTCGAAAACCAAGGTAGAAAATTGTAGTCTCTAGAAACTGTAGTCGTGGGTTGTTTCAAAGTGTTGTGTAAGATTGGTTTACTTGTGTATGTCTCCCCCAGCTGGAGATTGTTTGTAACTACTTTATTTTTTGGACAAAACATAGACATACATTTTGCGCCAAATTCTGGTGTAGAGTGAAGTTGCCTCTAGACTAGAGTCTCTAGAGTCTAGACGCTGATCTTGTATTTTTTACACTATTGGTTCAGGTTAAGATTGGGGGAGGGCAAGTTGATCCTAGATCTGTACCCAGGGGAAACTTCACCAAAATATTGGCCTCTTTTACCCGTGGCTCGTCCTTAGTGTCCCATGTGAAAGAGATGGCATTGTAGGCAATCTCCTCAATACTGGCAATCGTATTGAAGCTCTCTTTGTAGTCAGCTGGGATGAACAAACAGGGAAGAGATACAACAGGATGGTTTACACACAAACAATAATGTTTGTTTGAACATAGTGACTGTTTTGGTTGTGTGTGTGTGTGTGTGTGTGTGTGTGTGTGTGTGTGTGTGTGTGTGTGTGTGTGTGTGTGTGTGTGTGTGTGTGTGTGTGTGTGTGTGTGTGTGTGTGTGTGTGTGTGTGTGTGTAAAGCAGCATCGTTCTTGTTTGGAACAATCGATTGACTGCATTTGACCTAACACAACAGCATGCAAACTTATAACGAATTTAACAGCGAGGAAGAGGAACTGCGCTGCTCAAGTGACAGAGGGCGTGGCTCGATGTGTGCAGAAAGCGGCCACAAGAGCAGAAACAAACATAGTCAATGATAAAAACAGACATTGCACACGGCTGAGGTGCATTTCAAAACATTGCATGCGATACGGATTTCTTGCGATATGAATATCGCAACACGTCAATACTGCGATTTCGATGTGAATTCATTTAATTGAGCAGCCCTAGTGTGAGTGACAGTGTGTGCGTGCATGCGGTTGTGTGTGCGCATGATTGCAGTGTGTGTGTGTGTGAATGCGTGTGTGTAACCCCTTACCAATATCAATGCAGCGCTGCTTGGCTGTGTGCTGTCTGCTGTGCCAATATCTCCAGTGTTTGAGCTGGTCATCTGTGAACTTTTCCTCTCCAAACACCAGCATCACCACACTCTGAAATATTCCATCAGTAAGTCATTCCCAAAACCTTCCCCAAACCTAGAGACACACTAGATACTTGTAGAATAGAAATAGATACGAGGTTGAGAAAGAGAGATGAGAGGGAGGGGGGAGAGAAAGACACAGAGAGGGAGGGGGGAGAGAAAGACACAGAGAGGGAGGGGGGAGAGAAAGACAGAGAGGGAGGGGGGAGAGAAAGACACAGAGAGGGAGAGGGGAGAGAAAGACACAGAGAGGGAGGGGGGGAAGACACAGAGAGGGGGGGGGGGACACAGAGAGGGAGGGGGGAGAGAAAGACACAGAGAGGGAGGGGGGAGAGAAAGACACAGAGAGGGAGGGGAGAGAGAAAGACACAGAGAGGGAGGGGGGAGAGAAAGACACAGAGAGGGGGGGGGGGAGAAAGACACAGAGAGGGGGGGAGAAAGACACAGAGAGGGGGGGGGAGAAAGACACAGAGAGGGAGGGGGGAGAGAAAGACACAGAGAGGGGGGGGAGAGAAAGACACAGAGAGGGAGGGGGAGAGAAAGAGCGATAAGAATAGAAACAGAAGAGATACAATAGAGAAGCTCATACCCGGAATGCTCCATTGAGGTGGGGTAGTACCGTGGGGCCCCCTAGCTCTCTCAGGGTGATGGGATAGAACTGTCCCTTGTTCAGGTAACTCATCTGGCCACTGCCGCTCTTGGGCCGGATAGATTGGGGAGCCTCCAGCATGTACTCAAAGTGTTGACTGAGAGAGAGAATATTCTTTGTCATCATACATCCTGATGTCTTGTGACTATGAAAGCATTTTTGAAAACACACAAAGTTCAGTTCATTTATTTTTTCCTTTAACATGAATGTGTAAAAGGAATGTGTCTCTCAGTGTCTATCCCATGTTTGACTGAGTATATTACCTTGCTGTCAAGCTGTAGTAAGGGTAACCACCGGGAGGGATGGAAGCCATACGTTGCTGGAGCTCCTCCGAGAGAGGGAAGACCTGTGGGTCACAACAGGCGTAAAGTAAGCGTGCGACGCTCTCATTCATTTCAATGGGGCGGCAGGTAGCCTAGTGGTTAGAGCGTTGGGCTGGGCGAAAGGTTGGTGGATCGAATCCCCGAGCTGACAAGGTAAAAATCTGCCATTCTGCCCCTGAACAAGGCAGTTAACCCACTGTTCCTAGGCCGTCATTGTAAGTAAGAATTTGTTCTTTACTGACTTGCCTAGTTAAATAACGGTTAAATGAAAAATGAAAAAATAATAATAATGAAACCTGGGTGTAAGTAGTCCAGCTCCACAAGAGGATTGTGCTGCTCAGTGTAAAAAGATGCCCTGGTTCAATCTGGTTCTGGAGTAACAGTTAGAGGGCCTACCTCATTGGAGCTGTCCTTGTAGGGCTCTGTGTAGGTGGAATCGGGTGTGAGGCTCTTGGCTCTGGGGCTGTACTGGCTGTGGTTGAGCTGGTGACTGAAGGCCATTCCGTTGGACTGAGAACTGTGGGAGCTGTGGGGACCAGGGGGGAGGCCCACTGGGAAGGAGTGCAGGGCCAGGGCCCGCCCTGTGCTGATGGAGTAGGAGGGAGGGCTGGAGAGGCAGACTATGGAGTCTGAGGCTGGGTAGAGAGCCCGGATCTTGTCCCCCCGGCTGGGTTGGCTGCTGCCCTTGGCCGCAGTGTTGCGAGGGACGGCCCTCAGGGCAGAGTCTTGGAGTGGCATCATGACATTTCTGAGGAGATGATCAGAGTAAATGTCATCTCAGAACGCAACTTTCTTTACTTCAACACACTTTGTCTCGATTTACAGTAAATATAAAGTATTCCAAGCCATAACTGGATAAGAACATCATAACTAAGGATATTCATTACATTTTGTTTGGATCAGTATTGCCCAGGAGCACTTCTGTTTTGGGTTGTCCAGTCGTTCTCCTATCTCGTGGCACCTAGAAAAGTAATACAATATATATGATGTATTTATGGCGGTGGAGGTACTTATAGAATCGTTATAGTATAGTAGGTATATAGTAGTAGTAATATAAACTCAGCAAAAAAATAAACATCCTCTAACTGTCAATTGCATTTATTTTCAGCAAACTTAACATGTGTAAATATTTGTATGAACATAACAAGATTCAACAACTGAGACATAAACTGAACAAGTTTCACAAACGTGTGACTAACAGAAATTGAATAATGTGTCCCTGAACAAAGGGGGGGTCAGGATGAGTCTGCAGGAAGGGTACCACATGAGGGAATCTTCCCTCTAACGTACAGCGTTGAGATTGCCTGCAATGACTACAAGCTCAGTCCGATAATGCTGTGACACACCGCCCCAGACCAAGACGGACCCTCCACCTCCAAATCGATCCCGCTCCAGAGTACAGGCCTCGGTGTAACGCTCATTTCTATTGTAGATGGGTTCATAAATTGAATCCAGCTTTTATATAGGAACCCCTGTGCGAGAATACTCACTAACCAACCATTGTCGCCCGAATTTAACCTTTACAGAGGGACAAGGCGCTGTGCGCTGTGCGCGGGTTGTGCGCTGTCGCCTATGCTCTTCACCCTAATTATTGAACCTCTCGCTCAGATCTCATGCAGCAATACACGGCTATAATACTAAAGATACTCTAAATAAGATTTCCCTATACGCAGATTACATTCTCCTCTATGTAACAGAACCCCACGCTAGTATTCCAGCTATTCTTGATGTGATTCATTTGTTTGGTACCTTCTCGGGATACAGAATAAATTGGAACAAGAGCGAATTAATGCCCATACAGTTGCAAAACACCTCTTGGTTTGAACATTTTCCAGTTAAGTTATCTTCAGAAAAATGTACCTACCTAGGAATTGTAGTTACCAAACAATACTCCTCACTATTTAAAGAGAATTTCCCCTCTCTGATGCAAAAACTCAAGGCAAACATACAATTTTGGAGAACTCTCCCAATTTCTCTGCTCGGAAGAATTAATGCCATTAAAATGGTCTCCCTCCCACAACTGCTCTACCTATACCAGAACATGTTAGAAAACACCTTCCGACATTTGGGAATGCTAAACCTTCCATGTTTGACGGATGCATAAAAATACGTCCCACCTCAGACAAACTGATATCTTGTCTATATGACCCTTTTCAATCTGTTAGCACACCTTCTACAGTTGCCATTAAGGCAAAATGGGAGGAAGAACTAGGGACTGACATGTCTGTGGCAGACTGGGAAGATAGCTTGGAGTATATCCACACATGCTCCATTAACTCCAGACATTGTCTCATACAATTCAAGGTATTACACAGATTACACTATTCCAAAACCAAACTGCATAGGATATTTCCTGATACATCCCCTATGTGTGATAAATGTCAGGCTGCACAGGGTACACTACTCCACTGCTTTGCCCTATGCTCTAACTTGTATGGTTATTGGTGTGGAATCTTTAGGATCCTCTCTGAAGTTCTGGAGACTTCAATAGACCCAGACCCGCTTCTGATAATCCTGGGAGTGTCTGATTCCCTAAACGGATCAACCAACCCCCCAAAAACAACTAATCTCTTACAGTCTCATTTCGGCAAACAAATTTATCTTGTTGTTTTGGAAAAGGAGGGAAGCGCCCACTACCAAATTATGGCTCAGCGAATTGGCAAACACTGTACACTTAGAAAGAACCAGATATATTTTGAACAATAAATTATCAACATTTGATCAAATCTGGCAAACTTTCCTCTCTTACTTGGACCAGTCAGCGCTGTGAATTTGTACACTTTAACGCACTCTCAATTGTAATATTTTAATCTACCTTTGGGCAGCATGTGCTGGCCCCACCACCTAAGCAGTCCGGAGGGGAATAGGGGGGGGGGAATAATCGGGGGATAAGGGGGGGGTGACATCTACCCTCTTTCTTTCTACCTGTCCTTGTTCTATACGTCATGTTTTGTATTATTTGTTATGTACTCAGAACTCTGAGTCTTGTTGTTTCTGTCTGCTCTTTTATGTTTAGATAAGAATTGTATACTTGTCTTTTATACCTACACACCATTCTTGTGTGAGTTCAATAAAGAATATTTGAACAAGTAACGCTCACTTCTTCGACGATAAACGTGAATCCGACCATCACCCCTGGTGAGACAAAACCACGACTTGTCAGTGAAGAGCACTTTTTGCTAGTCCTGTCTGGTCCAGCGACGGTGGGTTTGTGCTCATAGGCGACGTTGTTGCCGGTGATGTCTGGTGAGGACCTGCCTTACAACAGGCCTACAAGCCCTCATTCCAGCCTCTCTCAGCCTATTGCGGACAGTCTGAGCACTGATGGAGGGATTGTGCGTTCCTGGTGTAACTCGGGCAATTGTTGTTGCCATTCTGTACCTGTCCCGCAGGCGTGATGTTCAGATGTACCGATCCTGTGCAGGTGTTGTTACACATGATCTGCCACGGCGAGGATGATCAGCTGTCCGTCCTGTCTCCTTGTAGCGCTGTCTTAGGCGTCTCACAGTACGGACATTGCAATTTATTGCCCTGGCCACAACTGCAGTGCTCATGCCTCCTTGCAGCATGCCTAAGGCACTTTCACGCAGATGAGCAGGGACCCTGGGCATCTTTCTTTTGATGTTTTTCAGTCAGTAGAAAGGCCTCTTTAGTGTCCTAAGTTTTCATAACTGTGACCTTAATTCCCTAACCCCTGGAAGCTGTTAGTGTCTTAACGACCGTTCCACAGGTGCATGTTCATTAATTGTTTATGGTTCATTGAACAAGCATGGGAAACAGTGTTTAAACCCTTTACAATGAAGATCTGTGAAGTTATTTGGATTTTGACAAATTATCTTTGAAAGACAGGGTCCTGAAAAAGGGACGTTTCTTTTTTTGCTGAGTTTAGTAGGTCTATATAAAGGTACCTTGTAGTAGTCGTAGAGCAGGCCCAGAGCGTTGGCACTGTCCTCATCTCCATTGATGCTCATCATGGCCTTGGAGGCGGCAGTCAGTGGGTTCTCCAGGAAGGCCCTCCATGCCTCGTCATCCTCTGTGAATGCTTGCCGCTGACCGCCGCTGTACGACGGCTCATTCTGGAGAACCAGAACACCCCTTTTTCTGCACAGTGAGTGGGACAGTCCAACATTTAGTTCAGAATGCCCCTTTCTACAGTGGGACAGTCCAACTTTTAGTTTCGAACCCCCCTCTTTCTGCACAGTGAAACAGTCCAACATTCAGTTCAGAATCTCCCTAATTATGCCCAATAATAGCCATAACCTCTGAAATGTTACATACTACACGGACAGAAGCAGTCCCATAGCAGCAGGTTTGTAAGTGCTACCTTCAAGCAGTAGCACTCTTGACAGATCTATTATCCTGCTCCACCAGCAAGACAGGTATTCAATTCGTTGTCTGTGTCATGGCAATCAGACTAATCACTGTCTATGAATAGGAGTAAATTAATGTAATCGCTTGGTTTAAATATAAGATGTCGGGTACAGAAATGGGACGAATGTGTCAGTATTTTGAGTACATTGTCTAAGTTCAATGCACAATCAAGTGTATTACACAACTGTCATTACTGTAATAGATTTCTTTCGAAAGTTTTCCAAATTTTAAAAATATTAAATGAAACCCATTTCAAACTATTTACAGGATCAGCATTAAACAATCTTAAATACGTCTGTAAAAATACAATAAATATATTTTTTAAATATTACAATTGTGACCCAGTAACTCACAATAGTTTACCTAGGCTACCTGGATAGTTAGGCTATGGAAGTTTATCAACCGAATTACGGTAAACATTTATCATACCTGTTATTGCACACCCGTAAACAGCCGTATTCTGCTCATATTCATACACCCAACACAACTGGACCGTGTAGGCCTACTTACTTGCCAAGCTCCTGTGTCATTTCGCTCTGCCGGACTGGACTTTCTAGTTGGAACGGTAAATCCGATCCGTTCACTATTTAAAAAAACACGAGATGCTGGTAGGTAACCGTATGTCGACCGCGTCCTACAGAACTAGTTTATTTGGCTTTTCTCGATCTGTGAGCTGGAGCCGAAGTTTCACCTTCGATAGACCACGCTATTGGCTTCCTGAGACAATGGGCGGGTTTCAGGTAAACGTACGTAGGCCTTGGAAATGGATTATGCAGGCTCACAAAAAACCGATACATACCAGTTTCGTAGAGAGAAGTACCTGAGACTTGGAACAAAGTATTCCAAAACCACACTAATGGCAGGTAACACCTACTACATGCCCATCAGATTAAAAACTTAAGTAACACGCACATTTGGAATAATAACAGTGCTCTCTCACAGCCTGTACTTAGCCTAAAATGTCAGCCATTCCAAAATGAACAGAGCTACTTATAACATTGTAATAACAGAACAGTTTAATATAATTTCAAAAAGTACATTTTCACAAACTTCATAATGCATTGTAATCATAGGAGCATTGCCATTCATCCATGGCAATGCAATGAGGCAATTTGTACAAAAAAAAAGGCACAATCAATTTGCATTGATATAAGAAGCACATAAATAAATCGACAGTAGTTGTTCCCGATGAAGTCGCTCGTCACCTAGAACAAGTTTTTCTGGTTTGTTTGCGTTTGGGTTGTTTTTTGGGCTGTGTCTCTCTGGGCGTAGCTCTTGCCCTGGGCTGGGACTTGCTGCTCCCGAGGAAGCGCCTCTCCACCTTCAGTACCTCCTCGTATACACAGCCAGGTTTAACCCCCAGGAGGAAGGAGAAGAGGTCCAACAGCCACACGTACATCCTGGGCAGAGTGGCCTCTACCTCCGCATAGTGGCTCTTACAAAACCTGAGGGGGGGGAAATAAAACATGACAGATAAAACTCAATGGTGTTGTTTATAAAAGAAGGTACATGACCCCGGCTCTTTGTGTGCCTGGTGCAGTGCAATCCCTGGGAGGTGTGCAGTAAAGGCCAATCTGAAAAAGTTGAATTGAACTTATATGGAGCAATGGAAATTCTGCAAGTAGAACCAAAAAGTTGGCAGATTTGCAAATGGGAGTATGTCTCACGTCCCTGTGCATGCGACCATTAACCACGGCTAATAACTAGTGCGTAAACAGCATATGACAGACATCCTGGTCCTCTCACCCATATTTAAAACAGAGCGCCCGTCATGGCCTTTTTGTTTCTATATGTATATTCACAAGTCACATCTCTACATTGTCTGCAAAAATTCTGAATGCATGCCTGCATGCTGGGAAAACCCATAGCCAGTGCTGTCTCTAGCTGAAACTAGGTTTTAAAAGGGATGCTTTAGATGGGTTCCACTCTCCGTAGGGCCTTTGTGGGACAGGTTCGAAGGGAGTCGGTCTCCACAGCTAAAAGCATAGACCCCAGGTGTAGATCAATGCTGGGTGCAGTTTCCAATCACTATAGGATTCAGCCTCAGCAAACAGAGGAAGGTGGAAAGGAAAGAGTCTCTCTCACACACACACCACAGGCCTGCATTCCCCCTCTCCTTCACCCAGCATCTACAACCACCGCAGGCTCTCAGCAGTCTGGGAACTGTGCACTGAATGTTTATGTGAGGGCTATCATAGTTAAAAATAAAAAAAATACACCAGTTAGGATGTTTAAGTGAGGTGATTCAGGGTAACCCCAACAAGGGCGTACACTTCCCGCTCCTGCAAGCTGATC
This sequence comes from Salvelinus fontinalis, assembly GCF_029448725.1. Lineage (NCBI taxonomy): Eukaryota > Metazoa > Chordata > Actinopteri > Salmoniformes > Salmonidae > Salvelinus > Salvelinus fontinalis. The sequence goes on along the minus strand of NC_074691.1, from coordinate 6,580,258 downwards.
AACAGAGAAGTTAAGTCTTATGCTTGTTGCTGACTCTGCGGTTTACTTTGTGCATCACTGACTCTACCTTTAAGGCTGTTGGTTTTTTTTGCAGGCAAGTTGACTGAGAACACATTCTCATTTACAGCAACAACCTCAGGAATAGTTACATGGGAGAGGAGGGGGATGAATGAGCCAATTGGAAGCTGAGGATTAGGTGGCCAGGATGGTATAAGGGCCAGATTGGGAATTTGCCAGGACACCAGGGTAAACACTCCTGCTCTTTAGTGACCACAGAGGCAGGACAACCGTTTAACATCCCATCCGAAAGACAACACCCTGCAAAGGGCAATGTTACCAATCACTGCCCTTGGGCATTGGAATCCTTTTGACCAGAGGAAAGAGTGCCTCCTATTGGCCCTCCAACACCACTTCCCAGCAGCATCTGGTCTCCCATCCAGGGACTGACCAGGACCAACCCGGCTTAGCTTCAGTGGCAAGCCAGCAGCGGGATCCAGGGTGGTATGCTACTGCAACCGGGTACTGGGCCTTACCTGGGCTTGCAGGCCCTCAGGGCTGGGTGCCAGTATTCTGGGTTGGAGGGCTGGAGGCTTGCCCCGCTCTGCCGGACACTGCTGTCCAGGGTCTGGTGGTGCAGGCTGGGCCCGTCCCAGACCTCCTCCCCCTCCTCCTCCTCACCCCAGCGGAAACAGAAGCTGGAGGGAGGGGAGGATGGTGGGGCCACAGGGGAACCAGACAGTTTCTGGAAACTCAACTGGAGCTGCTCTGCAATACCTGGAGAAGGAGGGGGAAAAGTGAGGGTGCAGGAAATGGTGATGGAAAAGGGTGTGGTTAGTTGGTGAGGGAAAGGGGAGTAGTGAGAGAGAAAGGGAGAGGGAAAGGGAGAGATTAGCAATAGCAGAATGACACAGAGTACCAGTCAAGTTTGGACACACCTCCTCATTCAAGTTTTTATTTTATTTATCTTTACTATTATCTACATTGTAGAATAATAGTGAAGATGTCAAAACTATGAAATAACACATGAAATCATGTAGTAAGCAAAAAATAGTATCAAAATATATTTGAGATTCTTCAAAGTAGCCACCCTTTGCATTGATGACAGCTTTGCAAACTCTTGGCATTCTCTCAACCAGCTTCACCTGGAATACATGGAGTTCCCACATATGCTGAAAACTTGTTGGCTCCTTTTCCTTCACTCTGCGGTACAACTTATCCCAAACCATCAATTGGGTTGAGGTCAGGTGATTGTTGAGGCCAGGTCATCTGATGCAGCATTCCATCACTCTCCTTCTTGGTCAAATAGCCCTTACACAGCTTGGAGGTGTGCTGGGTCATTGTCCTGTTAAACTCTGTCTCACAAAGACACGGCGGTTGGAACCAAAAATCTCAAATTTGGACTCAGATTTCTACCGGTCTAATGTCCATTGCTTGTGTTTCTTGGCCCAAACAAGTCTCTTCTTCTTATTGGTGTCCTTTAGTAGTGGTTTCTTTGCAGCAATTCGCCATGAAGGCTTGATTCACACAGTCTCCTCTGAACAGTTGATGTTGAGATGCATCTGTTACATGAGCTCTGTGAAGCATTTATTTGGGCTGCAATTTCTGAGGCTGGTAACTCAAATGAACTTATCCTCTGCAGCAGAGGTAACTCTGGGTCTTCCTTTCCTGTGGCAGTCCTCATGAGAGCCAGTTTTATCATAGTGCTTGATGGTTTTTGCGACTGCACATCAAAAAAAATATGAAAACGTTTTTGAAATGTTCCAGATGTACTGACCTTCATGTCTTAAAGTAATGACGGACTGTCTTTTCGCTCTGCTTATTTGAGCTGTTCTTGCCGTAATATGGACTTGGTCTTTTACCAAATAGGGCCATCTTCTGTTTTCCACCTCTACCGTGTCACAACACAACTGATTGCCTCAAACGCATTAAAAAGGAAAGAAATTCCACAAATTAACAAGGCACACCTGTTAATTGAAATGCATTCCAGGTGACTACCTCATGAAGCTGGTTGAGAGAATGCCAAGAGTGTACAAAGCTGTCATCAAGGCAAAGGGTGGCTACTTTGAAGAATCTCAAATCTATTTTGATTTGTCTAACACTTTTTTGGTTACTACACGATTCCATGTGTTATTTTGATGTCTTCACTATTATTCCACAATGTAGAAAACTATATAAAAAAAAGAAAAACCCTTGAATGAGTATGCGTGTCCAAACTTTGACTGGTACTGTATAGGCCAATGAGTGACAGCATGTTTGTGCCAGCTCTTTTTACAGGCCATTTGCCATACACTAAATAGTGGACATGAGCCAGCTCCGTTTTTCCTCTTTATCTGAACAGACTGATATGAGTGACACCTACGTCTCCTTTTGAGAATGACTGACTTGTCTTTCTTCGAGGTGTATAGAGGTTTCTGGGGCTTCCAATACTTTCTGTGGAAATAAATGTATTCTATTATTCTTTATACTGACATTTGTGAAATGGAGGAGATAGATGAAGGGGGAGCCACAGTAACAAGGGTGGACACAGGAATTGAACCCCAGTTTCCGGTGGGGAGCAGTATATGTGATTGAGCCGGATGTGTTACCACTAGACCACAGTATCTGCACAGCCAACTTTAAAGAGAGCGCCAGTTAAGTGAGGTGTCTCACCTGGCTATGTTTTCCTGCTGTCTCCGTGCAGCTGTGGTCAGGGCAGTCTGCATTGCCTTGTACCACCTCCTCAGGTTAAAGCTGTTCCCATCTGTCGCACATAAAGAGAGGGATGAGTGCCAGACAGAATTTAGGACACTTGGCTTTTGGAATGTCCAACCGAGGAGACTACCCAAAATAAGGGGCCATTTCCTAACTAGTCGCAAAAAAATAGGCTACCACTAGGAACTCACGGTCTTCATTTGTCTCTTAAAGATCGGCTCTACTACTTAAGAGAAGTCCGAATTTTCCATCTGCCTTTTAATTACAACAGAAAATAGCAAGGGGAAACTAAATATTTCAGCCCAGCCATGTAATCTACTCTCACAAACCCACTCTCACTTATCAGCTGTCAAATGGAAGTGAATGAAAAAAGAGGCAGTCAGAAATCAAAGGAATGCAGACAAACAGTACATGCAACATTCCCCCGTTCCAAAGACAAGACCACACCTCAATGGCCGCTCTTTACCAAAAAACGTTTAATCACAATGTGTAGGACAATACAAACTATGATTATCCGTGCTGAAAAAGATAAGATCATGTGAAATGTTAAACAGAACATAAGAATCGAAGAAACGGCATTTACTGCCTTTTAAAGGCATTCCATTAGCTCAAACCCCTTCAGACACATATGTAAATAACTGTCTAAACATGTAAATAACTGCTTCATTTATTCCTCTGTATGTACTATGCATCTCCTTATAGCCCTGGGCCAACTTCACACAAGACTCCTGAGAGATTATTCACATCGATGTCTTCTCAATGACGCAAAATAAAACATTCCACATCAGCCATCAGGAAGGGCTGGTTATTAACTTATCGCACCAAAGTGAGTGAGGTTTACCTGGGTTTTCCTTGTTTTGGTCACTTGCGTCACTGGATAAATCCCTAAAAACACAAAACAGGAGAACTGCTTTAGATATGAGCAGTAGTAAAACAAATCACCAAAAGTGCAACATCTTGCATAGGCATAGTGATCTAAACCATTTATGACATTTCTGTGCAACTGTTTACATGACCAGGGGCATGCAGACCTGATGTTCCAGTCTACATTGAGCTTCCTAAAGAACATTGTGGTTTCTAGACTGTGGTAAAATGTTGACATGGCTAACAGACTATGTAGTGCCTACTATGATTACGTAGTGTCTCAACACTACCCGAGTGGTCCACAATGTAGTTTTAAAAACCTGTATTATGTACTGTCAATTAATGTTGACATTGACAATAGCAAAGGTACATTTTCTAGGAGGTTCTCAAGAGACAATACTGTTGTGTGAACTTGTGAAATTCTCACGTCTCGGGTGCTTCCTCTGGAGGTCGCACCCGACAGTTGCCGCCCTCCGAGCACAGCAGTGTAAACAGAATTGTTTCACTGAGCTCAACATTCCTACAGTATATCAATGGTAATAGCAAAGCAATGTTTTTGAAACAGCTGAAATGTGTAGGCTAGACATTTTCCTTATATTTGAGACTTGTTTATTGAGTTTACTTGAAATGGCCTTTTTCTATGTCGATAATACCTAAAAATGTTGAGATATGCAAGTCAACATCTGTACGTTTGTCTTGAAGCTAAAATGTGTTGTGTATAGACAAAAACATAAACCGTCTGCCCATGCTTGTGAATTGTTGCATTATTCAAGAGTGTAATATATGGTTGTTGCAGTAATTAAGAGTAATATGGTAGATGTGTGAAGAGTTGCTTGGTCAACGTTAACTAGTAGCTAGCTAGTTGAATAGTTTGCAATGCTTAACCTTCTGAGTCCTGGCTAGTGGTTACTGTGACATTTACGGTACTTTTGAGCTGGGAAGCAAGAACGTCAACCGACCCCTTGTCGTCTCGTCAACATTCCCGTCGCTAATGTGAATTGTAAAGTGTTTGTACATGTAAATTGAAATTGTACCTATGACTATTTGGTGAGAATAAGCCCTTAAATACATTTCTCTCCCTCTAGTTAACAGACGGCATAGCTACCACTCAGTGTGGTCGTCTAGTTTGAAGAGCAGCTTCATGGCGATGATGATCAGGGCAGCAGCCTGGACATCGTAGTGTGGGAGAGGGGATCTGCACCTCATGGGTTCAAAGGTAACGAACGACTCCATACCAGCCTTCTCCATGATCCTGCACACCCAGTCATGCAGCTCATCTGAAAAAGAAAATAAGTACTGGTTGATTGGAATAACTTGTGTTGAGACTGGAGTTACACTTTGTAAAGTAAAATAAATAAATAAATAATTGAATGTAAAAAGGGGAACCCAGGTATAAACAACTACAAAAAAAAAACCTACTGGTGTCTCCTCTTTAAAGTGACTGACACAAATGAACCACCGGACAACGAAAGAGTTAAGAGTGTGTAGTTGGCTTGGCAGACCCACCGGGCAGGTTGACTTCGGTGAGGTAGCGGAGAGTGAGCAGGGAGGGGTGCAGCAGGCAGTCCAGGGTGATGGGGGGGAAGAGGGGTAGCTCCAGGAACACAGCCAGGGTCTTGGCCTCCTTGTGCAGGTGGCTGTAAGAGGGGATAGACTAGGGAACACACAGAGAAGATTTAATCTCGTCTTCTATGCAAGGAATTCCTTTGGAGGATCAGGAGAAGACTTCAAGACAATATATGCAAATGCAGAGCGGGGCAACAGGTGTATTGGCGTGTGGGGACAAGCAGCAGTTTCTGTTGCACCTGAGCCAACATTCGGATGTCTTCATACATGTTTCAATGAGAGTAGCGTGGTACAGTGGTCTGAAGACAAGACCACAGAACAAGATTGTGCTTTTGCACAACCACATCAGTCGCCATCAGCTTAATGCACCCCCCCCCCCAGAACACATGTTGGAACCACACAAATTCCAAGCAGTGGATCTGTTGCCTAGATGAAGCTTAACCACATATATAATACCATTAGTAGTACTGCTCATGACTACTTAGGCTTACACACAGCTGTGTTTCATACTCAACACGGCCACAACACGAGAGTCAGTGTGCCAACAGGAAATAGTACGGCAATGTACTCATTCTTCTACACTGGGATGTTGTTGTGGAATGCCTTTTAAAACGGTCTCAGTCCAGGGGTGTTAAAAACAAAAAAGGGACAGGTCAAAGCTCATTTTTGTTGAGTAGCTGAATGACTGAAAGGCATTTATGTCTCTGCTACATCAGAAATGGAAAGGCAGAGGTGTGGCCCAGAGGCCATCGTAACGTTACAGTTTAACTGATAACGATGTAGATTTATTAATGTATAATGCATTTAGAGTCCAGGAGGACAAATGACAGAATCACGATAGGTTGACTGTACTTTTATTTTCCTGTATCTTTCATTTTTTGCATTGTTTATTTGTTCTATGCTGTGTGATGCAGAACGATTACAATTCTTTTATTTTGTTTGTATTCCGTCAGGGACCACGTTGGACAAAAGTGGAATTGCTTTAACGTGTTCTCGCCTAGGTTGTACTCGGCGCCTCTTTTCCCCCAATAAATCAACAACTAAATGTGAGCTCTCACCTCCACTCTGAAGATGAGTGAGTCTCGGCCGTAGAGCCTCATCTCCTCTGGGAAGTCCTCGTAGGCGTTCACATAGGGGATGTGGCCCCCATTCACAAACCTGCCCAGCACAGAGAGAGAGAGACGCTCAATGGACAGGGACGCAAAGCTTGAGACTTAACGTGAACATTTACTTAGTTTAAATTTTTTTTTATCTTTAACCTACATTTAATCCCAGTTTGTCTTAATGAAATCAAAAATGGTAAAATGTGTATATATTAAATTCAATACAACTTTGTTAATCTTCTCTTCCACCCATGTTTCCGCCATCTCCCCTTGGCCCTGACCTGAGCAGGTCTGCCAGTGTGATGGCCTCTCTGGCCCACACCAGGGCCAGGTGGCACAGTGCCAGGGTCTTGGGCATGCTCATCAACCCCTGGCTCCTCCTCTGGCGCGGGGTCAGGTACGAGACGGCGTCAATAGAACCGGAACACACAGAGGAGCCTCCGTCACTGGTGTGACCTGGGGAGCACGCACAAATATTGGAAAACACACACAGATGCATGTACACTCATATGTAATGATTGCGTGTGGCTAGTGTGCATAGGTACCATGGCTGTTCAGCATACTTGTGTTGTTTACTGTACCTGAGACAGAGCCTCCTCCACTGGCCCAATCTCCATCCCCGTCTGTCTCAGAGACAGACATCATAGAGTCACTCATCACGGACGACTCCGGAGCACTGTCTGACTCCCCAGAGCCCTGAGAACGCTAGGGAGGGCAACAAGAAAAAAAAAAAAGAGTGGAAATAAGAAAGGGAGACAGAGACAGACACGCAAAATAAATGACACAGCAACCAAAGGAGGGCGAGGTGTGTATAGGTGAACTGTTATCATCTGAGCGCTGCAAACGGGCAACTAAACGTATTCAATCTCAAAGCACACATTGAGTGAACGTCTCGTCGACCGTCCGCCAGAAGGGGGCGACAACAGACAGGGAAAGTGTGCCACTTCATCAGAAAGTGCCATTTTGCTTGCAGTGATGAGAATACTGACCAGTCTAAATTTCCCATCATGCACAGGATTCTTGGTGTAGGCCTGTCGGCTCTTCTGTAGGTACATTCTCCAAAACTGACACAGCACGTCATCCTACAAAACACGGACCATACAAGACACCTACAGAACTTGTCGAGTGTCTACATTGACGTAAAATAGCAGTATTTGGCTTTACTTTCCGGTTTCTCGGAGACAGATGAAACATTTCAATAGAGATTCTCTATAGAGCATCTATAGAGCATGCTAGTAGTCCTAGCAGTCCAGGACTACTAGGCGTAATCTGTGTCCGGGAAACCGCTCTCCTGTGCTCCCTCTGACCGACCTTGAACTGTGGGCAGACTCCCATGGCCAGGAGAGCCTCAGCCTGGTGCTTTAGGATGAACTGAAAGCCCTCACACACCATCCACGCTCGCCCTTGCTCTGAAACACAGTCACAAAAAAGTCAGGCACATACAGAACAAACAACAACAAAAAACAAATCAAAATGATTTGCTTGTAGGAATCAATGACACAGGAGAGTGGAGACCAACCTAGTTTTTTCCTTCTGGTTCCCTTGGAGATGGAGGACACTCTGCTGGTACCAATCATAAGAGTGTTTGTATCCACAACTTCTTTTGTTCTCTGTGTAGAGAATTTGCAGATAAAAATAAATAAAAATAAATGGTTGTCCACGTGTGCCTCCCAAATGGCACCCTATTAACTAGTACACTGCCTTGACCAGGGCCCATAGGGCTACGGTCCAAAAGTAGTGCACCAAATAGGGAATACGGTGCCATATGGGACGTAGCCCATGACTACTTCAACATGAAGCCATCTTGAATAGGAGTGAAAGGCGAGCGCTTACCTCGATGACATTATGACAGGACCTGCAGTAGAACCGACCCTCATCCGACACCCCCCAGTCCACCTCTCCACACTGGCCACAAATATCGCTGTAGCCCCCCTATAATCAAATTAAATGTTTAGAATGGCGCATTATGCATTGTATTACATACCCACAGAGACATCAGGTCCATCGATCCATAACTACATATGAGAGCATGTAGCTAGCTGCGGCAACAATTGAAACTGAGGGCCACGCTATAACTCGACTGTAGGACCCATTTTGAACTATTTGTGTGGTTGTTGTGTTGTCTATATACTTTGCCCGTCTTTGTATATTCCACTTCATTTGTACTCGAGGGAACTATATGTTGGGTCATGGGTCACTGTCACACAGGTGACTAGGAACTGTAATCAGGGATGCTGCAGTATGGAGAGAGCATAGTCACAGAACAATGAGACCAATATTTCACAAGTAGGCGGTGAGAGAAAGCCCAGTGGCTTGCAGTGGAAGAAAATGCAGCGAGATGGATTTTGGCCGACATTCTACAAATTCTCTCATCGATGAAACATTTTCTCTCAATACAGTTATGTTTCCCAAACTAGAATCTGTTACTAACAGAGTGATCAAAGTTTTGTAGACTTTACCCTTTGCCAAAGTTGTAAAAAATTGCGTTGTTTAGGAGTGCAAGTGCGAAATTAGTAATTGCACTACACACAGAGTAGGCGTTCCCTAAAAGAAATATGCAAATAGAGTGCCTTGCAAAAGTATTCATCCCCCTTGGCGTTTTTCCTATTTTGTTGCATTACAACCTGCAATTTAAATGGATGTTTATTTGGATTTCATGTAATGGACATACACAAAATAGTCCAAATTGGTGAAGTTAAAGAAATAAAAATGTTTACAAAAATTAAAAACTGAAAAGTTTGCTTTGAAGCCCCTAAATAAGATCTGGTGCAACCAATTACCTTCAGAAGTCACATAATTGGTTAAATAAAGCCCACCTGTGTGCAATCTAAGTGTCAAACTATCTGTCACATGATCTCAGTTCTGAAAGGCTCCAGATTCTGCAACACCACTAAGCAATGGGCACCACCAAGACCAAGGAGCTCTCAAGCAAGCGGCACCAAACAGGTCAGGGACAAAGTTGTGGAGAAGCACAGAACAGGGTTTGGTTATAAAAAAATCTAAAACTTTGAACACCCCCGGGGCACCATTAAATCCATTATTAAAAAATGGAAAGAATATGTCACCACAACAAACCTGCCAAGAGAGGGCCGCCCACCAAAACTCAGACCAGGCAAGGAGGTTATTAATCAGAGGCAACAAAGAGACCAAAGATAACCCTGAAGGAGCTGCAAAGCTCCACAGCGGCAATTGGAGTATCTGTCCATAGGACCACGTTTAGCTGTACACTCCACAAAGCTGGGATTTACAGAAGAGTGGCCAGAAAAAAAGCCATTGCTTAAAGAAAAATAAGCAAACACATTTGGTGTTTGCCAAAAGGCACGTGGGAGACTGCCCAAACATATGGAAGAAGGGACTCTGGTCAGATGAGAATAAAATTGAGCTTTTTGGCCATTAAGGAAAACGCTATGTCTGGCGCAAACCCAACACCTCTCATTACCCCGAGAACAACATCCCCACAGTGATGCGTGGTGGCAGCATCATGCTGTAGGATGTTTTTCCTCAGCAGGGACTGGGAAACTGGTCAGAAGTGAAGGAATGGTGGATGGTGCTAAATAGAGGGAAATCCTTGAGGGAAACCTGTTTCAGTCTTCCAGAGAATGGGACTGCGGGTCACTTTCCAGCAGGACAATGACCCTAAGCATACTGCTAATGCAACACTCAAGTGGTTTAAAGGGGAAACATTTAAATTTATTGGAATGGCCTAGTCAAAGCCCAGACCTCAATCCAATTGAGAATCTGGTATTTTTTATTTTACCTTTATTTAACCAGGTAGGCTATTTGAGAACAAGTACTCATTTACAACTGCGACCTGGCCAAGATAAAGCAAAGCAATTCAACATATACAACAGAGTTACACATGGAATAAACATACAGTCAATAATACAGTAGAAAATGTCTATATACAGTGTGTGCAAATGAGGAAAGATAAGGGAGGTAAGGCAATAAATAGGCCATGGTGGTAAAATAATTATAATATAGCAATTAAACACTGGAATGGTAGATATGCAGAAGATGAATGTGCAAGTAGAGATACTGGGGTGCAAAGGAGCAAGATAAATACAGTATGAGGTAGTTGTTTGGGCTATTTATAGATGGGCTATGTACAGGTGCAGTGATCTATGAGCTGCTCTGACAGCTGGTGCTTAAAGCTAGTGAGGGAGATGTGTCTCCAGCCTCAGTGATTTTTGCAGTTCGTTCCAGTCATTGGCAGCAGAGAACTGGAAGGAAAGGCGGCCAAAGGAGGAATTGGCTTTGGGGGTGACCAGTGAGATATACCTGCTGGAGCGCGTGCTGCTATGGTGACCAGTGAGCTGAGAAGGCGGGGCTTTACCTAGCAAAGACTTGTAGATGACCTGGAGCCAGTGGGTTTGGCGACGAGTACGATGCGAGGGACAGCCAACAAGAGAGTACAGGTCGCAGTGGTGGGTAGTATATTGGGCTTTGGTAACAAAACGGATGGCACTGTGATAGACTGCATCCAATTTGCTGAGTAGAGGGTTGGAAACTATTTTGTAAATGACATCGCCAAAGTCGAGGATCAGTAGGATGGTCAGTTTTACGAGGGTATGTTTGGCAGCATGAGTGAAGGATGCTTTGTTGTGAAATAGGAAGCCGATTCTAGATTTAATTTTGGATTGGAGATGTTTAATGCGAGTCTGGAAGGAGAGTTCAGTAACCAGACACCTAGGTATTTGTAGTTGTCCACATATTCTAAGTCAAAACCGTCCAGAGTAGTGATGCTGGACGGGCGGGCGGCGATCGGTTGAAGAGCATGCATTTAGTTTTACCTGCATTTAAGAGCAGTTGGAGGCCACGGAAGGAGAGTTGTATGGCATTGAAGCTCATCTGGAGGTTAGTTAACACAGTGTCCAAAGAAGGGCCAGAAGTATACAGAATGGTGTCGTCTGCGTAGAGGTGGATCAGAGAATCACCAGCAGCAAGAGCGACATCATTGATGTATACAGAGAAGAGAGTCGGCCCGAGAAGTGAACCCTGTGCTACCCCATAGAGACTGCCAGAGGTCCAGACAATAGGCCCTCCATTGACACACTGAACTCTGAGAAGTAGTTAGTGAAACAGGCGAGGCAATCATTTGAGAAACCAAGGCTGTCGAGTCTGCCGATAAGAATATGGCGATTGACAGAGTCGAAAGCCTTGGCCAGGTCGATGAACACGGCTGCACAGTAATGTCTCTCATTGATGGCGGTTATGTTTTCGTTTAGGACCTTGAGCGTGGCTGAGGTGCACCCATGACCAGCTCTGAAACCAGATGGCACAGCGGAGAAGGTACAGTGGGATTCGAAATGGTCGGTAATCTGTTTGTTAACTTGGCTTTCGAAGACCTTAGAAAGGCATGGTAGGATAGATATAGGATGACTTAAAGACTGCTGTACACAAGCGGAATCCATCTTACTGGAAATGGCCGGTGCAGTTTTGCCTTGAAGAATGGGTCAAAATCCCAGTGGCTAGATGTACCAAGCTTAGAGACATACCCCAAGAGACTTGCAGCTGCAATTGCTGCAAAAGGTGGCTCTACAAAGTATTTACTTTGGGGGGGTGAATAGTTATGCACACTCAAGTTCTGATCTGGTTTGATTCTCAAAAAATATTTTGCATCTTCAAAGTGGTAGGCATGATGTGTAAAACAAATGATACAACAACCCCCCCCCCCCCCCCCCCCCACAAAAAAAACATTTACATTTTAATTCCAGGTTGTAAGGCAACAAAATAGGAAAAATGCCAAGAGGGGGGTGAATACTTTCGCAAGCCACTGTACATGCTAGAACGCGCCGATAGGCTCTCGCTAGCTCGTGCTTGGCTCTGCCAACTTACTTCCCTGTTCTGTTATGATTCATTCGCTCCCTGGAAACGACAGGCGGTGGTATGCGGTGAGATCCTATGCACAGACGCCGCTGCAGTGTTACAATTGGAAAAAGTTTAGACACGTGGCAAGTGTTTGTCGAAAGCAATAAATGTGTTGTAGTTGAAGTGTCAGATAAAGCATATTGCTGTAATTGTGATGGGAATCATGTTCTCGGAGTGCCCTGTAAGGACGAAGGAGGTCACAGGAGCTAGGATCAGGGCTACAGTTGAAGTCGGAAGTTTACATTCACTTACTTAGGTTGGAGTCATTAAAACTCGTTTTTCAAACACTCCACAAATTTATCCTTAACAAACTATAGTTTTGGCAAGTCAGTTAGGACATCTTTATGCATGACACAAGTAATTTTTCCAACAATTGTTTACAGACAGATTATTTCACTTATAATCCACTGCATCACAATTCCAGTGGGTCAGAAGTTTACATACAATAAGTTGACTGTGCCTTTAAACAGCTTGGAAAATTCCAGAAAATTATGTCATGGCTTTAGAAGCTTCTGATAGGCTAATTTACATAATTTGAGTCAATTGGAGGTGTACCTGTGGATGTATTTCAAGACCTACCTTCAAACTCAGTGCCTCGTTGCTTGGCATCATGGGAAAATCAAAAGAAGTCAGCCAAGTCTGGTTCATCCTTGGGAGCAATTTACAAACGCCTGAAGGTACCACGTTCATCTATACAACAATAGTATGCATGTAGACACCATGGGACCACGCAGCCGTCATACTGCTCAGGAAGGAGACGCGTTCTGTCTCCGAAAGATAAACGTACTTTGGTGTGAAAAGTGAGAAATAATCCCAGAAAACAGCAAAGGACCTTGTGAAGATGCTGGAGGAAACAGGTACACATGTATCTATATCCACAGTAAAACGAGTCCAATATCGACATAACCTGAAAGGCCGCTCATCAAGGAAGAAGCCATTGCTCCAAAACCGCCATAAAAAAGCCAGACTACGGTTTGCAACTGTACATGGGGACAAAGATTGTACTTTTTGGAGAAATGTCCTCTGGTCTGATGAAACAAAAATAGAACTGTTTGGCCATAATGACCATCGTTATGTTTGGAGGAAAAAGAGGGATGCTTGCAAGCCGAAGAACACCATCCCAACCGTGAAGCACAGGGGTGGCAGCATCATGTTGTGGGGGTGCTTTGCTGCAGGAGGGACTGGTGCACTTCACAAAATAGATGGCATCATGAGGAAAGGAAAATTATGTGTATATATTGAAGCAACATCTCAAGACATCAGTATGGAAGTTAAAGCTTGGTCGCAAATGGGTCTTCCAAATGGACAATGACCCCAAGCATACTTCCAAAGTTGTGGAAAAATGGCTTAAGGACAACAAAGTCAAGGTGTTGGAGTGGCCATCACTAAACCCTGACCTCAATCCTATAGAACATTTGTGGGCAGAACTGAAAAAGCGTGTGCGAGCAAGGAGGCCTACAAACCTGACTCAGTTACACCAGCTCTGTCAGGAGGAATGGGCCAAAATTCCCCCAATTTATTGTGGGAAGCTTATGGAAGGCTACCTGAAACATTTGACCCAAGTTAAACTATTTAAAGGCAATGCTACCAAATACTAATTGAGTGTATGTAAACTTCTGACCCACTGGGAATGTGATGAAAGAAATAAAAGCTGAAATAATTCTCTACTATTATTCTGACATTTCACAATCTTAAAATAACGTGGTGATCCTAACTGACCTAAGACAGGGATTTTTTACAGGATTAAATGTCAGGAATTGTGAAAAACTGAGTTTAAATGTATTTGGCTAAGGTGCATGTAAACTTACAACTTCAACTGTATCTAGCAGGTCTATGTGGAGGCAGTGAAAATAGCTGAAAGAGTGAGTAGAGATGTGATGGTAGTGGATGTCCCAGTCTGCAGTGAATGCCATGCAGGGGAAGGATCCCAACGCACTAACAACAAAGGTGGACTTTGTTGCGTTTATAGCGCAAGTGATAAATTGCACTAGTCAAACTAATAAAATGTAAGAAGCTAGACATCATCGTGAAGGTGGCAAATAGATCTCCAGGACTTTACAACCAAAATGTTACAGGGAATACTCAAGAGGTTCCACGTCCCAGTGGGATTGTTAGAAATTCAGGGCTCACTATAGACAGGTTGTGACCAGCCTCACATTCCAGTACAGTAGGTGGCGGTGTAAGCACCCGTCAGTTGTTTGCGGTCTGCGAATACAAACTTGAAGAAAATGACAGGCCGTTGTCTATCTTGGGTTAGTTATTAAAAATAAATCGTTGATACAGTTCTTACCACAGAACGTTGGTAGCACCTTAATTGTGGAGGACGTACTCATGGTAATGGCTGGAGCGGAATGATATCAAATACGTCAAACATGGTTTCCGTGAGTTTGATGACATGCTATTTGCTCCGTTTCAGCCATTATGAGCCGTTCTTACCGTCAATATATTTCTACCTGCTATACGCATATGGTAAAATCTTCCATTAAGGGGTTCTTAAATGTTTGACTTTACCTGCTAATACATGGGAAAAAGAAAGAATCTGCGTTTGAAAAGCGTTTTGTTTTGCACGCTCTTTAAACATTTTCAATCGCAACTGTGTTTGCTTGTGTCTAAAAAATGAACATTTTGCTAGGTTAGATAGCCACTAACGTTACAACAAGAAAATGTTTTTCAGATCAATCTGGCAGGTATAAAAGTTTAAATTAGCATAAAGACTTTAACACGTCCTACTTTTTACTTGTACAACCTACCGTTTGTTCTTCGTCCATTTTCACACGCTTTAGTTTGTTTCACATTGGTGAACTCTCACGTGTTGGTTTATTGTGGTGGAATAGGAACTTCCTGTGTGTTACCAATAAGTCCACCCGACAGGAATCAACATGATTTTACTGTGCATCACAAGCACATGTGCAAAAACGTGTTGCCAAGGGGTATACATTCAAAATAATAATAAATACATTTTTTTTACTATATCTGAACTACAGAGAATAAAACAATTACAGATATTTAATATCTGAAAAGTATTTTAGCCTGCTCATTCAGGTGGGTTGCAAGTCCAATGTCTGATGTCTCCCTATAGAGGGCAACATTGACTGCAGGAGAATGAGCGCATACTGTTTGTTGTAGCTTGTAGTTATCACCTGAGTCATCCATTACAGTAATTGCTGTGATTTTCCATACCCGAGGCCTCTGCTCTATAATTGCCCTGCTTTACTTGATTATGTCATGAGTTGGTGTATGTGTATGAGTGGCGTTGGTGCTGATTGTGCTGTGTGGTGTGACAGGATTGGAGCTAGCACCATGGAAACCACAAGAAAGAAGAAGAGGGTGTGTAGATGGATTCATTGTTTGGTAAATCCATTTGTAAGTATAAGTATAGCTTGAGTCATACATTCAGACATTAGAATTCTTCTTATATTACTTCAGTTAATCATGCCAAGGTCTATACATAAGGTCATCTGTCCCTTAATACTCATCAGTGGAGGCTGCTGAAGGGAGGAAGGCTCATAATAATGGCTGGAATGGAGTGTAATGGATGAAAAACATGCTGTTGATACCATTCCATTGAGTCCATTCCAGCCATTATTATGAGCCGTCCTCCCCTCAGCAGCCTCCACTGATACTCATTCACTACTTCCCACAAATCTGAAAGCATTGGATTGGTGGCGGGCTCGAGAGAGTTTCCAACATATTTCTTACACCAGCCATTTCCTTTCAAATCAGTTAAGGGAAATGAACAAGTGCACACTTTGGGAAAAAGGAGATATAACTGGGACGAAGACACAGATGTGCCCGATTTCTGTTGACAGTCTGGAGAGTGTTTATGGGGGCTTTGTTATGTTTTTGCAGATACAGATACTGCGTCCTAAATGGCTCCATATCCCCTATATCCCTCAAACTCAACTCTGGACCTCGAAGAAAATTCCACTGCATGTTTTCATTGTTTCCCTCTAATCTGATTTAGACCTGGGAAACCAGATGTGTGCAATTAATTATCAGCTAGAACAGAAAGCCAGCAGGCTCCGGACCTCGTAGGGTAAGAGTTTAATACCCCTGTACTATATAGTGTACTACTTTTGACTAGAGACTTATGGGTCCTGGACAAAAGTACTGTACTTGATAGGGAATACGGTGCTATTTGGGAATGCAGACAAAGTGGGCTATGCTCCTCTTTCACAGCATCATTTTTTATCAGGTTTGAGTCAGAGCTCACTGTTGCCGGCTGGCTGAATTTAATCTTCTATCCCTAAGAGCAACATTAAACGTTAACACAACTTTTCCTTGTAATGACACAGGAGTCACTTTTGACCGGGACCCATAGGGCACCCTATTCCCAAATGGCACCGGCCCGTTCCAAAGGGCACCCTATTACCTATATAGTGCCTGTTGTTAGTACAATGGTGTGATGGCTGGTGGTGGTGTGTTTTAAGTTAAACCAAGCCTACCGTTTTCCCCACAGAAGAGCTACCTGAACGTGAGATGCCTGCCTGCCTTAGCCTCCAAAGGAACCAATTTTATGATTTGCTGCCCCTCAGGCTGACTACTGCATTATTTATGCAAAGCAAAACCCTGTTGCCTATGGAAATCAGTAACAGTCAGTAACTGCCTGTCTGTGTCCCTGCCTGCCTGTCTTCCTGCCTGCCTGCCTGCCACAAACACAGGACAGTTTGAAATGCCCTGCTGCTGCTCTTGCTTTGTGATTCCTTTTGTGTTTCACAAATGGTGGAGGAGGAGATGGGCGTAGGTTGTCAGGTGATGTAGGCTTTGTGATAAGTCTGTTGGAAAATCCCACAGAAAAGGCGCATGCGGAGTCTGATAGCCTAGCGTTGCATGGCACAGTCATAAATATTTCAGTCTTTTTTTATTCCCTCTCTCTATCTCTCTATCACCACCCTCTCCCACTCCGCACAATGATAATGGCTCTACAGCTGCAGCATTGGGCAAAACTGTGCTTTTTATTTTGTACTCTCTTCACTTCAGGCTGTGGAAATGTGTCCTCCTAGTCTCTCAATTGAACATATAATAAAATAAAAAAACAACAGCAAACATTCTCTGAATCGCTTTACATATGTGAACAATACATTCTTTCCACACACGCACACACACACACACACACACAGTTGTGGTAGGGTGATTTGAGTCACACATTCCAGGGCCCCGAGGTTAGGGTCTGTGTGGCATGTTTCCGGGGTGAGGTAATGTGAGAACGCAACACAACACGGACATCTGTGGCTACGTCCCAGTTATCCCTCCCTTTTCCCAAAGTGTGCACTTGTTCGCTTCCCCTTAACTGATTTGAAAGGAAATGGCTGGTATAAGAAATAGAGTGGAAAATCCCTCTAGCTCGTGCCTCCAGCAATCCAATGCTTTCAGATTTGTGGGAAGTAGTGAACGAGTGCACACTTCAGAAGAAAGCAGATATTATTGGGACCCTGCAGGAACAGGAAGGGAACCATCCCCGGGGAGTCTGCACTGTCTGAAAGAGTAACTCTACTGGAGACTAAAATAGACGTTCAGACTTACAGACTCAACAAGCCAAATAAGTATTATTGTTCCATCTCTGTCATTTACAGTAAATCGCCTAGGAGCAGCTCCAAAACCCACAACATGTACTGTTGTTGTTATAATCGGGTTATTATAATAACCCACCTAATTCATCTCATTAGTCTTATGTTACGGGGCCGTGATGTCGGCTCATCTAATGTATACATTGACAAGCACCCTCAGATGTGAATGAAAGAGGAATGAAAGAGGAAGATCGGCTGGCTGATGAAAGAGGGCGAGGGGTTTTTGTGTGTCGGTTTACCGTGGTTTTCCGTGTGTTTCCCCATTCAGCACTGGGTATAGCTCCAGCCTGCAGCCCACCACTCTGCTGCTGCGGTCGGGCTGGTCTCCATAGCAACCAGGGCTGGGGAGCTCAGCCTCAGCAGGGGAGGGTCTCTTTCTCTAATGCATAATCAAAACTGATCAGATTCAGGATGATAAAAACATACCAAACATGTTATACTGTATGTATGTCACAAGTTAGAATTGTTCATTGTAGCTTATTGCAGTAATTGTATCCAAAACATCAGTGTTTGTAACATGTGTGCGGCAGTGAGAACAACATGAACAAAAAGAGCCCGTAGCGTCCATCCATACTGATTACGTATGGTAGATTTTAGAGTTATGGAAACCTATCTGTTATACAGTGGGATTGCAGGATCACTACAATGGTTTCAGGTCATATTTTGAGTGGCAGTTATTTGTGGCACTGTCCTCTACTCTACTGCATAGAAAGCGAATGAGAGTCCACCATATTTAGAAATCAACAATTTCAGACATTTCAGAGGTGTTTCAGAGGTAGCTAGTTAGTAATGCCAGTTACTGTCTGAAGAGGGAGTTGTCTATAAGGGATACCACCAGTCACACTCACGATCCTTCTGTTCTCTCTCCAACCCCCCCACCTCTCTCTCGTTCTCTCTCTCTCTCTCTCTCGCTCTCTCTCTCCCAGTCTCTCTCTCTCTCAGTCTCTCTCTCTCTCTCTTCCCCTGCCAGACCTGTTCCTTAAAGACAAGACAGGCACATTCCCGTCCTGGAGTTCCGGAACAACACAGGAGAAGAAAGTTCTAGAACATTCCTGCAGTCAGGTCTGGACAGGATTCAGCCCCCCTTTAGTGGAAACATTAGCACTGTGCTAGTGTCATCACCAGTAAGTAACGCCTCCTCCTGTGACTTCCGATGGCCGACAGAAACCTGTCTTTTTGGTACTATAACTCAACTGTATATACAAACACAAACAACAATTCCAAATGGAATTGGGTACAAAAAGCGAAGTAGCCATGCTAGGTTGACACCATATCATCCTCCCCCCTAAAGGAATCTCTCTGCCCCCCCCCCTCCATTTTTAGGAAATTGTTTGTGTTACGACATTGTGAATCATACAAAGTGCTGATATTCTCATAGTCTACATTAAATATCAACTGGAGGAATGGGTGGGGGAATTTCCCTGCATGGCTGCACTCAAGAGCTCCTCCACACATCTGGCCCCTGGGCCAAAGGCTCTCCTCAGCAAGCACAGCTTGTTGGACTGGTAGAGTAGACCTGAACCCTTCCCTAACTGAACTCCATGGGGCTCCGGTCAAAAGTAGGCCTGATAGTAGAAAACCCTTCACAGCCTTGTCACCTCGCCCCCTCTTTCATGAACATTTCACCCTACTTGAGAACTTATAGAACATATGAGTGGACGTGTAGTGGCACAGTGCAATGACCCCATCCCTGTCACTCTGGAACAAATGAACTCACCTCAGAGGGGCCATTAGTCACTATGGCTGTCAGGCTGTTTGCCCAGGACCCTGCGTACAGTATCTATCGCCACCACAATGACTGACTGCATTTTCCTCTCTGTCTCTCCCCGGTATTTCCCCGGTCTCTCTCTCTCTCTCTCTCTCTCTCTCTCTCTCTCTCTCTCTCTCTCTCTCTCTCTCTCTCTCTCTCTGTCGCGCTCTCTTTCATTCATACACCGGGGAAGACCACAACTAGGATCAATAGCAGTCATATATTGAGCGAGATATTTTAGGTCTTTTATTGATCAATTGCACAACAATGTCCACGGTCACCACACAGTTGATTGTGTGTTTTATGAAACGCCATACATTATGAAAAGTGGCATACTCAGTCCAAACATCCCCTCAGTCTGCACACTAAAAGTATTTTGCCTAATGCCTCAGCTAATGAAAGGCTGAATCAAGAAGGGACCCAAATCCCCCTCAACAAGCAATATGTTTGAGCGTGTAGCCGCTGAGCGATATGGGGTAATTCAATGACAACAGGACCAGCCAACACTATTACCATAAATTACCATAAACTCTGTCCCCATCTGACCTCTGAGGCTCTGCCAGAGGCAGGGTGGTTATTTACAGATGTGGAAAAACCCCATGTACTCACTCTACTTCTTTAGACTTGTACTGTATTTAGCTTCTACTTAGCTCGGCTTTCATTTGAGTGGATGGCTTTTGTGGCATTACATGTTGGTGTTTGGAGAGTGCCTTGTAATGTAAACTCAGTAAAACAGAAATGTCCTCTCACTGTCAACTGCTTTTATTTTCAGCAAACTTAACATGTGTAAATATTTGTATGAACATAACAAGATTCAGCAACTGAGACATAAACTGAACAAGTTCCACAGACATGTGACTAACAGAAATGGAATAATGTGTCCCTGAACAAAGGGGGGTTAAATCAAAAGTAACAGTCAGTATCTGGTGTGGCCACCAGCTGCATTAAGTACTGCACTGCATCTCCTCCTCATGGACTGCACCAGATTTGTCAATTATTGCTGTGAGATGTTACCCCACTCATCCACCAAGGCACCTGCAAGTTCCCGGATATTTCTGGGGGGAATGGCCCTAGCCCTCACCCTCCAATCCAACAGGTCCCAGACGTGTTCAATGGGTTTGAGATCCGGGCTCTTCGCTGGCCACGGCAGAACACTGACATTCCTGTCTTGCAGGAAATCACACACAGAATGAGCAGTATGGCTGGTGGCATTGTCATGCTGGAGGGTCATGTCAGGATGAGCCTACAGGAAGGGTACCACATGAGGGAGGAGGATGTCTTCCCTGTAACGCACAGCGTTGAGATTGCCTGCAATGACAACAAGCTCAGTCTGATGATGCTGTGACACACCGCCCCAGACCATGACAGACCCGCCACTTCCAAATCGATCCCGCTCCAGAGTACAGGCTTCAGTGTAAAGCTCATTCCTTCGACGATAAACGTGAATCTGACCGTCACCCTGGTGAGACAAAATTGCAACTCGATTTGCCGAGACGAGGCCGTTCCCCCAAATATTACAGTTTTGTCTCTGTTGTTCATTCAGTTAAGCCTGCCCTTAACTGAATGGGCAGGACTATTACATTGACCCCACCCCCCATTTGTTTTGTAAACTGCTGCTACTCGCTGTTTATTATCTCTGCATAGTCACTTCACCCCTACCTGTAACGCTTTTCGTCTGGAGAAGGAGAGGAGGACCAAGGTGCAGCGTGGTAAGTGGTCATATTTTTTTTTTTAAATACAAAAACACTTGACAAACGACAAACGAACAGTCCTGAAAGGTGAAACAAAATACAAAACAGGAAACAACCACCCACAAAACACAATAGAAAACAGGCTACCTAAATATGGCTCCCAATCAGAGACAACGACTGACACCTGCCTCTGATTGAGAACCATACTAGGCAAAACACATAGAAATATAACAACAGAACAAAACATAGAAAAACTAACATAGACAACCCACCCAACTCACACCCTGACTATACTAAAACAAAACACAAAACAAAGGAACTAAGGTCAGAACGTGACAGTACCCCCCCTCCAAGGTACGGACTCCGGCCGCAAAACCTGAACCTATAGGGGAGGGTCTGGGTGGGCATCTGTCAGGCAGTGGCGGCTCTGGCGCTGGACGTGGACCCCACTCCACCATAGTCTTAGTCCGCTTCTGTGGCCTCCTAGGAACGGCGCCGCCGACCTAGGACGGGCAACCCTACTAAAGGGCCCCACTGGACTGAGGGGCAGCTCCGGACTGAGGGGCGGCTCCGGACTGAGGGGCGGCTCCGGACTGAGGGGCGGCTCCAGACTGGCGGGAGGCTCCTGACTGGCGGGCGGCTCCTGACTGGCGGGCGGCTCTGGCGGGTGGCTCTGGCGGCTCCTGACTGGCGGGCGGCTCTGGCGGCCCCTGACTGGCGGGCGGCTCTGGCGGCTCCTGACTGGCGGGCGGCTCTAGCGGCTCAGGACAGACGGGCGGCTCTGACGGCGCTGGACAGACGGGCATCTCAGGCGGCGCTGGACAGACGGGCAGCTCAGGCGGCGCTGGACAGACGGGCAGCTCAGGCGGCGCTGGACAGACGGGCAGCTCAGGCGGCGCTGGACAGACGGGCAGCTCAGGCGGCGCTGGACAGACGGGCAGCTCAGGCCTGCTGAGGCGCATAGTAGGCCTGGTGCGTGGTGCCGGAACTGGTGGTACTGGACTGGGTACACGCACCTCTGGGCGAGTGCGAGGAGCAGGAACAGGGCATACTGGACCCTGGAGGCGCACAATAGGCCTGGTGCGTGGTGCCGGGACTGGTGGTTCCGGGCCGGGGACACGCACCTCTGGGCGAGTGCGGGGAGCAGGAACAGGGCATACTGGACCCTGGAGGCGCACAGTAGGCCTGGTGCGTGGTGCCGGAACTGGTGGTACCGGGCTGGGGACACGAACCACTGGGCAAGTGCGAAGAGCAGGAACAGGGCATACTGGACCCTGGAGGCGCATAGTAGGTCTCGAGCACCGACCCTGCCCAACCTTACCTGGTTGAATGCTCCCCGTAGCCAGGCCAGTGCGGCGAGGTGGAATAGCCCGCACTGGGCTGTGCTGGCGAACCGGGGACACCATGCGTAAGGCTGGTGCCATGTACACCGGCCCGAGGAGACGCACTGGAGACCAGATGCGCTGAGCCGGCTTCATGGCACCTGGCTCGATGCCTACTCTAGCCCGGCCGATACGAGGCGCTGCAATGTACCGCACCGGGCTATGCACACTCACCGGGACACCGTGCGCCTAACGGCATAACACGGTGCCTGCCCGGTCCCTCTCTCTCCACGGTAAGCACGGGGAGTTGGCGCAGGTCTCCTACCTGACTTCGCCACACTCCCCGTGTGCCTCCCCCCCAATACATTTTTGGGGCTGCCTCTCGGGCTTCCTTGCCAGCCGTGTTCCCTCAAAGCGATGGCTCCCTTTAGCTGCTGCCTCCGCTCTCCTGGCTGCCTCCACCTGTTCCCATGGGAGGCGATCCCTTCCAGCCAGGATCTCCTCCCATGTGTAGCAACCCTTGCCGTCCAGAATGTCCTCCCATGTCCATTCCTCCTTATAGCTCTGCTCCTGCTGCTGCTGCCTGTTACCACGCTGCTTGGTCCTTTTTTGGTGGGTGGTTCTGTAACGGTTGTCGTCGGTGGAAGAAGGTGAGGACCGCAGTGTGGTTAGTGTTCATCTTATTTAATAAATCCAAAACTGAACACTTCAAATACAAAACAACAAAGTGAAAACCGAAACAGTTCTGTCTGGTGCAGACACACAAAGACTGAAAACCACCACCCACAAAACCCAACAGAAAACAGGCTACCTAAATATGGTTCCCAATCAGGGACAACGATTGACAGCTGCCTCTGATGGAGAACCATATCAGGCCTAACACAGAAATAGAAAATCATAGAAAAACTAACATAGACAACCCACCCAACTCACGCCCTGACCATACTAAAACAAAAGACAAAACAAAGGAACTAAGGTCAGAACGTGACAGTGCCTTGATGACAGTGTTGCACATTCTTGGCTTTCTCTCAATCAGCTTCATGAGGAAGGATTTTCCAGCAGTCTTGAAGGAGTTCCCACATATGCTGAGCACTTGTTGGCTGCTTTTTCTTCACTCTGCGGCCCAACTCATCCCAAACCATCTCAATTGGGTTGAGGTCGGGTGATTGTGGAGGCCAGGTCATCTGATGCAGCACTCCATCACTCTACTTCTTGGTCAAATAGCCCTTACACAGCCTGGAGGTGTGTTGGGTCATTGTCCTGTTGAAAAACAAATGATAGTCCCACTATGCGCAAACCAGATGGGATGGCGTATCGCTGCAGAATGCTGTGGTAGCCAAGCTGGTTAAGTGTGCCTTGAATTCTAAATAAGTCACAGACAGTGTCACCAGCAAAGCACCCCCACACCATCACACCTCCTCCTCCATGCTCCATGGTGGGAATTCTCTTCTTCTTACTGGTGTCCTTTAGTAGTGGTTTCTTTGCAGCAATTCGACCATGAAGGCCTGATTCACGCAGTCTCCTCTGAACAGTTGATGTTGAGATGTATCTGTTACATGAACTCTATGTAGCATTTATTTGGGCTGCAATCTGAGGTGCAGTTAACTCTAATGAACTTATCCTCTGCAGCAGAGGTAACTCTGGGTCTTCCTTTCCTTTGGCGGTCCTCATGAGAGCTAGTTCCATCATAGAGCTTTATGTTTTTTTGCGACCGCACTTTTTCCCGTATTGACTAACCTTCATTTCTTAAGGTAATGATGGACTGTCGTTTATCTGTGCTTATTTGAGCTGTTCTTGCCATAATATGGACTTGGTCTTTTACCATATAGGGCTATTTTCTGTATACCATCCCTACCTCGGGCTCCTGAGTGGCGCAGTGGTCTAAGACACTGCATCTCAGTGCAAGAGGCGTCACTGCAGTACCTGGTTTGAATCCAGGCTGGATCACATCCGGCCGTGATTGGAAGTCCTATAGGGCGGCGCACAATTGGCCCAGCGTCATCCGGGTTAGGCTGGGGTAGGGCGTCATTGTAAATAAGAATTTGATCTTAACTGACTTGCCTGGTTAAAGAAAGGTTCAATTAAAAAATAAAAATAATAATACCTTGTCACAACACAATTGATTGGGTCAAGTGCATTAAGAAGGAAAGAAATTCCACAAATTAACAAGGCACACCTGTTAATTGAAATGCAGTACCTCATGAAGCTGGTTGAGCGAATGCAAAGAGTGTGCAAAGCTGTCATCAAGGAAAAGGGTCTTTGAAAAATCTCAAATATATTTTGATTGGTGCAACACTTTTTTGGTTACTACATGATTCCATATGTGTTATTTCATAGTTTTGATGTCTTCACTATTATTCTACAATGTAGAAAACAGCAACAATTAAGTAAAACCCTTGAATGAGTAGTTGTGTACAAAATGTTGACTGGTACCGTAAGTGTTAGCATTGAAATAGATCACCTATAGATAATAATACAGATAATAAGAGATACTCTCAGTACTAATGATTGTTGACCCCAAACAGACTCAAGATAGAGCCCCATTGTTCTGAGTGAGTCCTTTACTTGCACAGAGGAAGGTAGACTGTTTGATGCAGGAAGTGAATACACCGGACCTGTGGACCATACTCATTTGAAGGGCTTAGCGTTGAACCGGACTGTAGACATGAAACTAGGGTTAGGGTTATGGGTAGTGTTAGGGTTGAACCGGACTGTGGACATGAAGCTAGGGTTAGGGTTATGGGTAGTGTTAGGGTTGAGCCGGACTGTAGACATGAAGCTAGGGTTAGGGTTATGGGTAGAGTTAGGGTTAGGGTTTAACCGGACTGTGGACATGAAGCTAGGGTTAGGGTTATGGGTAGAGTTAGGGTTGAACCGGACTCTGGACATGAAGCTAGGGTTAGGGTTATGGGTAGAGTTAGGGTTGAACCGGACTCTGGACATGAAGCTAGGGTTAGGGTTATGGGTAGTGTTAGGGTTGAACCGGACTGTGGACATGAAGCTAGGGTTAGGGTTATGGGTATTGTTAGGGTTGAACCGGACTCTGGACATGAAGCTAGGGTTAGGGTTATGGGTAGTGTTAGGGTTGAACCGGACTCTGGACATGAAGCTAGGGTTAGGGTTATGGGTAGTGTTAGGGTTAAGCCGGACTCTGGACATGAAGCTAGGGTTAGGGTTATGGGTAGTGTTAGGGTTGAACCGGACTGTAGACATGAAGCTAGGGTTAGGGTTATGGGTAATGTTAGGGTTAAGCCGGACTCTGGACATGAAGCTAGGGTTAGGGTTATGGGTAGTGTTAGGGTTAAGCCGGACTCTGGACATGAAGCTAGGGTTAGGGTTATGGGTAGTGTTAGGGTTGAACCGGACTGTGGACATGAAGCTAAGGTTAGGGTTATGGGTAGTGTTAGGGTTGAGCCGGACTGTAGACATGAAGCTAGGGTTAGGGTTATGGGTAGTGTTAGGGTTAAGCCGGACTCTGGACATGAAGCTACGGTTAGGGTTATGGGTAGAGTTAGGGTTAGGGTTGAACCGGACTGTGGACATGAAGCTAGGGTTAGGGTTATGGGTAGAGTTAGGGTTTTGCCGGACTCTGGACATGAAGCTAGGATTAGGGTTATGGGTAGAGTTAGGGTTGAGCCGGGGTGTGGACATGAAGCTAAGATTAGGGTTATGGGTAGTGTTAGGATTGAGCCGGGGTGTGGACATGAAGCTAGGATTAGGGTTATGGGTAGAGTAAGGGTTGAGCCGGACTGTGGACATGAAGCTAGGATTAGGGTTATTGGACATGAAGCTAGGATTAGGGTTATTGGACATGAAGCTAGGATTAGGGTTATGGGTAGTGTTAGGGTTGAGCCGGGGTGTGGACATGAAGCTAGGATTAGGGTCACACTCCTTCACAACGAACTGTGAGCTTCATTTTGACATTCGTTTTTTTGTTTGTCAAGCAGCTAACAATGCATATTCTCAGTACAATTATCTCTAAAACACGATGAAGTCATTCACTTGAATTGAAAACGAAAGAGGTGCTATAGCATTTAACATGTAGCAACTGCACCCACCCACCCACCCACCTACTATTACCTTCATATCTGATCTACATTCAGCCCTGCACCTGACTACGGTGGAGGTCGTGGTGGTGCAACAAAGGGAGGCGTGGGCAATCTGATGGGGATGGGTCTCCATGGTAACCAAACACTACTGCATGCAGCACAGAGGAGTGGAGTGGCCAGCCTTCAAGAGAGGGGGATTTTGAATTGAAGCAATTCATTCAAAACAGTTCAACCTAATTCAACCGAGACATGAAACGTGAAAGTCTTATTCATTTGACAAATATTTTATCAAATGGATCTGCTACTTATTAATGCAAAGAATACATATACCACTTCAAATATATACCACTTTAGTTTGATTATAACAAAAAAATGTCAAACAGTATTTTTCATTGTTATAAGTTGTTGGATCAGGGATGGGCAACTTCCGTCCTTGGGGGCCTGATTGTTGTCACACTTTTCCCTAGCCCTTTAGCTATCACACCTGATTAGACTAATTGCATTCTAAATTGAAGACCAAGGGTGTGTTCGAGAGGATCACTTTTGTCAGATGGTCACCAACTTTCAAAATGTGTTGCATTATGGGGATAAAAATGGTCAGACTTGCGCCACATGTCAACTGCATGAACTTGACAAAACTCGTGTAATCAAAGGCCATGAAAGTTTGACTGCAGTTGCTCTTCACCAACTTCATCCTGCAGCCATTGCCTTCATTGTGGTAGGATGTATTGTCAACCAATCATTAGGGTGGTTTTTGTTTGACCCACGTGAACGTGACCAAAGACATGACTGAAAAAGGAACTAACTTTGCCTGCAATTCATGCACTGTATATAGTGTATATGTACAAATGAATGTGATATTTGAGGCTCTCTCTTTCTCACCAATTGATTGTACATTGCACACACACATTTTTAGTTTGTGAGTGTGTGATATGGGGGTTGAGGCATTATACAGAACAGCTTTTATAAACAATGGCAACACTGCCTTGTTGCACTGAGCCTTGCTGTTGGAAAACCACATCAGTGTCCAACTTTCAGCTGTCGCAGATACACCATCCACAATTTCCCTCTAATTTCATCGACAGTCAATTGCTTTCGCCTTACCACGCAACCGAGCTTGGTAAGGTGATTATTGAAGACAGGTATGTAGGCTGGGGCAAAAGTGTGTCACCAATCAAGCCACAAGGAATGGAGTTACCCATATATGAGGTCAAAAAATACGTTTGTATAGTGATTTCATTTCTAGAATAAATAGTAATTTGAATTTCATTTAATTGACTTCCTTTAACTCAAATTAAATTCAAATTCTGCTTCCTGTGAGGTGTGGTCAATTCAAATTTAATTCAAATTATGCTTCCTGTGAGGTGTGGCCAATTCAAATTAACTTCAAATTCAAGAATTGAAATTAAAGAGCAATTTGCAACTAAATTCAGAATTGAACCCAACCCTGCTGCAGAGCCAGAATGGCAAGTCTCTCTGAAGATGGGATATAGCAAAAGAGAGAGAGAGACAGAGAGAGAGAGAGAGAGAGAATTAACATGTTTGATGTGTTTGACACCATTCCATTTATTCCATTCCAGGCATTGCAATGAGCCCGCCCTCCAATTTAAAGTGACACCAGTCACCACTGTGGCAGATTGCCATCTCTTTAGCACCATTACCACCATCCACAGAGTGAGATCATTGGCTGAAGACCAAACCATGAGATATGCTGCTGGTCAGATTAAACACTATAATAGAGAGTTTATAATGAATATTCAAAGTAAATATCATTCTTTCCCATTCACCCTGATAAACCACTCACACATATCAAAAATGTGTATAAAAAATATATACACTACCGTTGAAAAGTTTGGGGTCACTTAGAAATGTCCTTGTTTTTGAAAGAACAGCAATTTTGTCGTCCATTATAAAAACATCAAATTGATCAGAAATATAGTGTAGACATTGTTAATGTTGTAAATGACTATTGTAGCTGGAAACGGCAGATTTTTTTAATGGAATATCTACATAGGCGTACAGAGGCCCATTATCAGCAACTTTCACTCTTGTGTTCCTATGGCACGTTGTGTTAGCTAATCCAAGTTTATAATTTTAAAAGGCTAATTGATAATTAAAAAACCCTTTTGCAATTATGTTAGCACAGCTGAAAACTGTTATGCTGATTAAAGAAGCAATAAAACTGTAAAACTGTCATTCTTTAGACTAGCTGAGTATCTGGAGCATCAGCATTTGTGAGTTTGATTACAGGCTCAAAATGGCCAGAAACAAAGGACTTTCCTCTGAAACACGTCAGTCTATTCTTGTTCTGAGAAATGAAGGCTTTTCCATGCGAGAAATTGCCAAGAAACTGAATATCTCGTACAGTGCTGATGCTGATGCTCCAGATACTCAACTAGTATAAAGAAGGACAGTTTTATTTCTTCTTTAATCAGCACAACAGATTTTATCTGTGCTAACATAATTGCAAAGGGTTTTCTAATGATCAATTAGCCTTTTAAAATGATAAACTTGGATTAGCCTACACAACGTGCCATTGGAACACAGGAGTGATGGTTGCTATAATGGGCCTCTGTGCGCCTATGTAGATATTCCATAAAAGAATCAGCTGTTTCCAGCTACAATAGTCATTTACAACATTAACGATGTCTACACTGTATTTCTGATCAAATTTGACGTTATTTTAATGGACAAAACATCTGCTTTATTTTTTAAAAAAAGGACATTTCTAAGGGACCCCAAACTTTTGAACGGTAGTGTATATTCAGTAATGACAGTAATTGCTGGATGATTGCTCTACACAGAATGAGAACAATTTTGTGTGGGTGGAATGAACAGCTCTCTGAACCCATTCAATAGCCATAATACTGGCTAGGATAATTTGAACAGAATCCAAATGGATGAGAAGATCCAAAATGGTTTCCCTGTGGCAATGTGCCTTCAGACATTCATGTAAAAACCCTGTTCATTCTGAGGGTAGACTAATACTTCTAAGACGCCAGTGATATTTTTGCTCTGTTGGACAGCAGGGATGCATCCCAAACACCACCTTATTCCCTTAATAGAGCACTACTTACAACCAGGGCTCTGGTCAAAAGTAGTGCACTATAAAGGGAGTAGGGTGCCATTTGGAATACACCCCAGAAGTGAGGTCCTCTAGGTGACTCCTGCATTGCTTCCTACCACTGTCCATCTGTCTGATCTTACATGTAATCACTGAAGGTTTTGGTAATCTAGCATGACTGATACAAATCCTCTGCCCCTCACCTTTCTTTATCTCAAAACAGTCAACTTAAACTCAGCAAAAAAAGAAACGTCCCTTTTTCAGGACCCTGTCTTTCAAAGATAATTCATAAAAATCCAAATAACTTCACAGATCTTCATTGTAAAGGGTTTAAACACCGTGTCCCACGCTTGTTCAATGAACCATAAACAATGAATGAACATGCACCTGTGGAACGCTCGTGAAGACACTAACAGCTTACAGACAGTAGGCAATTAATGTAAATGTAAATGTAAATGTAAGGTCACAGTTATGAAAACCTAGGACACTAAAGAGGCCTTCTACTGACTCTGAAAAACACCAAAAGAAAGATGCCCAGGGACCCTGCTCATCTGCGTGAACGTAAGAAGGCTGCAAGGAGGCACGAGGACTGCAGATGTGGCCAGGGAAATACATTGCAATGTTCGTACTGTTTTTGTATTTTTTTATTTCACCTTTATTTAACCAGGTAGGCTAGTTGAGAACAAGTTCTCATTTGCAACTGCGACCTGGCCAAGATAAAGGATAGCAGTTCGACACATACAACAACACAGAGTTACACATGGAATAAACACACATACAGTCAATAATACAGTAGAAAAACAAGTATATATACATTGTGTGCAATGAGGTAAGATAAGGGAGGTAAGGCAATAAATAGGCCATGGTGGCGAAGTAATTACAATATAGCAATTAAACATTGGAATGATAGATGTGCAGAAGATGAATGTGCAAGTAGAGATACTGGGGTGCAAAGGAGCAAGATAAATAAATAAATACACTATGGGGATGAGGTAGTTGGATGGGCTATTTACAGATGGGCTATGTACAGGTGAAGTGATTTGTGAACTCCTCTGACAGCTGGTGCTTAAAGCTAGTAAAGGAGATATGTGTCTCCAGCTTCAGTGATTTTTGCAGTTAGTTCCAGTCATTGGCAGCAGGGAACTGGAAGGAAAGGCGGCCAAAGGAGGAATTGACTTTGGGGGTGACCAGTGAGATATACCTGCTGGAGCGCATGCTACGGGTGGGTGCTGCTATGGTGACCAGTGAGCTGAGATAAGGCGGGGCTTTACCTAGCAAAGACTTGTAGATGACCTGGAGCCAGTTGGTTTGGCGACGAGTATGAAGCGAGGGCCAGCCAACGAGAGCATACAGGTCGCAGTGGTGGGTAGTATATGGGGCTTTGGTGACAAATCCGACGAGTCTGGAAGGAGAGTTTACAGTCTAACCAGACACCTAGGTATTTTTTTATTTTTATTTTTTTAATTTTTTTTTAGGTATTTGTAGTTGTCTACATTTTCTAAGTCAGAGCCGTCCAGAGTAGTGATGCTGGACGGGCGGGCAGGTGCGGGCAGCAATTGGTTGAAGAGCATGCATTTAGTTTTACTTGCATTTAAGAGCAGTTGGAGGCCACGGAAGGAAAGTTGTATGGCATTGAAGCTCGTCTGGAGGTTAGTTAACACAGTGTCCAAAGAAGGGCCAAAGTATACAGAATGGTGTTGTCTGCGTAGAGGTGGATCAGAGAATCACCTGCAGCAAGAGCTACATCATTGATGTATACAGAGAAGAGAGTCGGCCCGAGAATTAAACCATGTGGCACCACAAACTTAGGGAAGAGGCTTCTAATGTTAACATGCATGAAACCAAGGCTTTTACGGTTACAGAAGTCAACAAATGAGAGCACCTGGGGAATAGGAGTGGAGCTAGGCACTGCAGGGCCTGGATTAACCTCTACATCACCAGAGGAACAGAGGAGGAGTAGGATAAGGATACGGCTAAAGGCTATAAGAACTGGTCATCTAGTACGTCTGGAACAGAGAGTAAAAGGAGCAGGAAATGTGGTACCTTTCCTGCAGGCTCATCCTGACATGACCCTCCAGCATGACAATGCCACCAGTCATACTGCTCGTTCTGTGCGTGATTTCCTGCAAGACAGGAATGTCAGTGTTCTGCCATGGCCAGTGAAGAGCCCGGATCTCAAACCCATTGAGCACGTCTGGGACCTGTTGGATCGGAGGGTGAGGGCTAGGGCCATTCCCCCCAGAAATGTCCGGGAACTTGCAGGTGCCTTGGTGGAAGAGTGGGGTAACATCTCACAGCAAGAACAGGCAAATCTGGTGCAGTCCATGGGGAGGAGATGCACTGCAGTACTTAATGCAGCTGGTGGCCACACCAGATACTGACTGGTACTTTTGATTTTGATCCCCCCTTGTTCAGGGACACATTATTCCATTTCTGTTAGTCACATGTCTGTGGAACTTGTTCAGTTTATGTCTCAGTTGTTGAATCTTGTTATGTTCATACACATATTTACAAGTTTGCTGAAAATAAACGCAGTTGACAGTGAAAGGAATTTCTTTTTTTGCTGAGTTCATGTTGCTCAATATCAATCTACCGTTCCATAATATGGTGTGTGTGTGTGTGTGTGGGCAGCTAGTCGCCTAACTGTTGTGTAATGGCAGCTAGCGTTCCCTCCTCCGCGCTAGGCCGTAGTGTACTGTGGGAGGACGACTACTTACTGGGGGCTTTATCCTCTCACATTGCTGCTGCTCTCAATGTTTCTAATGTCTATCACACTTTGTTTTCTTCCCCTTGTAAATAAATATTGTCTTCGTTTCTTGTGATTTTTCTGCATATGTATCTGACTTACTAGAGTGATCCCTGGGCCATTTCTAGAGCAATTTACCAGAGGAAAAATTATCTAAGGTACTTGAGGTTTCTCAGAGCAATTTAGGGTAGCCATCTATCGAGGAGAAAATAATAATGTCAAGTTCCTCATCACATCATCCGTAATGAGGAAATAAAGATATGCTGTGGGCAGTGAGAGCTAATATTGCAGGAAGTCATGTATCTACATGGCGGGTGAAGCAAATATACTATCTCTGTCTGTGTGTGTGTTTGTGCGCATGTGTGTAACCACCCATAACTGATGGATACAGAGCACCTCGGGCAGACTGCTAATGAGAGATGTGTGATTGTCTGTAAGGTAGGGGACTGGTTCACTTGATTAGATCCAGTCCCAGGCTAGCCGCTTCACACTGACATACCTGCATGTTCCGCCTCCTCTGTGGTCTGCAAGACAACTGATTACTGTAGCTTATGACAGTGTGTCACTCCCTCTCTAGCTCTTTGTAGCTCACTGGGAGCGCATTGAGCATCAGGCGGAAGTGTTCTGCTAGAGCACTCTATCATAAACAGCTCTGGGGTATTTAGAGTGGCAAATAGCATATGCAATGGTGTGGAATAAAGCATGGCAGCTTTATTGTGTGTGTGTGTTTGTGTGTGTGTGTGTGTGTTTGTGTGTGTGTGTGTGTGTGTGTGTGTGTGTGTGTGTGCGCGTGTGTGTGTGCGTGTGTGTGTGTGTGTGTGTGTGTGTGTTCATGTCGACAGAATGTGAGAGCAAAGAGAAAAAATCCATATATATATGGCGGTCAGCCATTCGTACACTGCACTCTTCATTTTTTTTATTCATCCCCCAATTCACATCCACCCTTCCTTTTCACTGGTGACTTTATGAATCAATCACGTAATGCACCCTTGTTGTTGTCTGTCTCCTAGCCTCCACCCATTCATGCCATGCTGCCCGTCCCTCGACCTGCAAGTTGGTTTAATCCACTGTTTGTGCATCTCCATAGCAACATACTGTTGGCAAGCTGTCAGAGTTCATGTCACCTGCATGGTTGCTATGAACACACCTCTGATTGACAGCTGTGGGACTTAACCTAGGGTGAGTGTCAGGATGTGGATGGATGTAGTATACATGCTTGGACACACAGGTCCAGAGAGATGGATGAATCAGAAAAAGAGAAAAGCACAGTTCACTTTACAGCAGGAAGGGGTCCAAGGCAGCTGGTGGCACCTTAATTCGGGAGGACGGTACCTTTCCATTTACTCCATTCCATCCTTTGTTATGAGCCGTCCTCCCCTCAGCCTCCTATGGAAGGGTTAGTATGGCTTTGATAGCTGATGAAATGTCAAACCTCATGCTATGAAACATTATTAGAATGTGATTAGATAAGCTGATTGACAGACAGGGTATTACAGTAATGGCAGTCGGCAGGCTGATCAGCATGGGAACTACTATTTTGTGAGAATCTCAAGCTCTGGTGAGGCCTGCAGGTTTGTGTCTCATAATCAAATATGGCCTACTCTGTGTCATTCTCAAAGAGTGCCGTTGAGCTCTGAGATGGAGAGAGATAAAAAAAGAGAGATATAGAAGGAAAGACAGAGAGGAGACCATGTTGAAGGTCTCTCTCGGTCTGTCTCTGTCTTTCTCGGTCTTTCTTGGTCTTTCTCTCTCTCTCTCTCTCTCTCTCTCTCTCTCTCTCTATTTGAGTCACTATCTCTCTCTCTCTCTCTCTCTCTATATATATATATATATATATATATATATATATATTTGAGTCACTCTCTCTCTATTTGAGTCTGTCTCTCTCTCTCCTCTCTCTCTCTCTCGCTATTTGTGTCACTCTCGCTCCCCTATCTTTCTCTCTCTCTCTCTCCCCTCTCTCTTTCTCTCTCCCTCTCCTTGTCTCCCCTTACTCCCTCTCTCGCTCTCGCTCTCTATTTGTGTCACTCTCTCTCTCGCTCTCTTTCTCTCTCTTTCTCTCTCTCTCTCTCTGTCTCTCTCTCAGTAGGGGCGGGAGAGTCCACTCAGCTTAATGGAATAGAGCAGTAAGAGCTACAGAAGACGTGGGAGTCATGCTACTGTATCTGAAATCACAGATATAGTATTACTGCAGTATTACAAACGGTATTAATATCTGAAGTCACTGGTAATGTTTTTGCAAACATTTACAACAGATACACGAGCAGGGAATTGAAAAACTAATGTGAAACGTACATCCATCCCTTTATGTATTGAGAGATTTGTAAAAAGCAGAGTGAGGAATTTAACTTTGTGTTTACGCTTGCTGAAAAGTTCATTGGTCAGCTTGCCGGATCGGAAAACGAACTGGCTACACAGGACGAGAGAGAGCGAGAGAGAGAGAATGAGTTACTGGGCTATTATGAGGTAATGCGGGTGGAGAGATAAATAGAGAATGTCACAGCGTGTGACATTTTGATCGATTTCCCTCTTGCTAAAAGCCACCTCCTTGAAGAAGAGATCTAATGGCATAGATTAATGATGATGTCCTTTCAAGCTCTTTCTGTAGGAGCCAGTCTCCAGAATCAATGCCCAATTTACCCCAATTCAATATCACCACCGGCACCTCCACTAGCTAGTAGGCCTCAGACGTAGGCACATTTGGTGGCAGCAAGCATTGTAGACAAGGCTAGAGAGAACACCCAGGTTATGGTTAACACTCAAAAGGAAAAAATAGACACTACAGCCAGAGTCTTCCGAACAGCTTTAGAAGGACGTCACAGCCACAGGCCCGCTCATGGCTTTGAGCAGGAAAGTACTGGTATTGGCTTCTTGACAGCTTCTACCCCCAAGCCATAAGACTGCTGAACAATTAATCAAATGGCCACCGGATTATTTACATTGATACCCCCTCTCCATTTGTTTTGTACACTGCTGCTAATCGCTGTTTATTATCTCTGCATAGTCACTTCACCCCTACCTACATGTACAAATTACCTTGACTAACCTGTACCCCCGCACATTGACTCGGTGCTGGTACCCCCTGGATATGGCCTCGTTATTGTTACTTTATTGTGTTACTTTTAATAATTTTTTACTTTTGTTTATTTGATAAATATTTCCTTAACTCTTCTTGAACTGCACTGTTGGTTAAGGGCTTGTAAGTAAGCATTTCACGGTAAGGTCTACACTTGTATTCGGCGCATGTGACAAATAAAGTTTAATTTGACTTGAAATTGACTGTCATTGTGGGAGGTTTTGAAAACTAAGGTAGGAACGTTTCTTTCCTTTACAAACTTGTTCTGTACTGTGAAGTTAATCTGAATATGTGCATCACATTATGACACAGGCAGGAAGCCTATATATTCTCATGTGTGTGTTCTGCTGTAGCCTACATTGATTTATTTTATTTGAAGTTGTATTCTGATATTGTGATATTTGTTCTACTGCTACATTGATGTCTTGAAAATGATATGAAATTCAGGTCTTGTAAGCCCCCCAGCTGAGTATGTGTGCATATGCAAATGGCGGGTGACCTGCAATGTTGCTGTACATTAATGTCTAGAAAATGAGTCTATAAGAAATTCGGACTTGTGTAAGACCCGGAGCTATACTCTAGTATGTGGGCATACTGCAGTGACGTCTAAAATGCTTTGAATTAATCAGCACCTTGTAGAGCGCTGTGAAGGAAGAAACCACATGGCTAAAGTGGTAAGCAAGTTGGGTCAAAAAAACAGATTTTCACAAAGTCAAATAAATGTATTCTGTTAGAGGCTTGTATCTCAACCAAACTAGAAAATGTTAAGATTGGGTAACACTTTATTTGGATAGTCCATCTGTAGACCTAAAGTGTGACCTAAGATTGTTCTAAACTATCAGTTGGGGTATCTCTCTATACGCTTCAATATGAGGTCTTAAACCTAACAGGAAAGTGCATCCTTGCAGCTGTGTGGGCTAATATAGTCCAAATGTGTGCCTTGCAGTAAGTTGAACCAATGGCCATGGGGTAAGTTGAGCCAATGGTTGAGCAAATTGAAGTGTTTTCTTCATGCAAGGTATTATCACTGGGATATGAGGTAACAACATGGCCTGGCCTATGTAAAAACCAACGTTGATTCAAACCAGTGTGTGCCCAGTGGGGACACAAACCTGTGTCTGCATGACAGACACAGGTTTGGACAATTTGTGGTTGGACTGCTCAATACTGAAGAAAACTAACCATAACCACTGTATGATGACAAGAATGACACGACAGAAATATACAGCACACAGTTTGATGGATTCCCTGTCTGTATCATCAAACCTTTGTGTTTTCTGTGGTAAACTGTGAATACAGTGGTGAATAAGAAGAAAACACTACCTGCTTCCTCAGATCTACCATATACTGTAGATATGCTGGGTTATTTTACAGCTAGGATGTGTCACGTTCCTGACCTGTTTTCCTTGTTTTTGTATGTGTTTAGTTGGTCAGGGCGTGAGTTGGGGTGGGCATTCTATGTATTGTGTTTCTATGTGGGGTTTAATGTGTTGCCTGATATGGTTCTCAATTAGAGGCAGGTGTTTGACGTTTCCTCTGATTGAGAACCATATTAAGGTAGGCTGTTCTCACTGTTTGTGGGTGATTGTTCCTGTTGCTGTGTCTGTGCACCACACGGTACTGTCTCGTTCGTTTATCTGTTTTGTATTTTGTCAGTGTTCTGTTTTGGTTGGATCTTCATTAAATGTCATTATATATTCAGCACCCGCTGCGCATTGGTCCGCTCAATCACCTATAGACGATCGTTACAGGATGGTATTTGGTATTTTATTAGGATCCCCATTAGCTGTGGCGAAAGCAGCAGCTTCTCTTCCTGGGGTCCACACAGCCGCTCATGGACAGAACTACATACATTTCAAAAAGGCAAATGTAGCCTACGTATCAATACATACACACAAACGATCTAGGTCAAATAGGGGAGAGGCGTTGTGCTGTGAGGTGTTGCTTATCTGTTTTTTGAAACCAGGTTTGCTGTTCATTTCAGCAATATGAGATGAAAGGGAGTTCCATGCAATAATGCCTTTATATAATACTGTACACATTCTTGAATTTTTTCTGGATTTGGGGACTGTGAAAAGACCCCTGGTGGCATGTCTGGTGGGGGAAGTGTGTGTGTCAGAGCTGTGTGTAAGTTGACTACGCAAACAATTTGTAATTTTCAACACATGAATGTTTCTTATAAAAAGAAGACGTGATGCAGTCAGTCTCTCCTCAACTCTTAGCCAAGAGAGACAGGCATGCATAGTATTTATATTAGCCCACTGATTACAATGAAGAGTAAGACGTTCCCTGCAGCACTCGACCACATGACTGGACAATAATCAGGATAAGACTAAACTAGTGTCACACCCTGATCTGTTTCACTTGTCTTTGTGATTGTCTCCACCCTCCTCCAGGTGTCGCCCGTCTTCCCCATTATCCCATGTGTATTTATATTTGTGTTCTCTGTTTGTCAGTTGCCAGTTCGTTTTGTTCGTCAAGCCTACCAGCGGTTTTCCCCTTGCTCCTGTCTTAGCTATACTTCCTGTTTTCTTGTTTACGGTTTTGACCATTCCTGCCTGCCTCTGAGCCTGCCTGCCGCCCTGTACCTTTGCCCCACCTATCTGGATTATTGACCTCTGCCTGCCCTTGACCTGTCCTTCTGCCTGCTCCTGTTCGAATAATAAACTTTTGTTATTTCGACACTGTCTGCACCTGGGTCTTACCTTAAACGTGATAACTAGAGCGTGTAGGACTGGCTTTTTGGAGTGTGAGCATCACTTTATTATGGACAGACCTCTCCCCATCTTTACAACCATTGAATCTATATGTTTTGACCATCATGACAGTTTACAATCTAAGGTAACACAAAGTAATTTAGTCTCCTCAACTTGTTCAACAGCCACACGATTCATTACCAGATTTAGGTGAGGTCTAGAACTTAGGGAATGATTTGCACAAAATGCAATGCTGTTAGTATTAGAGATGTTCAGGACCAGTTTATTACTGGCCACCCACTCCAAAACAGACTGCAACTCTTTGTTAAGGGTTTCAGTGACTTCATTAGCTGTGGTTGCTGATGCATATATGGTTGAATCATCAGCATGCATGGACACACATGCTTTGTTTAATGCCAGTGGCAGGTCACTGGTAAAAATAGAAAAGAGTAGAGGGCCTAGATAGTTGCCCTCCAGTACACCACACTTTATATGTTTGACATTAGAGAAGCTTCCATTAAAGAGAACCCTCTGAGTTCTATTAGATATACAGTAGCTCTGATTCCATGATATGGCAGACGCTGAAAAGCCATAGCACAAAAGTTTTCTCAACAACAGGTTATGGTCAATAATGTCAAAGGCTGCACTGAAATCTAAAATCAAATCAAATGTTATTGGTCACATACACATATTTAGCAGATGTTATTGTGGGTGTAGCGAAATGCTTGTGTTCCTAGCTCCAACAGTGCGGTAGTTTCTAACAATTCACAACAATACACACTAATCTAATAGTAAAAGAATGGAATTAAGAAATATATCAATATAAATATTAGGATGAGCACTGCTGGAATGGCATTGACTAAATACAGTATAATAGAATACAGTATACGCATATGAGTACCCGGCTAGTGATAGCTATTTAACAGTCTGATGGCCTTGAGATAGAAGCTGTTTTTCAGTCTCTCGGTCCCAGCTTTGATGCACCTGTACTGACCTGCCTTCTGAATGATTGCGGGGTGAACAGGCCGTTGGCTCGAGTGGTTGATGTCCTTTATGATCTATTTGGCTTTCCTGTGACATCGGGTGCTGTAGGCGTCCTGGAGGGTAGGCAGTGTGCCCCCGGGGATGCGTTGGGCAGACCGTACCACCCTCTGGAGAGCCCTGCGTTTGCAGGCGGTGCATTTGCGCCTTTTTCACCACACATCTGTGTGGGTGGACCATTTCAGATTGTCAGTGATGTGTATGCCGAGGAAATTGAAGCTTTCCACCTTCTCCCCTGCGGTTCTGTCGATGTGGATAGGGGTGTGCTCCCTCTGCTGTTTCCTGAAGTCCACGATCAGCTCCTTCGTTATGTAGACGTTGAGAGAGGTTATTGTCCTGGCCCCAGTCTGCCAGGGCCCTCACCTCCTCCCTGTAGGCTGTCTTGTCATTGTTGGTAATCAGGCCTATTACTGTTGTGTTGCCTGCAAACTTGATGACTGAGTTGGAGGCGTGTGTGGCCACGCAGTCATGGGTGAACAGGGAGTACAAGAGGGGGCTGAGCACGCACCCGTGTGGGCCCCCTGTGTTGAGAATCAGCTAAGTGGAGGTGTTGTTTCCTACCTTGACCACCTGGGGGGCGGCCCGTCAGGAAGTCCAGGACCCAGTTGCATAAGGCAAGGTTCAGACTCAGGGCCCGAGCTTAATGATGAGCTTGGAGGGTACTATGTTGTTGAAGGCTGAGCTATAGTCAATGAACAGCATTCTGACTTAGGTATTCCTTATCAATCCATGGAGGCTTGACAGTTCTAACAGGTGCATGTTTATCAATAATTGGAAGAAACAATTTCATAAATTCATCAAGTGCAGCGTCTGGATGCTCCTAATTAACCACATCAGATGAACAAATCTTTTGGAACTTTGGCTTTCCTGAATATAGCCACTATATTGGGATCACTGCATGCAATGGGTACGGATACAGCTTTAGAACAAAGTTCTACAGTATTAGTAGAAATATGATCAATACATGTGGATGATATTGTTCCTGTAGTGTTTGTAAACACCCTGGTAGGTTGATTAAAAACCTGAACCAGATTACAGGCACTGGTTACAGTGAGAAGCTTCCTCTTGAGCGGACAGTCAATATTCAGGTTCCTAAGAAAGTAGACCTCTCTGTTTACATCACATACACTATCAAGAATTTCACACATATTATTTAGATACTGACTGTTTGCACCTGGTGGCCTATAGCAACACCCCAAAAGAAAAGGCTTTAGATGTGCCAAGTGAACCTGCAACCACAACACTTCAATAACAATTGACATCTTCTCTAAGCATTATAGGGATATGGCTCTGAATATATACAGCAAAACCTCCTCCATAATAATTACTGTCTCTTCTATAGATGCTATATCCTTGTATTGCTACTGATGTATCATCAAATGAATTATCTGACTGAGTTTCAGAAATGGCTAATATACAAATGATATCTGATGTTAGCAAGTTATTGATTTCCTGAACATAATTTCTCAGATGTCTATATATTAATATGGGCTATTTTCAGTCCTTTTCCTGGGTAGCTTATCAAAGATAGACATAATATGGAGAAGAGCAAACAAAGCAAGACACAAATATATATACATTAAGCAGTCCATTAATCAGTTGGTGTGTGTGTGTGTGTGAGTGTGTGCTGCGGGGTTGAAGCTACGAACCCGTGGGCTTGGCTCTCTCATTCCTTCCAGGCTTCTGGATGGTGGGTGGACAATGAGCCTGTCATAGCGGATGAAAGCAATGTCGCCACACGCTCTGGCAGCTTTCATGGCTGGGATCAGTTCTTTCCTCTTCTGGCGCACAGCTTCAGGATAGTCCTTGTTGAGGAAGATATACATTCCTCTCAAGTTCTTGGCTCTTTCCAGAACCTTGTCCTTGAACCTCAGGAACTTGACAACTATCGGCTTGGGCCTGTCACATGGGATGGTGGTGGGTTCTCCAGCTCTGTGGGTGCACCTCAATCTTCCTGTTGTCCATCTTCAGTTTCTCCGAGATCATGTCCTCAGACTACGTACAGGTCTCATGTGGAGATTCTACAATTCGGTCCACAACCATGTTGTTTCGCCTTGGTTCAAGCTCTCAGGAAACCCCTGCTAGCTTGATAGGCAGCTAGCTAGCAGTGCTACGCAAAACAGCTCCTCAGACCCGGCCATGGTCGGCAGGATCATGGACAGATAGTAGCAGTCCCAGCAACTGATGCCAACTGCGTCGATGGATCCAAACTCAAAAAGTTGAAGTCGGCGGTTTACATACACCTTAGCCAAATACATTTAAACTCAGTTTTTCACAATTCCTGACATTTTATCCTAGTAAAAATTCCCTGTTTTAGGTCAGTTAGGATCACCACTTTATTTTAAGAATGTGAAAGAATAATATTAGAGAGAATTATTTATTTCAGCTTTTATTTCTTTCATCACATTCCCAGTGGGCCAGAAGTTTACATACACTGTGGCGGATTAATCAGAATTAGTTGGGTAACATAGATCATTAAGATGTTTTATTTGCATAATATGCTTATGTGAGATACTTGTCATTAGAATGTATCCTTTTGGACTATAGTGTTGGCAGTTACACTTTTCCTTCAGCTAGGGCTCAGTCACTTGGGGCCCAGAGAGGGGAGAGGTCAGGCTTGTCTTTCACATGTCCCTGGTGCTATGCAGAATATCAGAAAGGGAAGAGAACAGAATGGAACATTGTCTTCATATGTGAATGTGTCTTTTCCTATTCTTAAACCATGTGAAGGGATGGCGTGATTAATGGGGAACCAATTACTTGTCTCCACAATGTCTGTGTGCCAGTCACTCCCTCCTTTTCCCATTAGGGGGAGGTGTATGGCAGTTTCTGGAAACATTGTATGTCCTCTCTGATCTTACACTTATCCTGGGATAGTGTGTGACCTAGAGGCTCACTCCCCTCAGTGAGCTTGTCCAGGAGTGGGGTCAAGAGGGGGTTTACTTGAGATGGGAGTATCTAGAGTTGATAATTTATATATGCCATTGGATGAGTTGGTGTTTTTGTACTATGAAGTACCAGGAACGAGATTAGAACCTCGTCTGAGGGACCAAACTCAACGATAATCAATAGCGAATGTTATCTGGCTAAGGGATACTCCTTTCTCAAGAAAAAGTATTTCTTTGTGAACAGTTCCTAAGATCTGTGATTCGTCATGTAAGTTGAGAGGGGTGTATCTTGGCTATAAAAGATCTTTGTACTTTTCTGTTGGTACTTCTCAACGGTTCATTAGAAATAGTGAATTGTTGAAAGTCAAATGCTATAGCAAAGCTTATTATTATTTATTGTAGTTTAAGTATAACTCTGACTGGTGTGTAGTTTGTAACTCTCCTCATTTGGTAACGCAGAAATATGCCACCACAACACTCAATTAGTATTTGGTAGCATTGACTTTAAATAGTTTAACTTGGGTCAAACGTTTCGGGTAGCCTTCCACAAGCTTCCCACAATAAGTTGGGTGAATTTTGGCCCATTCCTCCTGACAGAGCTGGTGTAACTGAGTCAGGTTTGTAGGCCTCCTTGCTCGCACACACTTTTTCAGTTCTGCCAACAAATGTTCTATAGGATTGAGGTCAGGGCTTTGTGATGGCCACTCCAATACCTTGACTTTGTTGTCCTTAAGCCATTTTGCCACAACTTTGGAAGTATGCTTGGGGTCATTGTCCATTTGGAAAATCCATTTGTGACCACACTTTAACTTCCTGACTGATGTCTTGAGATGTTGCTTCAATATATCCACATAATTTTTCATCCTCATGATGCCATCTATTTTGTGAAGTGCACCAGTCCCTCCTGCAGCAAAGCACCCCCACAACATGATGCTGCCACCCCCGTGCTCCCCCTTTTTCCTCCAAACATTACGATGGTCATTATGACCAAACAGTTCTATTTTTGTTTCATCAGACCAGAGGACATTTCTCCAAAAAGTACGATCTTTGTCCCCATGTGGAGTTGTAAACCGTAGTCTGGCTTTTTATGGTGGTTTTGGAGCAGTGGCTTCTTCCTTGCTGAGCGGCCTTTCAGGTTATGTCAATATAGGACTCGTTTTACTGTGGATATAGATACTTCTGTACCTGTTTCCTCCAGCATCTTCACAAAGTCCTTTGCTGTTGTTCTGGAATTGATTTGCACTTTTCGCACCAAAGTACGTTCATCTCTAGACAGAACCCGTCTCCTTCCTGAGCGGTACGGCGGCTGCATGGTCCCATGGTGTTTATACTTGCGTACTATTGTTTGTACAGATGAATGTGGTACCTTCAGGCATTTGGTAATTGCTCCCAAGGATGAACCAGACTTGT
This sequence comes from Salvelinus fontinalis, assembly GCF_029448725.1. Taxonomy (NCBI): domain Eukaryota; kingdom Metazoa; phylum Chordata; class Actinopteri; order Salmoniformes; family Salmonidae; genus Salvelinus; species Salvelinus fontinalis. The sequence continues at coordinate 6,536,866 of NC_074691.1, read as the reverse complement.
GGAGGTCTACAATTTCTTTTTGGATATCTTGCCTGATTTCTTTTGATTTTCCCATGATGTCAAGCAAAGATGAACTGAGTTTGAAGGTAGGCCTTGAAATACATCCACAGGTACACCTCCAATTGACTCAAATGAGGTCAATTAGCCTATCAGAAGCTTCTAAAGGCATGACATCATTTTCTGGAATTTTCCATCTGTTTAAAGGCACAGTCAACTTAGTGTATGTAAACTTCTGACCCACTGGAATTGTGATACAGTGATTTATAAGTGTCTGTAAATAATCTGTCTGTAGATTCCAAGAACAGGGAATCTACTGTAAACAATTGTTGGAAAAATGACTTGTGTCATGCACAAAGTAGATGTCCTAAACGACTTTCCAAAACTATAGTTTGTTAATAGTACATTTGTGGAGTGGTTGAAAAACGAGTTTTAATGACTCCAAACGAAGTGTATGTAAACTTCCGACTTCAACTGTAGCTAGCTACACTTTCAAAACTTTACAAAAAAACTAATAGAGCTCTCCCTGGACCAGTATAACAGACAGTGATGACATCAATGGGGGTTTCCATATATTCTCTCTGCTCAGAACAGACTCTTACTCTTAACTTAACCACTGATGTTGAACACAGTTCGTGACTGATATCCTCTGTGTCTTCACACCATACTCGTCTGTGACTTCTCACTGTTTGTTGTGTTTTTAACAATGACCTTGAACCCCTTGTGTGTCGTTGCTAAAATTACAGTCAGATCTTACTCTCTCTAACTCTAACTGTCCTCAGTTGCATCTCCGTTCTCCTAACGAGCTTTTGTGCCAAGTTTTCTCCTGTAAACAGAGGAAGAAGACAAGTGGATGCCTGAGAGAGATATTGTTACTATTATGACACTAGACAAGACCCAAATGCAGACACAGGAGGCGTGGTTGGAGTTTAAGATGTTTAATAAATAAAGATGTTCAATAAATCCAAAGGGAATAGGCAACAGAATGGTCGAGGACGGGCAAAAGGTCATAACCAGATCAGAGTCCAGGAGATACAGAGTGGCAGTTAGGCTTGAGGTCAGGGAATGCAGAATGGTCAGGCAGGCGGGTACAGAGTCCAGGAGGTACAGAGTGGCAGGTAGGCTCGAGGTCAGGGAAGGCAGAATGGTCAGGCAGGCGGGTAAAGAGTCCAGAACAGGGAAGTGTCAAAACCGGGAGGACTTGAAAAGGCAAAGCAGGAAATCGGGGAAAAACTCTGGTAGGCTTGGACAACAAGACGAACTGGCACAGAGAGACAGGGAACACAGGGATAAATACACTGGGGAAGGTGGAGACAATAACGAGGACAGGCGAAACAGATCAGGGTAGTGTGACAGTACCCCCCCCCCCCAGGGGCTCTCACCGTGTATGCCGGATTGCGATCAATAACGGGGGGGGGGGGGGGGGGGGGGGGGCTGGGGACAGAAGACAGAGGACTGTGAGACACGGATTTAATTCTAGACACATGGAACGTAGGGTGAATACGGGGGGTACGGGATAATAAGAGACGGAAAGAAGTGGAACTCAGGACTCTGGAGATGGGAAAAGGACCAATAAAACAGGGGGACAGTTTGCGGGACTCAACCCGAAGGAGCAGGTCCCGTGTCGACAGCCATACCCTCTGCCCAATGCGGTAGCGAGGAGCTGGGGTCCGGCGACGGTCCGCTTGTCGACGATACCTGGAGTTGGTCTTGAAAATAGCCGCCCTGGCTCTTCTCCATGTACGTCGACAGCGGCGGACAAACATCTACGCTGACCTCCTGCTCTTGTTCAGGGAAGAGTGGAGGCTGATACCTCATGGAGCACTCGAAAGGGGAGAGTCCTGTGGCAGAACTGGGAAGAGTGTTCCGGGCATACTCCACCCAGACCAGTTGACAGCTCCAGGTAGTGGGGTTGGTTGAGACCAGGCATCTTAAGGTGGTCTCCAGGTCTTGGTTGGCTCGCTCCGACTGACCGTTAGTTTGGGGAAGGAATCCAGAAGACAGAGGGATGAAATGGGCGGCCTTGGAGAACCGGTCGACTACCGTCAGAATGACAGTGTTGTCATCAGACGGAGGGAGCCCAGTGACAAAGTCCAGAGATATATGAGACCAGGGACGATGAGGAACCGGTAGTGGCTGCAGGAAGCCAGAAGGAGCTTGCCGTGGATTCTTGTTTTGTGCACACACAGTGCATGCAGTGATAAAGGCAGAGACGTCAGGGACCATTGTGGGTCACCAGAAACGTTGTCGAAGGAAGGCTAGTGTACGACAGAACCCTGGATGACAGGTCAGCCTGGAAGAATGAGCCCATTCCAGGACCCGGGACTGGACTGGATTAGGGACAAACAGCCGGTTAGACGGGCCCCCTTCAGATCCAGGCTGGGAGCATTGTGCCTCGCTGACCAGGGTCTCAATACCCCAATCCACAGTGGCAGCAAGGCATGAAGCAGGGAGAATGGTTTCAGAAGTCGAGGGTGTGGCAGAGGAACTGTTTAGGCGGGAGAGGGCATCAGGCTTCTCATTCTTAGACCCTGGGAGGTAGGAGATGGTGAAGTTAAATCTGGTGAACAGGAGGGCCCACGGGGGCTGCCTGGAATTGAGACGCTTGGCTGTACGGAGATATTCCAGGTTTTTATGGTCGGTCCAGACCAGGAATGGCTGTTCTGCTCCTTCCAGCCAGTGCCTCCACTCTTCCAATGCCATCTTCACCGCCAGGAGTTCTCGGTTGCCAACATCGTAGTTCCTTTCAGCAGGATTGAGACGATGGGACAGGAAGGCACAGGGATGAAGCTTCTGGTTCTGTGCAGAACGCTGGGACAGGATGGACCCCACTCCAACATCTGAAGCATCCACTTCCACCACAAATTGACGCGAGGGGTCCGGATGGATGAGGATGGGTGCTGTTGTGAACCGATGCTTCAGGTCCACAAAGGCTTTGTCGACAGCTGGAGACCATTTGAATGGTACCTTGGGAGAGGTGAGTGCTGAAGAGGGAGGCCGCCAGGGTGCTGTAAGTCCTGAATAAAACAGCGGTAGAAGTTTGCAAAACCAAGAAACCATTGCAATTACACACTGGATGTTGGTTGAGGCCAATCCACCACTGCTTTCACCTTTCCAGGATCCATCTGAACATTGCCCTCAGCAATGACATATCCCAGAAAGGTGATAGTAGAGCGGTGGGCTTTCACGAACAGTTGGTTCTCCAGGAGGCGCTGAAGGACCTGTCTGACATGAACATGTTCTTGTGCAGATCGGGGGAAAAAACAGGATGTCGTCAAGATACACGAACACAAACCGGTTTAGCATGTCCCGAAGCTAATCATTGACCAACGCCTGGAAAACAGCGAGTCCACTGGCTCATAATGTCCACTGGCTATGTTGAAGGCTGTCTTCCACTCATCCCCCTCATGTATCCGAACAAAGTGGTAGGCATTTTGAAGGTCCAACTTGGAAAATATGGTGGCTCCCTGGAGAGGTTAAAACGCAGAGGAGAGGAGAGGTAGGGGGTAATGATTCTTGACAGTAATTAAGTCCCTGGTAGTCAATGCATAGATGCAGGGTCTTGTCCTTCTTCTCCACAAAGAAAAACCGTGCACAGGCAGGAGATGCAGACGGACGGACGGCCCCAGTGGCCAGAGACTCCTCTATGTACTCCTCCATAACTTTGGTCTCTGGTCCAGACAGAGAATACAATCGACCCCGAGGTGCTGTAGTGCCTGGGAGAAGATCAATGGCACAATCATAAGGACGGTGCGGGGGAAGGGAAGTAGCACGTGCCTTACTGAACACTTCCAGGAGATCATGGTATTCTGTGGGGATAGCAGAGACATCCACAATCTTGCTAACATCCTGAGGGAGGTGACTTGAGGAAGTCTGTGCTTGAAGGCAGTAGGAATGGCAAAATGGATGGAGCTTGTGTTCCAGTCAATCACAGGATTGTGCTTTTGAAGCCAGGAAAATCCCAACACAACCGGAACATGGGGAGATGTAATGAGGAGGAACTGTATTGTCTCACTGTGGTTACCAGAAACCCGTAATTGAACGGGCACAGTACTATTGGTGACTTCCCCTATAGAGCGACCGTCCAGTGCCCTAGCATCCATGGGCACAGAGAGAGGCTGAGTGGGAATACCAAGCTCCGAAGCTATTGTGGCATCCATAAGATTTTCATCAGCCCCAGAGTCAATGAGTACTCAGAGAGACTTTGATTGGTCTCCCCACAGCACAAGAGCAAAAAGGGGTGTGCAGGTGATGGGAATTAGGGAACTCCCAGTCTGACTCACCGTGGTACTGGTACCCACTAAAGACAAGGATTTCCTAATAGGGCAGGTAGCTATAAAATGTCCTCCTCCGTGAGCGCTCCCAAACTGATAGCCTAATGCTTCCCAACTGCATAGGCTCAGGAGTATCCAACTCACCCGTCGTAGATTCACGAGAGAGCTTGTGTGGCTTCGACTCCTCTCGGAGGAGCTGCCTTCGGAAACTTCCAGATTCCATAGGAGGTGAACGCGCCATATCGGGTGCACGAGTATGCCCTAGACCAGACCTCCTCTCACTCTTGTGTTCCCTTAGGCATCCATCAATTATAATGGTTAAAACGATAAGGGAGTCGAGGTCCACCGGCAGTTCCCGAGCAGCTAGCTCATCCTTTACCTCAGATAATCCATGCAGAAAAGTATCGAAAAGAGACTTCAGATTCCAGGCACTCTCGGCAGCCAACGTGGGAAAGTCCACCACGCGAAAGTCCACCGCGTAGTCTGCCACACTACGAGAGTTTTGACGTAAGTCAAACAGTTTGCTGGCCACCTTTCTCCCGGATACTGGAGACTCAAAAACTTTTCTCAGCTCTGCCATGAATTCCTCCAAATGACCGCAAATGGCAGATTGTTGCTCCCAAACTGTTACGATTTGTGTTTATTGCACTATAACCCAATGCTATATCACATGTGATATAATATTAGCAACCGTTAGCCTGGGCGCCTGGGTGTCTGTGTGTGTGTGCTGGAAGTAACAGTTAGCCCCAGATAAGTGTGCTGGAAAGCTGTGGTTAGCCTTGAACGAGAACAGTGTGCTTTGTATGCAGGTGCAAATAGCTCAGACAATGTTGCAGAGCTGTCTGACCTCAGCCTCTGGGGTGAGGGAGCGTAATCTACACAGCAACAGCGCCGGGACACCAAAGAGCGCCAAGAGGCTGGAACTAGCCTGAGCGCTGGCGATAGGCTGAGCAAAGTTTAAACCACGCTCAGCCTCTACTGTGATAGGCCAACAGACGGGTTGGAACTAGTCTGTCACAGTATAAGAACAGCTGTTTACTTACATCCTGCCAGTTCTCTGTTCTGCCCTGCGCGGTGATACAGAGAACCCGTATATACGAAAATTGCATTTACCATTTATCGCTTGAGTTTAATAAAAATACCTAAAGTATATTCGGTGACTCTGAATCACATTTTGTCCTGATACCAGATTGAATTGACGCAAATCACTTATAAAACTGCCGTAGCCCAGGAGAGCGCCCTTCCCGACATTAGCGTAATTATATACGCTATCTTCGATCGGTCTGAAGAAAACAAAGATGGCTGTAGCTCAAAAATAAGCGAGCACTGAGAAAGAAAACCCCTGCAGGTACCAGGATTCCCCGAATATCGCTCTGGAGGAGGTAAGCGGGGTTCACGGGGAGTCGGGATAGGCTGTACAAACTCACCACAGATAGGGAAAAAATGACTGGGTGATTGGGTTTTTTCAGAGGTAGCAAAGCAGAGCAGGAAGGCGAAGCAGGAAAATGGGAAAAAACGCTGGTAGGCTTGGACATACAAGACGAACTGGCACAGAGAGACAGTCTTAAACCATACACTGGGGAAAACAAGCGACACTTGGAAGAGGTGGAGACAATAACGAGGACAGGTGAAACAGATCAGGGTGTGACAGTTACATTATTTTTCAGTCTAGCTGGCTGTATCCTCCTTCCTGCCTTACCAAGCCTAGATAAGTCAGTAGAGATGCAAAGGACGCTTACGTCGTAAATGGCACCCTATTCCCTGTTTCGCACTTCTGTCATTAGGCTCTGGTCAAAGGTGCACTATATAGGGAATAGGGTGATATTTGTGACAGAACTGACATAATAATAACACTAACAAACTCTAAACAACCACTTCAGGGGTTAGGCTACTCTTTATGCTCACCGTTACCCTGAGAGATGGGAAAATATGGGGTAAATAGACACTTGATCATGAGCCATATTTAGTGCTGCCTCAGAGGTAGGGAGCCGTCCCATCACCTAAAACAAGACACAGCCTGCATCCCAAATGGCACCCTATTCCCTATGTAGTTAACTTATTTTGACCAGAGACCATACCCTGGTTAAAAGTAGCGCATTACATAGGGAATAGGGTGCCATTTGGGACACGATCCATACTCAGGGAGGGAGTAGAAGCAGACAGGGCGGAAAGATAATTTGTTGTATTTTTATGACCAGCACTGCATCTGGTTCCAGATTGGATCCTCTGTTTTATGGGCTTTCAGGGTGTTTCACAACTCAGTCAAAATTCCTGTCATGAGGTTAGTTTGAAATTGTCTGTTAACAGCACAAAAATCATAACAGTACGTATACAGGTGTAGTTAAATAGGTTAAATTAAGTTTAAATTTTAAAAAAAGGTGTAGGATCTTAATTGTATCACCCTGTAGTTGTAGGAAATTTCTTGAACAGTAGATAATGCCAACTTGTACTGTCTTCAAGGTTTAAAAAGGTTTCTAAAGTTAGTAATTTCCACTTCAACATTTCAGACATTATTTGCCCTAACTAAACATGTTTATATGTCACACATTGGCAGCACCTACAGGGCAAAACAGACCCTTAATGACATGGCAAAATGGCAACCAATTAAGGTTTAAGACTTACTGTTACTCTAATCTGTTCCCTATACAGTTTAAATTGATGGGGCAGTGTAACCACATGGGAGTAAAATTGGTACAGCATTCTCACTCACGGGTGAAACAAATAGCCTCTTACAAGGCATGCCTCAAAATATGTTAATGATCCAGAAACAACAATACCATTCACCCACTAGTGGTCAACAGGTTTTTGGCGCTCCAAAGACTTGGTACGGTTCTGTATTCTGTGGGGTGGAATTACAGTATCATTCGAAATGCAGCAATTCTTTCCCCGCCCACAACATTGTCAAAGGTTTGGACACACCTACTCCTTCAAGGGTTTTTCTTTATTTTTACTATTTTCTACATTGTAGAATAATAGTGAAGACATCAAAACTATGAAATAACATATATGGAATCATGTAGTAACCAATAAAAGTGTTAAACAAATAAAAATATATTTGAGATTCTTCAAAGTAGCCACCCTTTGCCTTGATGACAGCTTTGCACACTCTTGGCATTCTCTCAACCAGCTTCATGAGGAAGGCTTTTCAACAGTCTTGAAGCAGTTCCCACATATGCTGAGCACTTGTTGGCGGCTTTTCTTTCACTCTGCGGTCTAACTCATCCCAAACCATCTCAATTGGGTTGAGGTCGGATGATTGTGAAGGCCAGGCCATCTGATGCAGCACTCCATCACTCTCTTTGGTCAAATAGCCCATACACGGCCTTGAAAAACAAATGATAGTCCCACTAAGCACAAACCAGATGGAATGGCGTATCGCTGCAGAATGTGCCTTGAATTCTAAATAAATCACAGACAGTGTCACCAGCAAAGCACCCCTACACCATCACCCTCCTCCTAGTCCCAATGAATTAACACTAAGCAGCATATAGCAAAAACACCTCAATTTAGCAGTAAAAACACAGTAACTTATTGTATATTTACTGTATTTGTATAGCAACCAGTAGCCGGTTACAGGAAATGTACCTGTAAGTTGTAACGATGCTCTAGCTCTTCCTCCTCCTCGGACGAGGAGAGGAGAGAGGGATCGGAAGACCAATGCGCAGCAAGGTATGTAGACATAATGAATTTATTTTACAAGACGAAGACGAAACGAAATACACTTGAACAATTAACAAAATAACAAAACGAATGTAGACAAACCTGAACATACGAACTTACATAAAACACGAAGAATGCACAACAGGAAAAATGACTACATAAAACGAAGAACGCACGAAACAGTCCCATATGGTGCAACAAACACTGACACAGGAGACAACCACCCACAACAAACAGTGTGAAAACACCTACCTTAATATGACTCTCAATCAGAGGAAACGACACACACCTGCCTCTAATTGAGAGCCATATTAGGTACCCATTAACCAACATAGAAACAGAAAACATAGACTGCCCACCCAAACTCACGTCCTGACCAACTAACACATACAAAACTAACAGAAACAGGTCAGGAACGTGACATAACCCCCCCCTCAAGGTGCGTACTCCGAACGCACCACCAAAAGTCTAGGGGAGGGTCTGGGTGGGCGTCTGACCACGGTGGTGGCTCAGGCTCTGGGCGAGGTCCCCACCCCACCATAGTCAATCCCAGCTTACGCCCCCTTAAAATGACCACCCTCCCATTACACCCACTTAACTTTAGGTAACTTCAAAAAAAGGGGCAGCACCAGGATAAGGTAGCTCAATACAAAGAGATAGCTCAAGACAGAGAGGTAGGTCAAGATAGAGAGGTAGCTTAGGATAGAGTGATAGCTCAGGATAGAGAGGTAGCTCAGGATAGAGGGGCAACTCCGGACTGAAGGGCAGCTCCGGACAGAGAGACAGCTCTGGACTGAGGGGCAGTTCTGGATAAATAGCCGCTCTGGGCTGAGGGACAGCTCATGACTGGCTGACGGCTCTGGACGCTCATGGCTGGCTGACGGCTCTGGACGCTCATGGCTGGCTGACGGCTCTGGACGCTCATGGCTGGCTGACGGCTCTGGACGCTCATGGCTGGCTGACGGCTCTGGACGCTCATGGCTGGCTGACGGCTCTGGACGCTCATGGCTGGCTGACGGCTCTGGACGCTCATGGCTGGCTGACGGCTCTGGACGCTCATGGCTGGCTGACGGCTCTGGACGCTCATGGCTGGCTGACGGCTCTGGACGCTCATGGCTGGCTGGCGGCTCTGGCAGATCCTGTCTAGTTGGCGGCTCTGGCAGATCCTGTCTAGTTGGCGGCTCTGGCAGATCCTGTCTAGTTGGCGGCTCTGGCAGATCCTGTCTGGTTGGCGGCTCTGGCAGATCCTGTCTGGTTGGCGGCTCTGGCAGATCCTGTCTGGTTGGCGGCTCTGGCAGATCCTGTCTGGTTGGCGGCTCTGGCAGATCCTGTCTGGTTGGCGGCTCTGGCAGATCCTGTCTGGTTGGCGGCTCTGGCAGATCCTGACTGACCAATGGCTCTAGCGGCTCCTGACTGACTAACGGCTCTAATGGCTCGGGACAGACGGGCGGCTCTAATGGCACTGGGCAGACGGATGGCTCAGACGGCGCTGGGGAGACGGATGGCTCAGACGGCGCTGGGGAGACGGATGGCTCAGACGGCGCTGGGGAGACGGATGGCTCAGACGGCGCTGGGGAGACGGATGGCTCAGACGGCGCTGGGGAGACGGATGGCTCAGACGGCGCTGGGGAGACGGATGGCTCAGATGGCGCTGGGGAGACGGATGGCTCTGGCCGGATGAGGCGCACTGTAGGCCTGGTGCGTGGTGCCGGAACTGGAGGCACTGGGCTAAGGACACGCACCTTCAGGCTAGTGCGGGGAACAACAACAGGGCACACTGGACTCTCAATGCGCACTATAGGCCTGGTGCGTGGTTCCGGAACTGGAGGTACCGGGCTGAGGGCACGCACATCAGGGCGAGTGCGGGGAGAAGGAACAGTGCGTATAGGGCTCTGGAGACGCACAGGTGGCTTAGTGCGTGGTGCCGGAACTGGAGGCACTGGGCTGGAGACACGCACCATAGGGAGAGTGCGTGGAGGAGGAACAGGGCTCTGGAAACGCACTGGAAGCCTGGTGCGTGGTGTAGGCACTGGTGGTACTGGGCTGGGACAGGAAGGTGGCGCCGGAAATACCGGACTGTGTAGGCGTACTGGCTCCCTTGAGCATTGAGCCTGCCCAACCTTACCTGGTTGAATGCTCCCTGTTGCCCGACCAGTGCGGGGAGGTGGAATAACCCGCACCGGGCTATGTAGGCTAACCGGGGACACCATGCATAAGGCTGGTGCCATGTAAGCCGGCCCGAGGAGACGCACTGGTGGCCAGATATGTAGGGCACTGGTGGCCAGATATGTAGGGCCGGCTTCATGACATCCGGCTCAATACTCAATCCAGCCCTGCCAGTGCGGGGAGGTGGAATAACCCTCACCAGCTATGCACAGGTACAGGAGCCACCGTGCGCTCTACTGTGTAACACTGTGTCTGCCCGTACTCTCGCTCTCCACGGTAAGTACAGGGAGTAGGCGCAGGTTTCCTACCTGACTTCGCCACTCTCCCTTTAAGGCTCCCCCCAATACATTTTTGGGGTTTTCTCACAGGCTTCCTACCGCGTTGTCGTGCTGCCTCCATACGCTGGTATCCCTCCTTGCACGCCCTGGGTTGATCGCCCACCTGTCGATCTCCTCCCACGTAGTGTAGCCCAGATCCTTTTCCTGCCTCCGAGCTAGCTCCTCATATCGCCGCCTCTCTGCTTTCGCTGCCTCCAGCTCAGCTTTGGGGCGGCGATATTCTCCTGGTTGAGCCCAGGGTCCCTTACCATCCAATATCTCCTCCCATGTCCACGAGTCCTGGTTCTTTTGTTGCGCTCCTCCAAGCTGCTTGGTCGTATATTGGTGGGTGGTTCTGTAACATGCTCTAGCTCTTCCTCCTCCTCGGACGAGGAGAGGAGAGAGGGATCGGAAGACCAATGGGCAGCAAGGTATGTAGACATAATGAATTTATTTTACAAGATGAAGACGAAACGAAATACACTTGAACAATTAACAAAATAACAAAACGAATGTAGACAAACCTGAACATAGAACTTACATAAAACCCGAAGAACGCACAACAGGAAAAATGACTACATAAAACGAAGAACGCACGAAACAGTCCCATATGGTGCAACAAACACTGACACAGGAGACAACCACCCACAACAAACAGTGTGAAAACACCTACCTTAATATGACTCTCAATCAGAGGAAACGACACACACCTGCCTCTAATTGAGAGCCATATTAGGTACCCATTAACCAACATAGAAACAGAAAACATAGACTGCCCACCCAAACTCACGTCCTGACCAACTAACACATACAAAACTAACAGAAACAGGTCAGGAACGTGACATAAGTTAACATAAAACAACGGTACCAAAGATTACAGTAAGAGTATTTGTTACATAAAATGACTACAGTAGCATTATTGGTACCGTAAATCAATTACAGTAGCAGTATTGGATACCATAAAATACAGTATGGTAACATACTGCACTTTTTTTAACGGTATATTGTTTCTTACAGGTAACAGTAAATAACCGTAAAAACAACAGGGTATTTTAAAGTGTACTGCAATTCCATCCCTCAGAATACCGTACCGTACCATATTTTTGGAGTGCCAAAAACATTTTGACCACTAGTGAGTTCATGGTATTGTTGTTTCTGACTCTTTAAACACATCACATAGCAGCCAACCTGCTTGCACCAATCCCATGTAATTATAGTAAAATACTGTGAAATACAAACCCAAATCCCCTCAGGGAATTTCATTCATTCATCCATCCATTCCTTAATTAATTAGGATTATGGTAGCAGTTATTTATTTTTTTACAGTATAATACAGGCAATTATACAGTATTGTACTGTGTGTCATTACACAGTACTTGCGTAGATACTGTAGATTACAGAAGGTGTACTGCAATATGAAATACAGTAACTTAACTTACCAATGTGCTGCTTGTAAATTACTGTCAAATTCACGGCTACCCCTCCTTGCACCTGCATACAAAGCACACTGTTCTCGCTCAAGGCACAGCTTCCCAGCACACTTATCTGGGGCTAACTGTTACTTCCAGCACACACACACAGACACCCAGGCGCCAAGGCTAACAGTTGCTAATATTATATCACATGTGATATAGCATTGGGTTATAGTGCAATAAACACAAATCGTAACAGTTTGGGAACAACAATCTGCCATTTGCGGTCATTTGGAGGAATTCATGGCAGAGCTGAGAAAAGTTTTTGAGTCTCCAGTATCCGGGAGAAAGGCGGCCAGCAAACTGTTTGACTTACGTCAAAACTCTCGTAGTGTGGCAGTGAGGAGAGGTGAGGGACTGTTTGGAAAGCTGCTGTTGTCACTGCTCAACAGGACAACGAAAGCTGTGTGTGTGCGCGTGTGTGTGTGAAAGCTTGGGCTAAAACATCCATTATACAACCGGAATCGATTATCTGACACAGTGACAACGCTTCAAGATGTTCAACCTCTTATCGATCACCTTAGTCATATGGGCTAACAGTAATGACAAGAGTTTGTGAGTGTTGCTCATTGTATATTCAGAGTGTAGAGTGTGAGCTATTCTATTTCACTCTCTTTCTGCATGTACACGCACGCACACACAACTCGGCTGAGAGTTTTCCCCTAGATCTCGCAAGATCTCGCAAACTGGAACTCCCAACTTCTAACACGCATGGACCCAGAACCAAATAACGAAGCTGACCAAATTACGCAAGATTCTAGTTCTGGGTTAACTGAGATTAGATTGCTCTAAGGAGTGACTGCAATCCACACTGGTTTTGGTAGAAAAGTCACTGCCAAAAAACGCTTATGTTCAATACATCCTCTTGATTGTGTGCTTATTGTTTAAACATTGATATTTTCTAGTGGCCATTTTGAGTTTTTGCTACCATGTGGGTTTTAGCTTGCTTGAGCCTGCTAACTGAGGAGTGTTAATTCACCTGTTTCCATACATGTTTCATTTAAATAAAAAATCTTACAAATGAGTTGTTTAGACTATCATTTTACAGATGTATGTTGAAAACGTTTTTGGGAGCTGCGATCGATCATTGGGGATCATTCAATATTCCCTTTCTTTTGTTGTTCAGTGAAATCATCCCATGTGAACAGTCAACTCATTTAATTATAGTTCAATTTGTAACTAAACAGTTTTTTTTATTTCTATTGGAAGGATTTAATCATTTGCAATTATGTCTACATGGTAAAAGGTTTATGTGTCTGTCTCCATATGATATGGTAAATATTGCAAGGACCTGACGCCGAAGATGAGAAGCAGGTACGGGGAGTCAAACATTTATTCAGGAACAGACATAGAACACGACAGGAACAGCGTCAGCACATGGATATTTTCTAGGGGCCATTTTGAGGAGCATCAGGTACTGCTGGAATGTCTACTAATGGCATGTCCATCTTTTTGTGAGAAATTACACTGGTCACTCAAAACATTTATAAATGATTTATAAAGCATACATTTCCCACTTTAGATTAGACCACGCAAAAAATATGAAGGATTAGTAAATTGTTTACAATGACCTATAGTAAACATCTTATAAATCATCTTACGAATCATTATTAAATACTTTACAAGTTGTTTGTAAATGTGTGAATGACTAGGTTACTAACATTAAGAAATGTGTGAATAATGATTGATAAACTATTTACTAATCCATTATAAATGCTTAATTACATTTAGTTACTGTAAAGTGCTTTCTAACATTGAAACATCCTAGTTTTAGATGCTTGTCTTGGATTTTTCTTCCCCTCTTTGAGCATATATCTAATGTATTTATTTTGCCCTTCCTATCTAATATATTTATATATACCTTCCTCAGCAACATGGATCACAGTAGCCCAGTAGAGAGGGAGCAAGAGAAAGGAAGATTAGTTTGGAATGTACATCCAGTAACATGCAGATGCTGGGTACAGAAACGGGTCGAAACGGGTCGAAACGTTACACACGGGTCGAAACATTACACAATAAAACTGTGGGACCGTTCGTCAGTGTGCTGGTGTCTGTTATTTATTTCATGAAAAGGAAGACATTAAGAATCAGTCAGCCAGACTATGTGCCCATCCTGCTCTTGATGTAATGGTAACAGAGTGTCATTGAACGCAAAATCTGCAGTTCAAAGAATAACAAAGCAGACACCGGGCCACTGTTTCCGTAAACAGCTGATGGATGGGACTGGAGAAATGTAACCACTCTCAAATTCATAGACGGAGCTATAGATACATGGTCTGGCCATCCATGGTAACATTATAGTTTTAACCATATTCTGAGGCTATACACTATTTGTTTACAATTACAGTGTTTACAAACAATGGAGTAAAACAAGCTTAAAGTTTGGGTAGGACAGTTGAACTAAGCACATGAGCCATTTATAAGTTATATTGTTCAAGAATCAAATGGTACATATAAATGATTTAAAAGTCAAAAATGGGATGTGGCAATCGCAGATTGTCCCTTTGAAGAGGACGCAGGAACATAGCATTTTGTTCCTTAGCTGCTGTATGTCATTACACTGCTGGACTGGACCCAGATGAATCCTAACCCAGAGATGGATCTGGGGCCTATTCATTAATGCACACTGTAGCAAAACCTTTTTCAACAGAAAGGGAAAACAAGCAATTCTTATTGGGCAAGTCCAGATAGTCCCTCCCCATTTCAGTACATTTTCTTCAGTTTGAGGGTTGCTTAGCCCAGTCCTTCCTCCTTCTCTTTCTACCTCTCTTCATCCCCTCTTCATGGACATTGCCCTCGAGTGACTGCAGCTGCCTCCTTAAGGCGAGCGCCCTCCACACTCTCTGTTTACTTTAATAATCATGGAGGACAATTGGTCCAAGTGCTGTGTCTTTGTTTCTGTGCCAGAACCTACACAAACGTCTGTAGTCTATTCTGCCTGTACAGTCCTTGTCAAAGTTCTGGATCAGACACACCAGCTGGTGTTGATCCAGGGGTATGTTAGCTTGCTGCACAATCTTCTTGTACTCTTTGTTGTCCACAGACATGGTTCCCTCTTTATCCAAACTCTGGAACAATTCCATCAGGCCCTCCTTTGGCTCTGCAAGGAAGTCCTGTGTGATGTTGAGTGCGACGGAGGGTTTCTTGGTCCTGGTGACAGAGCCTGTAACCCCCTGTTACTGGACCCCCAGACCTGAATGGTCCTGACACAACGGCTCAAGCAGCTCCACAAAGGCCTCGTTTACCAGCACCGTTGAATCAAATCAAGTCAAATGTATTTATATAGCCCTTCTTACATCAGCCGATATATCAAAGTGCTGTACAGAAACCCAGCCTAAAACCCAAACAGCAAGCAATGCAGGCGTAGAAGCACGGTGGCTAGGAAAAACTTCCTAGAAAGGCCAAAACCTAGGAAGAAACCTAGAGAGGAACCAGGTTATGAGGGATGGCCAGTCCTCTTCTGGCTGTGCCGGGTGGAGATTATAACAGAACATGACCAAGATGTTCAAATGTTCATAAATAACCAGCATGGTCAAATAATAGTAATCACAGTGAACAGGTCAGGGTTCCATTGCCGCAGGCAGAACAGTTGAAACTGGAGCAGCAGCACGGCCAGGTGGACTGGGGACAACAAGGAGTCATCATGAAGGCTAGTCATGAGGCATGGTCCTAGGGCTCAGGTCCTCCGAGAATGTTGAGATGTTGATCTCTTCCAGGGCTGACTTGGGGTTGTTCTTGATGGTGTTGAGTAGAATCAGAGCCCCCGCTGGTTTAAAGGGTTATGGGCCTCATCCCTATTATGAGCCTGATCCACCATCCTGACTCAGTGGCCATGTGGTTAAAGTGTCCGCCTTGAGATTGCAAGGTTGTGATTTCAATCCCTTGCCGAGTCACACCAAATAATGTAAAAATGGGACCTGGTGCATCTCTGCTTGGCACTTAGCATTAAGGAGATAGCTTGGGGGTAATGCCCTGCGATAGACTAGTGTCCTGTCCAAGGGGTGTACTTGTATGTAGTGTTGCAAAGGATTGGAAACTTTGCGGTAAATTTCTGGAAATTTTCCATGGTAAGTTAAGCCCTGGAATTTGGGGAATTTAGCTTAAATTCTTCAAAAAAGTTAGCTTATAACAGTGAACCTTTTTTTATGGGATACACATAAGGCTATTCTAGGTCTTGTAGCATATTTTGGTTAAACTATCCCCAATTCAATGGAATTGCAACTCTCTGCATGCGCAGTGCACTCTTCCATCACATGTACAGCTGATTCTCAAGATCTTGCACACTGATGAGTTGCTATTGAGCCCACACTACTACACTGTCTGAGCCAAGGACTACATGCTTTCTGGTAAGTTTTGATTACAATACTGGGAGGGCTGAATATATTTTATACGACATACATGATTTTTTGTTAACTAGTAAATAGTAGCCTACAGCAAAGTGTGTTTAAATCATTTCTAACTTGTTAACACTTTCTACTAGTTAGTTTTTGCTACCATGTGGGTTTTATCTTGCTTGAGCCTGCTAACTGAGGAGCGTTAATTCACCTGTTTCCATACATTTGTAATGCGATGCTACTGGCGGCAGAGAAGTCAGGCGCAGGAGAGCGGAAACTGATTTACAACGGTGGTGTTTAATAACCATAAACCACCGTCAACAGAACAATACAATAAATGGGTCAAACAAAACCCGGTAAATACCAGCATACCGTGCACGAGCACTACAACAAACAATTACGAACAAGAACATGGGTGGGAACAGAGGGTTAAATACACATGGAATTGATGGAATTGGAACCAGGTGTGATGGAAGACGAGACAAAACCAATGGAAAATGAAAAGTGGATCGGCGAAAGCTAGAAGGTCGGTAACGTCGACCGCCAAACGCCGCCCGAACAAGGAGAGGGACCAACTTCGGCGGAAGTCGTGACAACATGTTTCATTTAAAAAAATGTATCTTACAAAGGAGTTGTTTAGACTATCATCAGTTTAGACTATCATTTTACAGATGTATGTTGAAAACGTTTTTGGGAGCTGCGATCGATCATTGGGGATCATTCATTGTTCCCTTTCTTTTGTTGTCAGTGAAATCATCCCATGTGAACAGTCAACTCATTTAATTATAGTTCAATTTGTAACTAAACACTTTTTTTATTTCTATTGGAAGGATTTAATCATTTGCAATTATGTCTACTTATGCTAAAAGGTTTATGTGTCTGTCTCCATATGATATGGTAAATATAGCAAGGACTTGACGCCGAAGATGAGAAGCAGGTACGGGGAGTCAAACATTTAATCGGGAACAGACATAGAACACGACAGGAACAGCGTCAGCACACGGGTAACAAGGACATATGACAAACAATCCCGAATCAGGGAACAGAGCTAGGAAACAGACAGATATAGGGAAGGAAATTACACAAGTAATTGAGTCCAACTGAGTCCAATGAGCGCTGATGCGCGTGACAGGGAAAGGCAGGTGTGCATACTGAAGGTGGCTTGAGTACGTAATGTTGGGGAGTCTGGCAAGGGCGCCAGTGGGAGGAAGAGCGGGAGCAGGCATGACAGTACCCCCCCCCCCCCTCTAGGGGCGCCACACCTGTGCGAACCGGCCGAGAAATAGGCGCTGGGCAAGCCAGCTGGGGGAAGGGAAGGAAGAGCGGGAGCAGGCGTGGCAAGTATATCCAATGCAAAAAACATTGACATTTTAATCATTGACTTTTTCTCCCCAATTTCGTGGTATCCAATTGTTAGTAATTACTATCTTGTCTCATCGCTACAACTCCCGTACGGGCTCGGGAGAGACGAAGGTCGAAAGCCATGGGTCCTCCGAAACACAACCCAACCAAGCTGCACTGCTTCTTAACACAGCGCCCATCCAACCCGGAAGCCAGCCGCACCAATGTGTCAGAGGAAACACCGTGCACCTGGCGACCTTGGTTGTCAATGTCAAAAACATTGACATTTAAATGGTATTAATATTTATTAGCATATATTTCCGTTAATTCCCATATATTTCCGTTAATTCCCATATATTCCCGTTAATTCCACTGAATATTCCCCAAAATGTGCAACCCTACTTGTACATCAAGCTGCCTAACGCGACAGGGTACTCTTCCCCAGATCTTCCCCAGAAATGTCTAAACACCTGTTTTTGCTTTGCCACTATGACTTATTGTGTGTAGATTGCTGAGGATTTGTTTTTATTTAATCAATTTTAGAATAAGGCTGTAACGTAACAAAATGTGGAAAAACGTAAGGGGTCTGAATACTTCCCGAAGGCACTGTATGTACCACTGACCGGATACAGTGGTACTTTACATTATAAAGCACTCGTCTGCTGTTGTTATGCTGCTTGAGATAGTATTATCCAACATTCAGTGATGGAAAAGAACTCTTTGTGATGAATTGTTTGGCTGACAGCAGCACTGGACGAACCATTTCCTTTGTGATATTGACTCTGAGTGATCTACATCGGTGGCAATAAATTCACACCATATAGCAGGCTGCAACCCCTTTTGACCTCATGGATATGACAATTCCAGACATTTTAAGGTAGGATATTATGTTACAGACCAACTCAGTTACTTTCTCTATGGTATTGTGTGGCAACTGAACAGCAAGGCACTTAATAGGCCCACCCAGAAAGAATGCATAAACATAGGAAATCAATATGTAGCGGGATCGGAGTACACACTTGAAAAACCATGCAAAGGTCAGCCAGATAAGACTTCAAAGAGGAAAGAAACACCACAACCTACTTATGCCCCTGAGCATTTTGATTAGACAGGCTCTGCATGGTGACAAGGTATTGACAGGCCCAGAAATGAAGGCGATGATACTTGACTCAGCCTTATACTGTACGATATTAAACCACGTCCAAGAAGTTACCAGGGCCAGCGTTTCAAACGGCGCCCAAAAGTTGTACTCTTCCTAGGAAGCCCTCCGATAATAGATAGGTTCTGCTTTCCTTGACTGCGTCCCAAATGGCACCCTACGGGCCCTGGTCAGAATTTATCTCCTAAATTGGGAATGAAGTGCCATTTGAGAGGCAGTCCTCCTCTGAGTCTGGCGGTGATTTGATTAAACAATCTCAGTATGCATCCAGCCATACATCAACACACGCTCGATATCAGCATCCCGTCACACATCTCTCATCTCACTGCAGACCCTCCAAGGCAGCCGTACAGAGCAGAGGAGGCTGGTGGGAGGAGCTGCAGGAGGACGGGCTAATTGTAATGGCTGCAATGGAATAAATGGAACGGTGTCAAAGACATCAAACATATGGGAACCACATGTTTGACTCTGAGCCCATCCTCCCACCAGCCTCTTCTGGTACAGAGCTACCACTGCAGTTTCGAGATAGTTGAGACGAGATGATAGTCTCTGCTAGTGCTCCTGTCAGCCCTTGCACACCAAGAAGCAAGCCACCAATATGCACTCCAGGGTTATACAGTTGAGTTGATCAAACTCTTTCTTCATTCAAGTGCAAACACGAAATCCTCTGAGGCATGTGACGATGCTATCAGTCAACCAGATCATTAGTTGATGCTAAGTTAAATAGATTCCATAGATTTCTGATTTGGGGCAACCCTCTTTGGTGAGCCCCTAAGTTAGCCTCGCAAGCGGCCTGATCTCGCGAGCTTACGTGTTCACTACTGTAGTCAGTCTGATAATTACGAGGCTACCCCTGAGCCCCACAGAGTCTAATCGAGGGGAAGGGAGCATTTAAGAGGGAGAAAAATACCTGGATGGAATGGGCCAAGGTACAGGCCCTTATCAGGTACTACAACTTGAGAAACTGGCACAGAACCGAACAGGAGCACCATTTTCTAAGTAGCAGTGCTATGGGCTAATCTTTCCCTGCTTCTTGACTAGGTTTTGCTTCTCAAAATGACACTACTTTTGACCAGGGTCCCAAAATAGTGCACTATGAAGGGAATATGGTGCCCTTTGAGACACATGCTGAGTTAGTTCTCTTCCCCGAGTCAAGCTCACCATCTTTTATTCATGAAAATCATTTGGTTACTTAGAGGCATTAAGGTGTGGCACTGAGAAATGTCTCAGCATGTCAATTTGCCTATACTTTTCCTTCTGCAGAGGAATATATCTGACTAATATGAATGGGATATCTTGTTCGGGCACATTTGGTCTGTTTCAGACGGGCTTATTTCAGACAGTATAGTCTAGAACAGAATACAAAAACGCTTCCTCTAAGATCTATCACCACAACACTCGCGACTGCAATTTGTGATCATGGCAACAGGTATTACTATTCATCACACAATGCAAAACTGATCAAAGCTTATATATTCTCCCATTCAAGAGTATGTGTCCAGACTCTCCCCCGGCCTGCCCTGTCTGTATGTACACAACTCACACGCCTGAATTGCCACCCTGCCATCCTATCTCCCTCTGTCTACATCCCAAATAGCAGCCTATTCCCTGTATAGTGCACTTCTTTTGACCAGAGTCCAATTTGAATAGGGTGTCATTTGGGACACACCCTCTGTCTCATTATCCTGCTTCCGGTCTCCTTCTGAATACAGTGATATCAAATAATCTGCAAACTGTGCACTATCTCTTTCTCATTCTATTCTCGGCACCTACAGTTGAAGTCGGAAGTTTACATACACTTTGGTTGGAGTCATTAAAACTCGTTTTTCAACCACTCCACAAATTTCTTGTTCACAAACTAGAGTTTTGGCAAGTCGGTTAGGACATCTACTTTGTGATTGACACAAGTCATTTTTCCAACAATTGTTTACAGACAGATTATTTCAATTATAATTCACTGTATCACAATTCCAGTGGGTCAGAAGTTTACATACACTAAGTTGACTGTACCTTTAAACAGCTTGGAAAATTACAGAAAATTAAGTCATGGCTTTAGAAGCTTCTGATAGGCTAATTGACATCCTTTGAGTCAATTGGAGGTGTAACTGTGAATGTATTTCAAGGCCTACCTTCAAACTCAGTGCCTCTTTGCTTGACATCATGGGAAATTCAAAAGAAATCAGGCAAGACCTCAGAAAAAAAATTGTAGACCTCCACAAGTCTGGTTCATCCTTGGGAGCAATTTCCAAACGCCTGAAGGTACCACGTTCATCTGTACAAACAATAGTACGCAAGTATAAACACCATGGGACCATGCAGCTGACATACCGCTCAGGAAGGAGACACATTCTGTCTCCTAGAGATGAACATTCTTTGGTGCGAAAAGTGCAAATCAATCCCAGAACAACAGCAAAGGACCTTGTGAAGATGCTGGAGGAAACAGGTACAGAAGTATCTATATCCACAGTAAAACGAGTCCTATATCGACATAACCTGAAAGGCCGCTCAGCAAGGAAGAAGCCACTGCTCCAAAACCTCCATAAAAAAGCCAGACTATGGTTTACAACTGGACAAAGATCGTACTTTTTGGAGAAATGTCCTCTGGTCTGATGAAACAAAAATAGAACTATTTGGCCAAAATGACCATCGTTATGTTTGGAGGTAAAAGGGGGAGGCTTGCAAGCCGAAGAACACCTTCCCAACCGTGAAGTACGGGGTTGGCAGAATCATGTTGTGGGGGTGCTTTGCTGCAGGAGGGACTGGTGCACTTCACAAAATAGATGGCATCATGAGGAAGGGAAATTATATGGATATATTGAAGCAATATCTCAAGACATCAGTCAGGAAGTTAAAGCTTGGTCGCAAATGGGTCTTCCAAATGAACAATGACCCCAAGCATACTTCCAAAGTTGTGGCAAAATGGCTTAAGGACAACAAAGTCAAGGTATTGGAGTGGCCATCAGAAAGCCCTGACCTCAATCCTATAGAAAATTGTGGGCAAAACTGAAAAAGCGTGTGCGAGCAAGGAGGCCTAGAAACCTGACTCAGTTACACCAGCTCTGTCAGGAGGAATGGGCCAAAATTCACCCAACTTATTGTGGGAAGCTTGTGGAAGGCTACCCGAAACGTTTGACCCAAGTTAAACAATTTAAAGGCAATGCTACCAAATACTAATTGAGTGTATGTAACATTCTGACTCACTGAGAATGTGATGAAATAAATAAAAGCTGAAATAAATCATTCTCTCTAGTATTATTCTGATATTTCACATTCTTAAATTAAAGTGATGATCCTAACTGACCTAAGACAGGGAATTTTTACTAGGATTAAATGTCAGGAAATGTGAAAAACTGAGTTTAAATGTATTTGGCTAAGGTGTATGTAAACTTCTGACTTCAACTGTATATATATTATGGATGATAGATTTTATGGCTTATTGATTTGTTTTTAATTGGACAGTTTGTTTTCAGTTCCACACTGATACAGGAGGGGGACAGATATCATCTGATTAATATTAATATAACAGATTAAAACAGTTGTCATACCCATTTATCATGTATGATAGTTACTGCTGTATCCCAACTGTTATGTATCAAACGTCCATTAGCCAAATGTATTTCCTGAAAAATCTATATTCCATTTGCACTATGTAGATGACATGCCTATTTCATCACTCAATGGGGAAAGTCATTAGACTGTAGACACATCCCTGAGGATCACCCATCTGGTTATATATGGAGTTCATATGGAGGAAGTACCAACCAGGGTTGAGGTCAATTTGAATTGAAGTCAGTCAATTCAGGAAGTGGTTTGAATTTAAAATCCAAAAACGTTTAAAAGATTCCCATAAATCGCTTCTCCTTTTGAGCTTATTGAGAAGGTGTTGAAATTAGATGGCCTTTTTTAAATTATTGAATTTAATTTCACTTTATTACCTGAATTGAATGTCTTGAATTTGAATAGACCTCAACTGTGGTAGATACAACATTTTATGATGAACAAGTGAGGGCCCTATAACATGACACATCTCTCTCTCTCTCTCTCTGTACACTCAGGCACAGGTAATCAACGAGGTGGTTTGGGTGCAGTGAAACTACCGATAAGCATGAAGCACACATCACATCTCTACGCGTTTCTGCGGACTTTCTCTTGACCCACAGTAACATGGAAATCCTAATGTGTCTGTGAAAGGTGAAATGGGCATTCTTAATGGGTACGGTGGTCATATATACACTGAGGTTACAAAACATAAGGAACACCTTCCTAATACTGTGATGCACCTCATTTTGCCCTCGGAACAGCCTCAATTCGTCGGGGCATGGACTACAAGGTGCCGAAAACGTTCCACATGGATGCTGGCCCATGTTGCCTCCAATGCTTCCCACAGTTGTGTCAAGTTGGCTGGATGTCCTTTGGGTAGTGGACCATTGTTGATACACACAGAAACTGTTGAGCGTGAAAAACCCATCAACGTTGCAGTTTGACAAACTCAAACCGTTGCGCCTGGCACCTACTACCATACCCCGTTCAAAGGCACTTCAATATTTTGTCTTGCCCATTCACCATCTGAATGGCACACATACACAATCCATGTCTTAATTGTCTCAAGATTTTAAAATCCTTCTTAAACCTGTCTCCTCTCCTTCGCCTGCACCAGGTGATGGGGGCCACAAAAACAGAACTCATCATGAGGAGCTGCAGTGGCTCGTGTGTCTGCGTGCCCACATCCACGGGCCTACAAAATGGGGGCCACAGGCCCCTGATCTACTCTGATTGAAGTGGATCTAACAGGTGACATCAATAAGGGAACATACCTTTCACCTGGATTCACCTGGTCAGTCTGTCATGGAAAGAGCAGGTGTTCCTAATCTTTTGTACACTCAGTGTAGATGACATCATGACAGAATCTCTCAATGGGTATTACAGAAGGTCCTATGGACCATAGAGATCCTATTAAATATACATGTTCTATATGTAATTCTATGCTACTGTATCTGACCAAGGGGAACCTCGTGGAAAAAGTCCCACCGCTCAACTTGACCTGTGCCAATGCTGATGGATAAAGAACCCATCTCGTGGTTTTACATGTCCCTCTGATGTTGCTATGTTTCTGTCAAGCTGGATGTACAGTAGAATTTGCGCCCATCTACAGACCTGACCTAGGGTCAGCTCACCAAACCTCTGTGCAACAAAAACTATTTGAAGGTAAAATCATAGCATTATCTTTGATCAGGGGCCATATGTACAGCATCAAGTGTCTCAGATCTCGGATCAGGTCACCCCTGTCCAAATAACTGTATTCATTACAATCTGAAAGGCAAAACTGTTCATGAATCCCTGCTCCTGCTCTAAGACACTTGATACATACAGCCCCTGTGCATAAGGGTAGCTCCATCCTACACTCAGCCCCAGCCTGCTTGGGAAGGTGGTCTGGGGGGTATGACTAAGCCTGAGCCATGGCTGAGTGACGTCTGCCTACCTGTGGGGACAAGAAGCACCATGTAACGCTAGCTACCCCTGGAGCATCGTGATGACTCAGCATTTCAAGGTTAACTAATCAAAAGTGTGAAATTCACTGAGCTGAAAATGACATTAAAGTCCCCTTAAGCTTTATTAAAAACGTTTTCTCTCTCAATTTCACGGTAGCGGAAAAAAATTAAAAAAATTGTATTGGGGAATTAGTTTCAGTACCGCCGAGCAGAGCAATATCACAGAGAGTTCAGGGGACGTTGTGCATGCAAATGGGAGTGATGAAACTGCAATAAGATGATAATGATTTTGAGAAATTCCACAAGCTTGGTGCACGGTTTGACTTTGCTATTCCTATATTTTTTTAGAGGCATTGTTCTGGAGGAAAGAGGAGCGAGTACATGGATAAACCTAAGTCTGTGTAATCACCACTCACCACGTTCGATGTACCCTCTAAATAAGGTGCTTTTAAGACAATCAGTAGCACAGAAGGAGGAATGTGTGCTTCAATGCCATACTGACTGCCCTAGTAGGCATAGCAGTAGCAGAGCGTGTGGGGTTGAGAAGGGAAGCGAGGGTGAGGCTGGTTGATACTTACTGCTCAGGCTGAGTGAGCATGCCTGAGTAAACCCTGTTTCCAGGCAGGTTTCAGGAGACCAGGCAACGCCCAGAGGCTTCTCTCTCTCCTCATTTCTGAAAGAGTGCCTGTTACGTAATGCAGCTCGACAGTTAGCTGCAAGCCTGTGTGATCTACTTTGCTGGCAGGAAGAGGAGCGGTATGGGTGTGTGTGTTAGAAGGGGTTAGTGGCGTCTTGCAGGGGCATAGCCACTCCCTGGCTGCCTCTTCTCACACATACACAACCCTGACAAAGCAGTGTCGGTGTCCTTGTTCTAGCTGGAATCCAGAGAGTCTTATCTAGCCATTAACTTCACCTCCCCTCCCTATTGCAGAGCCACCTCCACACATAAGGCTACGGTCAACTCTCTCCCTCTCTCTCTCTGTACCTTTGACTCTACCCGTCCTTGCTCTCTCTCTCTCAACACCCTCAGAGCAGGTGCAGTATATCAAACACCCACTGAGATAAAAACCTGGGCTGTGGTCGTTGAACCCATGAAACCTCTCCGACACGTTTACCTGTCACAGAACTGTGCTTGTATAACGGGGAGGGTGAGGCTGCTGACTGAATGACTGATACATAAATAAGAGGAGAGGATAGTGACCAATGGACAGCACCGTGCTGTTTTAGATCTCAGTGACTCAAGACTATGCAAAAAAAGCCTTAACAGCACCAAATAAAATGTACATATGCCTCAGATACAGAGCCCTAGCTTTCTCTGGATTATGTTGATCCCTGAGTGTCAAGGATTCCTCTAGTCTAGAGAGTGTGACATTTATGACTTAGCAACGGAAGAACATTCCAGTAAATCAGAGGAAAAGAGGTGGTGTGTCTCATCACTCTGCCTCTGGCATAATGGATGGGATCACATAAAGGAGAACATTCCAGACTTCCAGAATCGTATCCATATCTCTGCTACAGAGAGAATCGCATTGCCCATTCTTCTACCAGCAATAGAACATTCTACAGATGAATAAACCCTCAAACCCAGTGTTTTATCAAAGCTTTCCTGGTAATGCTTCCGTCTAGTTACACTGACAAACGCAGCTCGATCTATCCTGTCTATTCACTGTGCAGCCATACCTCACCATACATATGCCTAGGCTTGCCTTGCTTATTAAAGCCTATGTAACACCATAATTGTAGAGCAGAACGAGAGACAAGACACCGCTCTCCTTGTTTAATGTGATTTTGCTATTACACAGAGGAATAATGGGTATCTGGTATCTTTCTTTTTCAAAACAAACCTTTGGCGTTGATTGACTGACTGTATGCATGTCAGGAGTTAGTGAAAGTGCCCAGAAATCTCCCGAGGGGACTCAAAATGCCACATTCTGCAGGGTACACACTTAAACTCAATCATCTTGTGGAATTTGTGGAATGGGCTGACACACCTACAGTGGTTTCATGGCATCGGTGTCTTCTGTCATAGATACACACATAAAAACCTTTGCCTTCTCTCTGAGATGAAAGGTTGTCTGTGTCTTCTGGCTGTGGTCTCCTGGGGGATAGGGAATTCTACCTCCAACCCACTCTATGGGCCCTGGTCAAAAATAGTGCACTTTGTAGAGAATAGGGCATATCAACTGGGCTTTCCCGTTTCTTTCCCTCCTCTCTCACTGTGACACTGTCTCCATGACAGACACTGGGCTCCTTCTCCACAGTCTTCCTGCATGACTGGCTCTAATGATGGGGTAAAGGAGCAGGAGCAGGAGCCTACCACTGGATACAGGCGCTGCCATCCGGAATGATTGCATCCAAGCCACGGGGAAATGCACATTTCATTTGTCCTTTATTTAAGCGTACAGTCATCATAATCTATTAAAAGAATCGTACTACGGAACAAAATGAAAACGAGTTGGTTTACTTCACTATTTCATGTCACACATAGACGCATGCACGCACACACACACATACACACACACACGTGGGTGGTGATCTCTTGTCGACAGATTCCACAATAAAGAGCTGGTCCTTGCCGTCCTCCTTGCATTAGAATTTGTGGTGGTCATTCTCAAACTTGTTAGGCTCATCTGGACGTTCCAGTAGGATTTGTATGTTCTACAAGACAAGTGTTCCATGTAGACTGAGAACTGCTTTCACTCATTGGCCCTTATGACAAAAACCAACCCCTCCTCCCCCATTACATTCTCTCCCATAACTCTCACCCAGATATTCACCACCAAGACCAGGGTCTAATTGTACTGGTGACCTCATGAAGACATTCTGAATCAATGGATGACAAATCAATGGATGACAAATCCATCAGATCTGTATTCAATATTGTTCACATAGTGGCATTTTTTTTCATGAGGTTATGATACCCATTCATTTGTGTATGCAGCATTGCAGGTGTATTCCCACTTCTGGGGGGCTGAGTCGCTAATGGCACCCTATTCCATATAGTACACTACATTTGACCAGGGCCTGGAAATAAAACAAGTGGGTTCATAAACCTTGTAATAGCTTATTCCTTTATCCTTGGTGGTCACACATTTGGGTAAAACAGTATAGGCTGATCCAACCATTAATGACATTTTAACTGCAAAGTATCTTGCAAAACTGTGTGTGTGGCTACAATCCTGTTCAATCTGCCACACCCACTAGCCTACTGATCAAATATGGTTTACTCTATGGATTATATTGACGGCGTACGTGTGTGACATCAGGGATATTACAGAAAGAAGGAGATAGGAATCCCATTAGTCAATGAATTGGAGGAACGCGTAACGCCCCAACCAGCAGAATGTGGACAAATCGCGTTCATGTTGTCATGCTGCGTCACACTGTTGCTAACGCTAATTGTCACGTAATCCCTTCTCAAAGTCAGAGTATGATGCTGCTTTCAAAACAACTCGGAAATGTCAGACTTCCGACTTCACTGTGTTCAAGACAACTGGGAACGATCTCTGACTGGGAAAAATAGTTTTGAACAGTCATCCAACTCTAAAATTCCAAGTTGGCAACGATTGGCCTCTTCCTAAAGCTCTGACTTTCTCACCTGAAGACGTCACTGACATTATGATTTGACCCAATTGTTTTTGAGTTCCCAGTTTTCTTGAAAGCACAATTAGTTGAGAAACCTGCCTATTTTCCTCAAAAGTACGTAATCTCACGATTCCAAAGGAATATAATATTACAGAGAACAAGTTAATTATCTTACATCTCTGAAAATGTTTTAATGTTGTACTTGTTGTTGACGAAATTCATGCGAATGTTGGGTTTTTGAGTTTGCGCCCAATTCACTCCTTGGAGGAGAGCTCTCCTTGTCCCAGAATCACCCAGAATGCACCTCGTGGCCCATTGACGATCAAATCAAATGTATTTATATAGCCCTTCTTACATCAGCTGATATCTCAAAGTGCTGTACAGAAACCCAGCCTAAGACCCCAAACAGCAAGCAATGCAGGTGTAGAAGCACGGTGGCTAGGAAAAACTCCCTAGAAAGGCCAAAACCTAGGAAGAAACCTAGGGAAGAACCAGGCTATGAGGGGTGGCCAGTCCTCTTCTGGCTGTGCAGGGTGGAGATTATAACAGAACATGGCCAAGATGTTCAAATGTTCATAAATGACCAGCATGGTCAAATAATAATAATCACAGTAGTTGTCAAGGGTGCAGCAAGTCAGCACCTCAGGAGTAAATGTCAGTTGGCTTTTCATAGCCGATCATTAAGTATATCTCTAACGCTCCTGCGGTCTCTAGAGAGTTGAAAACAGCAGGTCTGGGACAGGTAGCACGTCCGGTGAACAGGTCAGGGTTCCATAGCCGCAGGCAGAACAGTTGAAACTGGAGCAACAGCACGGCCAGGTGGACTGGGGACAGCAAGGAGTCATCATGCCAGGTAGTCCTGAGGCATGGTCCTAGGGCTCAGGTCCTCCGAGAGAGAGAAAGAAAGAGAGAATTAGAGAGAGCATACTTAAATTCACACAGGACACTGGATAAGACAGGAGAAGTACTCCAGATATAACAAACTGACCCTAGCCCCCCGACACATAAACTAATGCAGCATAAATACTGGAGGCTGAGACAGGAGGGGTCAGGAGACACTGTGCCCCCATCCGATGATACCCCCGGACAGGGCCAAACAGGAAGGATATAACCCCACCCACTTTGCCAAAGCACAGCCCCCACACCACTAGAGGCAGATAATCCCAGTGGAGAGAGGGGAACCAGCCAGGCAGAGACAGCAAGGGCTCCAGAGCCTTTCCGTTCACCTTCACAGTCGTGGGCCAGACTACACTCAATCATATGACCCACTGAAGAGATGAGTCTTCAGTAAAGACTTAAAAGTTGAGACCAAGTCTGCGTCTCTCACATGGGTAGGCAGACCATTCATGGCAGACCACGATGCATGGGCAACGTACACAAAGGCCGTTAATACTATTCCAAAGGATTTTCCCATCTCCTCAAAAGTATCTCTGGAGGAATGCACTGAGGTATATAGAGAGAAATAGTAATGGCATGTTTTTGTAGGCACCAACACCAACTCCACCACAGTTAGTTGGACAAAGCCTATGAGGAAAATGAATGCAGTTTTTAAACTAGAAAAAAAAACACAGGCTTAGGAGATCTTATACGTATGGTTCTATGAGATAATCTTCATCCGCTAACGTCATTTTTGTTAATTTTGAAGAATGTATATAATCATAAAAAAACACATAAATCACATAAAGGCTTCATAATTCATAAAGGCCACGTTAACTGATTTTTATCTCATAGAAGAAAACGTATATGATCTCCTAAACCTGTGTTAACCATAGACCTTATTTTCGGCGTTTATTCCAAAACCCTATTCTTTCCCTATAAATGATGGCTGAACGAACCAGAGGTAACTTATTTCCGGGTTTTAGGTGTACAAACTGGCGATCTCTATTGGTGTGACGGGAGGGCGTTGGATTTCCATGGTAATGATGACGTCTCCTCTCTTGCTTTAATTGGTTGAGTTCGTTTTGCATGGCCCGGTGCCCCGCGTCAGTGGAGAGTTTCCTAAAGATCCAATGGAATTGTAGAAAACATACCAGCTCCGCTTACCTGGCGCACCGGGCCATGCAAAACAAATTTGCCCATTGGAGGAAACCCCGTTGCCTCAAAAAGCCCTTCTTCTTTCCCCGCGCTATCGTCCTATTAGTTCTTGTTTTGAACTGTGACGGGTATTTCCGATTCAAGGACGGGTTCTCATAGGGCTATTGTTTAGTTGGACACGCCCTTTGGCCGTGTTTGGTTGAAGGCGTAGATTTTTTTCGCCTGCCCGAAGCTCATAGTGTATCTACTTGGAGTGGCTGATCGGAACAACCTAGCGAACTAAAGGTTGGGAAATATTGCTTCTTCTTTATATCTTGGAAATTAAGGTGTAGCTTGGTTACTATATTTAAGATCAAGTTCGATTGTGCCAATCTTGTAAGGAAATGTAATCTGTCTATCTATGGCTAGTTAGTTTACGGTGTGTGATTGCCACTGCTTCAGAAAAATGATTCGGTATCGTGCTATTTATGCAGCCAGACAGCCATCTAGCTAACGTTCGTTTGTTAGGCTATCAAATTTGGATATTGGGCAAACCACCACACTTTCTTGTAAACGAGATGGCATAAGTTGTAACATTAGGATATAGTAAACTCTTGAACAAGTCAAGTGAATTACAACATATCCGTCCAACAATTTTACTAGTACACTATAACTGCCTAACGTCATTAGCTAGTTAGAAGAGTAGTTATGTTACTTTAGCCAGCTAACGTTAGTTAGCAGACTACATCTACTTGGCTAGCCGCCGTTGCAGATGGTTGGCTATCGTTAACTAACAAATTGGCATCATACGTTTTAAAAAGTATTAACGTTACTGTAGTATTGGGGAAGCGGGAAGGTTACATAGTATTGTCTGGCTAGTGTCATTTAACCGAACTGGGTCGCTCACGACCATGATTGAGTTGACAGTGGGTTGGCTTGACGCTGAGAGTGAAAGCTGTGTGTCAAGCCAGGACTGTTTCCCAGCTAGCTAATGTTATATTAACAAGTCAACTATTTCATGTATTTGTTTTTGTAAAAGGTGAACTAACCAACCAACTAATTCACTACAAGTTGTGTGCAAGCATTGGCCATCCTAAACAATCATCTAATTGTCCTCCCCAGGTGCCCCTGTCTGGATAACATACCTGTACCTCCATTCACCTGTCCAACGATTATAAATATCTATCGTTCTACACGATCTATCTACACGATCTATCCCCACATCTTTGTCCCATTCCTTCCGCTCTCTTGGGACTCTATTTGCATCTGCGAGCGACAGTTTGAACATCAAATAACACATAAATATGGATAAAACGGAGCTGATTCAGAAAGCCAAGCTGGCGGAGCAGGCTGAGCGTTACGACGACATGGCTTCGTCCATGAAGGAGGTAACTGAGAAGGGGGCAGAGCTGTCGTGTGAGGAGAGAAATCTTCTATCGGTTGCCTACAAGAACGTTGTCGGGGCCCGGAGGTCCGCATGGCGGGTCATCTCCGCCATCGAGCAGAAGACAGAGGGCAGCGACAAGAAGCTTCAGATGGTGAAGGAATACCGGACTAAGGTGGAGACCGAGTTGCGAGACATCTGCAACGATGTATTGGTGAGTTAATGTTTTTCTGTCAGCCGGAATGAGTGGGCATGCATGGCTTTGCGAGAACCAGATTTGATTTACCCTGTTCACTTTCTCTGCTGGAAATTGAGGACAGGCTGTATGTGACGACCACAATAAACCATTTGTGGGGGTCAATCGTGGTATAAAAAAAGCTTCTTGATAGAATCACCAACAAATTCTCACTGTTTCTGTGAGGCTGAGGAGAGAGAAAGAAGCTGTCATCCATTTTTTTTTTTTTTGGAGATGAGATGATTCGGTTGACTGACTGTGTCTGCCTTCTTTATGACAATCTCTTTTCTAGTAGTGCAAAATAGAGCAGTCCTATAAATTCCTTATTTGCTGTATTGCGTTAGTTGAAACCAAGACTGTTCTCTGTCTGGGTCTGCCAGTTTTGACTAGCAGAAGCTAGTTTTCGTAACAGGTTAGAATAATTAACGTGGCAGGTTAGGCAAATGAATGTGGCAGGTTAAAATGCAAACATTTCCTCAGACACGACTCAAACATATACAGTATCTAGCTAAAACCTGCCCTGAGAACAGTGTTGGTTTCCACTAATGCAATGCTGCCCCTCATTCATGGACTTCAACATTGCAGTGCTTCTATTGGCGTGATGTTTGTCTGAAACTATGCAGAACGGCTGCACCAATTGATTATCTGAGCCACAGTGGTGCAGTGGAATGACCTCCCCTTTCCACTGCTGCTCACAAATCAATACAGTGCATTCGGAAAGTATTCAGACCCCTTGACCCTTTCCACATTGTTACTTTACAGCCTTATTCTAAAATGGATTCCATTGTTTTTTCCCCCTTATAAATCTACACACAATACCCCATAATGACAAAGTAAAAACTGTTTTTTAGTTATTTTTTTTACAATTATTCAGACCCTTTACTCTGTACTTTGTTGAAGCACCTTTGGCAGCGATTACAGCCTTGAGTCTTCTTGGGTATGACGCTACAAGGTTGGCACACCTGTATTTGGGGCGTTTCTCCCATTCTTCTCTGCAGATCCCCTCGAGCTCTGTAAGGTTGGATGTGGAGCGTCACTGCACAGCTATTTTCAGGACTCTGCGGAGATGTTCGATTGGTTTCAAGTTCGGGCTCTCGCTGGGCCACTCAAGGACATTCAGAGACTTGTCCCGAAGCCACTCCTGCATTGTCTTTGCTGTGCTCTTAGGGTTGTTGTCCTGTTGGGGCGAAGGTTCTACTTCCAGTCTGAGCTCCTGAGCGCTCTGGAGCAGGTTTTCATCAAGGATATCTCTACTTTGCTCCGTTCATCTTTCCCTCGATCCTGACTAGTCTCCCAGTCCCTGCCGCGGTGCCTGGTTTCCTCCAGATGTGACCATTCTTGGTTTCATCAGACCAGAGAAAATAGTTTTCATGGTCTGAGATTTCTTTGGGTGCTTTTTGGCAAACTCCAAGCGGGCTGTCATGTGCCTGCTGAGGAGTGGCTTCAGTCTGGCCACTCTACCATAAAGGCCTGATTGGTGGAGGGCTGTAGAGATAGCTGTCAGTTTGACCGGGCGGTCAGCTCTAGGAAGAGTCTTAGTGGTTCCAAACTTCTTCCATTTAAGAATGATGGAGGCCACTGTGTTCTTTGGGAGCTTTTTTGCGTAACCTTCCCCAGATTCTGTGCCTCGACAAAATCCTGTCTTCTAAAAACCCGTTTTCACTTTGTCATTTTCAGGTATTGTGTGTAGATTGAAGATTCCATTTTGGAATAAGGCTGTAACGTAACACACGGTGGAAAAAGTGAAGGGGTGTGAATACTTTCCGAATGCACTGTATGGTTTGCAGGGCGGGCACAGGTCGTAAAGGCAGGCAGGACGTCTTCCCTTCCTCTTTTTACATTTCACTGAATAGTTTTATACGGGTTGTCAACAGAACAGTCATACGTTCTGAGTCAAAGGGCATGGCAATGTCCTCCTAATAATGGGCTCTGCTTGGACTGATGTTTAGTTGCCTTGGCTGCTTGAGTTTGATATGCCAGATCAAATGAGGCTAAACAGCAGTATGTGAACTGGGCCTCCAGTGGGGATGTTGGAGCATCTAGACACGATGACGCGTTACAATAATACTAAGCAGTTGTGGTACAGATAATATTAGCAAGTGACAGCACTGCCGTAATCCTGTCGCTATGTTTTAAAAATGTGTGCCCCCTGCCGACCTACCCTTTTGTTCATTCAAAGGCCCCCTTTTTTTTTGTACAGGAAGGTTTTTACATGTTCTATACATTTCCGGTTCAACTGAGCTAATTTTAAGCGCACACCTTGATCTCCATGTTGTTTTGAATGACTCGGTGACACTATTTCGCGGATCAACTGTAGCATGAGCTGTCATTGGGCTGATCATGTGCCCTGACCCAATGAGATGGTGGTGGATCCTTTGGCCTTCGGTGTCCCTCAGTTCTTTGTTATACAGAATGGCTGTGGCTGCATCTCGAATGGCACACTATTCACTCCCATATAGGGGCTTTGGTAAAAAGTAGTCAATAGGGTGCTATTTGAGACAGAGTCCTAGTGTTGGCTGGGAGTTGCCTGACCTGTTTACATTGATGTCTTATCTACCGTCACTATGGGAGAGTTTATTCTTACTCCTGCCTGCAGGGTTTAAGTGGGTGTGGCCATGGTGACAGACGGTACCTGTAATCTCTTAGATTACGTGCCGGTGCCACGGCCCCCTAATTGTTCATCCACTTTAAAAGACCCGGTTTAACACCACGGTGTGCCGATACTATGGGCTAATTTACTTCTAATTCTGCCTGTTCCCGGAGTGGCCAGTTTATCCACTGCAGCAGGATCTACTCTTTATGATTGACTCGTGTAATCATAGCTGCCCCCTCCCACCACCACCCCTCCCCCCCATCCCCATCCGACGGGTAGATATGGAAAGAAAAGAGCAGGAGCCCTGCTTTATCTGACCAGGACCCAGTTGTAGAAGAAGACTCATGCAACACCCTGGATGGTGTCTCTGTCAACTGCATCCTTGACACAGTCACCTAAAGCGTAAAACAAGACTGAGATTCGCATTAGTAGTGCATGACCTTCCCATTGGCTCACTGTATTCAGCTTGTGTGTATGGTGTTAGAGATGAAACAGTATGAACATTTCATATCACGATTATAGTGGCCAGAATTATCCCTGTTATCAGTATTATCGCGGTATTGTTAAAATGTGCTGGAAATGTTCCAAAAGTACTGAGAGACACACTGAAATAATTTCACCAAGTTTTAAACATTAAAATAATAACATTAACATTTTAAAGATGGCACCGTGTGGCCACGAGAGGTAAGTTTCCATAGTGCAGGTTTTAATGAACACAACCTTAAGTAAGCAAATCAAATAATCAAAACAAAGAACAAATAACATTTGTAGTGAGGCACGGCAGCCTTCATCAGCCTCAGAAAGCCAGGCCTCTCAACAATTTGAAATGGCATCATCTCCTTTGCAATGTAATATGAAAGGGCTGCAGTGAGGTCTCGAGCATTTTTTGATGTGGGTGCATAAGCAGCCTGCCTTTTTAAATACTTCCTGGAGTGTCTGTGTCACAACTGTAGATGAGGGACCAGTAGCATCACTGGGTTTGCCTACTGCACGCCCACTCTGTAAACAAGGGAATGGCAAATGTAGTACTATTATTATTATTATTGGTGTTACATTATAATTTATTATTATACACACACACAGTCTATCTTCTGTGTAGCATTTGCGTATTTGCAATGACCCCATGCACAATTTACATAAATACAAATGAGTCTTAAGAAGACAGTGATGGGCCTCCCGGGTGGCGCAGTGGTCTAAGGCACTGCATCGCAGCGCTAGCTGCGCCACCAGAGACTCTGGGTTCGCGCTCAGGCACAATTGGCCTAGCGTCGTCCGGGTTAGGGAGGGTTTGGCCGGTAGGGATATCCTTGTCTCATCGCGCACCAGCGACTCCTGTGGCGGGCCGGGCGCAGTGCACACTGACCAGGTCGCCAGGTGTACGGTGTTTCCTCCGACACATTGGTGCAACTGGCTTCCGGGTTGGAGGCGCATTGTGTCAAGATTCAGTGCGGCTTGGTTGGGTTTGTTTCGGCTTTCGACCTTCGTCTCTCCCGAGCCTGTACGGGCATTTTCCCCCATTCCGAAGTCCCCGCATCATGCATTGAGCTAAAAGTTAACTTACCTTGCATTCGCTATAAAGTAGTGGGTGGTGGTCACGAAGATGACTTAAGAGATTTGAAGTGTTGCCCCCTTTCGCAGCAATTTTTTGGGGGGGGCATGTTCTGCAGACAGGGTGACCATCTTTGATTTAAGTTTCACTCAGCACTCTTGTAAAACCCAAAATACAACCACACTTCAGATTTGGTGTTCTTAGAAGGCAGAAATATCTCCCGAGCGCTGTCACTGCCTTCCGCCATGTTTCACACAAAACAAAACCCACGTTGCATGCTGCGCCTACGTCACACATGGTTAGTTAGCAACAGTCTATGTGGCAAATAATTTTGATTTGATTTGAACTTTGGTTGATGCTGGACAGTATTTACCGTGAGTTTTTCAAACCGTGGTAATCGGTTTTAATGATAATTGAAAAGGCAATACTAATCGTCGGGAATTTTACTGTG
This sequence comes from Salvelinus fontinalis, assembly GCF_029448725.1. NCBI lineage: Eukaryota > Metazoa > Chordata > Actinopteri > Salmoniformes > Salmonidae > Salvelinus > Salvelinus fontinalis. The sequence goes on along the minus strand of NC_074691.1, from coordinate 6,500,847 downwards.
GTTTATCGTGAAACCGGTAACCGTTTCATCCATATATAGTACTGGTTAACTAGTCAACCAGCTCAATAACCCTCTGTAGATATGCGTCACCCTCATGCTTTAAATAGGGCAGAGATGTTTGTGCGAAGCTTAGCTGTATTTTTCAGTTTATCCCTCCGAACAGTGTGGTGTGCTTCCCTAATGGCACCCTATTCTCTATATAGGGCACTTCTTTTGGCCAGGGCTGATAGTGCACTACCTCTGTACAGAGCCCCATGTAGAGAATAGGGTACCATTTGGTACGCAGATCCAGGGCCCCAAAGGAAAGGGGGAGGATTGGTTCTAAAAGCTTGGCTAGTCTACTATGGAACAACCTAATGCACAACCTCAACACTCCCAGAGGAAGAGTTCTATAATGTGGAAATGGACTACCTCACCACTTAAGCCACATTTATTGCAGTCTGTCTGGTGCTCTGTCTCTGTAGTGACAGTTGGGGGTGGGCATTAACACTCGTTGGTTTCCTGTCGGAAAGGGAACTTGTGCGGTGTCTTCGTTCAACAGGCTGTGTCTGAGACCTTTGACATATAGCAAGGGAGATACACTAGCCCTGAGCATACAGTAACAGTCAACAGTTTAGACACTCCTACTCATTCCAGGGTTTTTTCTTTATTTTTATTATTTTCTACATTTGAGAATAATAGTGAAGACATCACAACTATGAAATAACATATATGGAATCATGTAGTAACCAAAAAAGTGTTAAACATATCAAAATATATTTGAGATTCTTCAAAGTAGCCACCCTTGGCCTTGATGACAGCTTTGCACACTCTTGGCATTCTCTCAACCAGCTTCATGAGGTATTCACCTGGAATGCATTTCAATTAACTTCTAGTTCCTCCCAAACCCGGATCCGGGAGCACCCCCATCAGTAAAAAAATATCTAAATATCTAAATATCATTAAATCACAAGTCCAAGACACCAGATGAAAGATACACATCTTGTGAATCCAGCCATCATTTCTGATTTTTAAAATGTTTTACAGGGAAGACACAGTATGTAAATCTATTAGCTAACCACAATAGCAAAAGACAACTTTTTTTTGTCCACCATTTTTTTCCTGCATAGGTAGCTATCACAATTTCGACCAAATAAAGATATAAATAGCCACTAACCAAGAAACAACTTCCTCAGATGACAGTCTGATAACATATTTATTGTATAGCATATGTTTTGTTAGAAACGTGCATATTTCAGGTATAAATCATAGTTTACCATTGCAGCCACCATCACAACTCTCACCAAAGCAACTAGAATAACTACAGAGACCATCGTGTATTACCTAATTACTCATCATAAAACATTTCTTAAAAATACACAGCGTACAGCCAATGAAAGACACAGATCTTGTGAATCCAGCCAATATTTAAGATTTTCTAAGTGTTTTACAACGAAAACACAATATAGCGTTATATTAGCTTACCACAGTAGTAAACATCACACCAGCATTGATTCAAGGCAAAAATAGCGATAACGTATAAACCACCAAAATATATTAATTTTTTCACTAACCTTCTCAGAATTCTTCAGATGACAGTCCTATAACATCATATTACACAATGCATATAGAGTTTGTTCGAAAATGTGCATATTTAGTGGCACAAATCGTGGTTATACAATGAGAAAAGTTGCCAAGCTGCCCAGAAAATGTCGGGAGAAATCTTTGGAGAGGCACCTATTCTAATCAGTAACTAATCCAAAACTTGACAAAAAAACACAGGTTGGACAGCAAATGAAAGACAAATTAGTTCTTAATGCAATCGCTGTGTTACATTTGTAAAATGAACGTTACTTCAACATACAGCGTGCGCTAAAGCGAGACCGCACTGAAATTCATGGCGGAATTATTATTTGACATTTGTCAACATAAATACGAATTAACAGCATAAAGACTGCTTACTATTTGCTGAGCTTCCATCAGAATCTTGGGCAAGGTGTCCTTTCTCCAGAACAATCGTCTTTTGGTTGAAAGATGTCCTCTTCTCCTGTAGAAATAGCAGCTAACGATAGCCACCCACTGGAGAGGTGTCCAACTCGTGAAAGCGCGTGACAAAGAAATCCCAGAAATTCGCAATAAACTGATATAAACTATTATAAGTCGGTTTAAATTAACTACCTTATGAAGTTAAGACAAAAATCAAATGAAATCGGAGCCGGAGATACAGAACTGCTAAAACGAAAGCTTTTCAGGGCGCCATTGTGATGTCCCTCTTGCGCCAAGCGCCCCGTTGAAAAGTACGGTACTTCCGTTCCATGAGCCTTTATAGTGTCCCAGATTGTGCAATCCAGTCCATTCAAATTCTCACCGCTTACTGACATCTAGAGGAAGGCGTATGCAGTGCATGTAGCCCCATAGCTTGCATGGGGACTTATAAACTGACCTCAGAACAGGGACCTCGATTTCAGAAATCTCACTTCCTGACAGGAAATGTGCTGCAGAATGAGTTCTGTTTCACTCAGAGAAATAATTCAAACGGTTTTAGAAACTAGAGTGTTTTCTATCCAATAGTAATAATAATATGCATATTGTACGAGCAAGAATTGAGTACGAGGCAGTTTAATTTGGGAACGTAATTATTACAAAGTCCCAACAGCACCCCCTATTGAGAAAAGGTGTGCCTTGTTAATTTGTGGAATTTCTTTCCTTTTTAATGAGTTGGACCGCAGTGTGCAGGAAAAGCAGGGAACAAGCGCTCAGCATATGTGGGAACTCCTTCAAGACTGTTGGAAAAGTATTCCTCCTAAAGTTGGTTGAGAGAATGCCAAGAGTGTGCAAAGCTGTCAAGGCAAAGGGTGGCTACTTTGAAGAATCTCAAATCTCAAATATATTTTGATTTGTTTAACATATTTTTGGTTACTAAATGATTCCATATGTCTTATTTCATTGTTTTGATGTCTTCACTATTATTCTACAATGTAGAAAATGGTAAAAATAAAGAAAAACCCTTACATGAGTAGGTGTGTTTGATTGGTACTGTATGTTGCTCTGTACAGTTGTCCTCCATACTCAATTGTGCAGTACACACTTAATTCTAGGTGTTTAGTGATGGAGGTAAGCTCAGTATTGTATTCCATTTCTTGTGGATCAGGTTTAGATCTAGCACCCTGGTGGATTAAAGCGGATTACCAGTAATCCAGGCGGGGCCATCATCTATTCCAGTGTTTCCTAACTCAGTCCTCCACTTCCCTCAACAGCACACATTTTTGTTGTAGCCCTGGACAAGCACAGCTGATTCAACTTGTCACTTACTTATTAAACCCTCAGAGTTGAATTAGGTGAGTTTGTCTGGGGCTACAATAAAAATGTGTGCTGTTAAACGAGTTGGGAAACGCTGCCCTGGTCTTTACACCCTTTTGAGCTGTGATGGGGGTGTCAGGCTGGTCATCGAAGCAAGTCAAGCTCTCATCCACACGGGCCCTTAACTTAACCGACATACACTGAGTGTACAAAGCATTATAATACCTGCTCTTTCTATGACGTAGACTGACCAGGTGAATCCAGGAGGAAGCTATGATCTCCTATCAGTGTAGATGAAGGCGACGAGACGGGTTAAATAAATATTTTTAAGCCTTGACAATTGAGACATGGAATGTGTGCCATTCAGAGTGCCTTTTGAATGGGATATGGTAGTAGGTGCCAGGTATACCGTATTGTGTTAAGAACTGCAACACTGCTGGGCTTTTCACACTCAACAGTTTCCCGTGTATATCAAGAATGGTCCGCCACCCAAAAGGCATCCAGCCAACTTGACACAACTGTGGGAAGCATTGGAGTCAACATGGGCCAGCATCCCTGTGGAATGCCTGACGAATTGAGGCTGTTCTGGGGGGCGGGGGTGCTCTTCATGTTTGGTATACTCTATATGGCGTGCAGAGCCAAGGTCAAGTGGGCAATACTCTCGGCACAAGCCACATGTACACGCCTCCCCACTGGAGACCAGGGTTCAATCCCAGTCTCCACCCTTTCATCTTATGTCACCCTTCTATAGCTATACCTGTCAAATAAAGAACCAAAGATATTCTGTTTATATAAGAACACCGCATCACCCTGCCGTGTCACTTCCTGTCCTGTGTGTATAGGAAGGTGTAACCCTGACAGACACGGATGTTCATTGAGGATGTAGCCTAGTGCTTTGGTGTGGCAGGCTCATGGCTGAGCTAGTTCGCACACTGGCTGAGCAGCATCTGTGTGCTCTAATTCTGCACTGGCCATCTGTTAGTGCCCTGCTCTACACAGGACCCCTCTGGGCTAGTGCCTTCATGGCTCCAGCCTCCTATTACATAATAAGTATGTATGTCATTACATATTCTAGGTAGTGGGTACACGCAGGGACAGTGATGTTTGTGTCTGGTCAAGTTATCACACTTTGGGTACAGTAGGTGATTTTGTATTGCCTGTCTGTGCTGTCACGTCAACTCATTGTCATTCCGTGTTTGGTGAAGATGTCAATGGAATTTGACCAAAACAATGACAACGCCACCCATGCCCCCCCCCCCCCCCCCCTGTGGGAGATAGATTGAGAATCTCCTCGCCGCCGCCTGTCAAATTAGCCTACATCTAGCAATTGTTTGTCTATTTCACACTGTCGGGGTACAAATCTTGAGTATAATGCTTGTATAGATACTAGACAAGTCAGTTAAGAACAAATTCTTATTTTACAATGTCGGCCTACCCCGGCCATACCCTCCCCTAACCCGGACGGCGCTGAGCTAATTGTGCGCCTCCCTACGGGACTTCTGATCACGGCCGGTTGTGATCCCGCTGCGCCGCTCAGGAACCCTCAAAATGATGTCAACCCCAATACATGTTCATGTCATCGTCACCAATCGCCTGCATTCGCCCACACTTAAAAACGGCTTCAGCTACCACCACTGATTTCTATATGCTAGCTTCGCTACCAGCTTATACCAACGGGAGTTAGCATTTATGTTATTTTTTTTTTCTAAACCTGAAAAGGACAACTTCTAAATATTATACAGTGAGAACAGCCAAATATATCCAAATTTGATTTTATTAACCACCCCGCGGGCCTGTTGGAGCACAGAAATCATGACGGATTTGGCGAATATCCATTTTGGTATATTTGTTGGCTGTGTGCCAATGACGGCGCTCTTCTATCCCCCACGTTCTGCGATCCCAATGATCTCTTTACCCACACGCATGGCGTTGGCAAGAGCACAGACAGATCTGGGACCAGGCTGGATTTGTGTAACCTACGGTAAGCTGCTCACAAACCCGTAAGGATACTGACTTGACCAATGTTTGACCGTGTAATATGCTGCTTCTTGTGCTGTGTTATGCTCAATGGGTTAAATAAGTCCAAATAAAATGGCCGCTGGTAGCTTTTTTTTTTTTTCCTGTGCTAGTAATACTGTTCATTTGCTCTCGTCACCATGATTAACGGGGATATGCCATCTGCTGTGGTCAGATGCCCGTTTTCAAATGTAGCTGGACTGCTCCTGCTGCTTGGTTGTCCAGGTGCATAGGGAGGTCACTGACTAACACTTGTGGTCTAGGGTGAAAGTCAACGTTGGCTGAGTGTTGACGACGTGACCGTGCCCGGCGCTCTGTTTGAATGGCTGTGTCCCAAATGGCACCCTATTCCCGTGGTAGTGCACCACCCATAGGGCACTGGTCAAAAGTCGTGTGCTATAATAGAGGGTGCCATTTGGGACGTGCTGAATGTCTGAGCACATGTTTGCCGGGAGGCGGTAGGGAGGTGTACAAATTCCTCCCCTCTTTGTCTGTGAGGGTTGCTGGTGATGATAGGAAGAGAAAATATTTATTCTGTCCCGATTCCCACCCTCCCTCCAGGGATAAGATCAAACTGGAAGAAATAGTCTACGTTCCAAATGGCCCCCTATTCCCTAAGGTGTGCTCTATTTTTGAGTCCTATGGGCCCCGGTCAAAAGTAGTGCACTATATAGGAAATGGGGTGTCATTTGGGACACTGCCATAGAGAGGATGGCAGCAGAGAAATTGGAGGATAGAATTGGTGTATAATTCAATAAGTCTTGAACAAGTGGCGCAGCGGTCTAAGGCACTGCATCTCAGTGGTAGAGGCGTCACTACAGACACCCTGGTTTGATTCCAGGCTGTATCACAACCGGCCGTAATTGGGAGGCCATAGGGTTTGGCCGTTGTAGGCCGTCATTGTAAATAAGAATTTGATCTTAACCGACTTGCCTCGTTAAATCAAATTAAAACCCAGCATGCTCACTTGAGGAGTCTAAGTGAGCTCTCCACTCTAACTGTCAGGCCTGATTTATGAGATTTTTATTTTGCCTTGTAAAATGTTCAGTTAGAGGTGCTGAATCACGCCATGAGCCTTTGAGGAGAAGGACTTCTGCTTCACTGACCTGCTACTTAACACACACACACACACACGTTCAGCGCTGTGGCTGCTGAGGATGGAGGAGTGCTTCGCTAAGGATGTTTGTGGTGACGATTTCACTCGGAGGAAATGGCAGCCGGTTCAGCCCATTTCCTGGGTTTGCTGCGTGGCTTAAGTGTGTGCATGTGTGAGCAAGTGACTTCACAGAACAAGCAGCAGTTTAAGCTGTACAGTTAAACGGATACTTCGGGATTTTGGAAATGAGGCCCTCTATCTACTTCCCAGAGTCGGATGAACTCATGAAGAGCATTTGTATGTCTCTGTGTGCCATTTGAAGGAAGTGGCTAACTAGCGCTAGCAATTGCGCTACCGCTAGTTAGCAGCTTCCTTCCAACTGCAAGATATCCACGAGTTAATCTGACTCTGACAAAGGGCCTCATTCCCAAAATCCCAAAGTATCTCCCCTCTTTTCTGTGCATATCTACAGCGGTAGTATGGTGTCATGGGACACTCACTGTGAACAGTTGGTAGGGTAGTTGTAGTGAGGGTGGGTGGCAGGTAGCCTAGTGGTTAAAGCATTGGGCCAGTAACTGAAAGATCGCTGGTTCAAATATCCGAGCTGACGAGGTGAAAGATCTGTCTGGTCTATGTGACAATAAAACACTTTACCTGTACGTCAGTACTGCGGGGCAGCTGTAGTCGCCTGTACGTCAGTACTGCGGGGCAGCTGTAGTCGCCTGTACGTCAGTACTGCGGGGCAGCTGTAGTCGCCTGTACGTCAGTACTGCGGGGCAGCTGTAGTCGCCTGTACGTCAGTACTGCGGGGCAGCTGTAGTCGCCTGTACGTCAGTACTGCGGGGCAGCTGTAGTCGCCTGTACGTCAGTACTGCGGGGCAGCTGTAGTCGCCTGTACGTCAGTACTGCGGGGCAGCTGTAGTCGCCTGTACGTCAGTACTGCGGGGCAACTACAACCTAAGACATACACTTAGACATACACTTAGGTTGGAGTCGTTAAAACTCATTTTTCAACCACTCCACAAATTTCTTGTTAACAAACTATAGTTTTGGCAAGTCGGTTAGGACATCTTTGTGCATGACACAAGTAATTTTTCCAACAATTGTTTACAGACAGATTATTTCACTTCATTGTATCACAATTCCAGTGGGTCAGAAGTTTACATACACTAAGTTGACTGTGCCTTTCAAACAGCTTGTAAAATTCCAGAAAATGATGTAATGGCTTTAGAAGCTTCTGATAGGCTAATTGACATAATTTGAGTCAATTGGAGGTGTACCTGTGGATGTATTTCAAGGCCTACCTTCAAACTCAGTGCCTCTTTGCTTGACATCATGGGAAAATCAAAAGAAATCTGGAAAAAAAAATGTAGACCTCCACAAGTCTGGTTCATCCTTGGGAGCAAGGATGCCTTCCAAATGCCTGAAGGTACCACATTCATCTGTACAAACAATAGTATGCAAGTATAAACACCATGGGACCACGCAGCCGTCATACCGCTCAGGAAGGAGACGGGTTCTGTCTCCTAGAGATGAACATACTTTGGTACGAAAGGTGCAAATAAATCCCAGAAAAACAGCAAAGGACCTTGTGAAGATGCTGGAGGAAACAGGTACAAAAGTTTCTATATCCACAGTAAAACAAGTCCTATATCGACATAACCTGAAAGGCCGCTCAGCAAGGAAGAAGCCACTGCTCCAAAACCGCCATAAAAAAAGCCAGACTAAAGATTGTACTTTTTGGGGAAGTGTCCTCTGGTCTGATGAAACAAAATAGGAACTGTTTGGCCATAATGACCATCGTTATGTTTGGAGGAAAAAGGGGGAAGCTTGCAAGCCGAAGAACACCATTCCAACCGTGAAGCACGAGGAAAATTATGTGGATATATTGAAGCAACTTCTCAAGACATCAGTCAGGAAGTTAAAGCTTGGTCACAAATGGGTTTTCCAAATGGACAATGACCCCAAGCATACTTCCAAAGTTGTGGCAAAATGGCTTAAGGACAACCCAAAGGTATTGCCATCATAAAGCCCTGACCTCAATCCTATAGAACATTTGTGGGCGGAACTGAAAAAGCATGTGCGAGCAAGGAGGCCTAGAAACCTGACTGTTACACCAGCTCTGTCAGGAGGAATGGGCCAAAATTCACCCAACTTATTATGGGAAGCTTGCGGAAGGCTACCTGAAACGTTTGACAAACGTTAAACAATTTTAAAGGCAATGCTACCAAATACTAATTGAGTGTATGTAAACTTCTGACCCACTGGGAATGTGATGAAAGAAATAAAAGCTGAAATAAATCATTCTCTCCTGTTTTTCTGACATTTCACATTCTTAAAATAAAGTGATGATCCTAACTGACCTAAAACAGGGAATTTTTACTAGGATTAAATGTCAGGAATTATGAAAAACTGAGTTTAAATGTATTTGGCTATGGTGTATAATCTTCCGACTTCAACTGTTTATAGTAAAAATAATACAATTGAAGATAACTGAATAAAATGGAAAGGATATTTTTCCCTAACAATTTCTGGGGGAGTGCGCACGTGTGGCTATTCTGTGTTGAGTGGTTAAGTGATCATTTGAAACAGGTTCTCCTTAATTTAGAGTTATTTTGCAACTAGTTGTGATACAAACCTTCAAATGTATTAGAAAAATACAAAAATGGCCTGCATCATGTGACTGATGAAAAAGTTGCATGAAAGGCATGCACTCTGCTCTCTCTTGCGCAGTCTGCACACACTTCATCAGTCTCTCATTCACAATTTTTAAAAGCACTTGATAATATTCTCACCTATCAGAATATTCTCAATTTAATCTGGTCTTTACATATTGCCTACTAATATACAGTACCAGTCAGAAGTTTGGATTCACCTACTCATTCCAGGGCTATTTTAGATTTTTCGATTTTCTACATTGTAGAATACTAGTGAATATGTCAAAACTATGAAATAACACAAATGGAATCATGTAGTAACCAAAAAAGTGTTAATCAAATCTAAATATATTTTATATTTGTCCTTTGGGCTGACAGATGGTGACGCGTGATTCATCACTCCAGACGATGCGTTTCCACTGCTCCAGAGTCCAATGGCGGCGAGCTTTACACCACTCCAGCCAACGCTTGGCATTGCGCATGGTCTTAGGCTTGTTTGTGGCTCCTCGGCCATGGAAACCCATTTCATGAAGCTCCTGACAAGAAGTTATTGTGCTGACGTTGCTTCCAGAGGCAGTTTGGAACTCCGTAGTGAGTGTTGCAACTGAGGAGAGGCGATTTTGATTTTTTTTCTCTTTTTTAATTTTTATGAGCTTCAGCACTCAGCGGTCACCTTGTGTGGTCTACCACTTCACGGCTGAGCCGTTGTTGATCCTAGACGTTTCCACTTCACAATAACAGCACTTACAGTTGACCGGGGCAGCTCTAGCAGGGCAGAAATTTTACAAACGGACTTGTTGGAAAGGTGGCGTCCTATGACAGTGCCACGTTGAAAGTCAGAGGTCTTCGGTAAGGCCATTCTACCGCCAATGTTCGACAATGGAGATTGCATGGCTGTGTGCTTGATTTTATTACTTTTGTGTGTGTGTGTATGTATGTATTTGGCCACTTCAGTTATTATACAAAACATATAGGCCTATGGGCTAGGCTACTTAAAGCATGTGACTATTATTGGAAAAAGTTGCAAAAAAATGAAGGTGCCGTTTTCTTGCCTTAGACTGCACACTCTGGGCATCAAGTGATGATATTCTCACCCATCAGACTATTCTCAATATTATCTTGTCTTTACATATACTAAATAATGTGTGAAATGAGTTGTGATTGATCGTGCACCTGTCGGAACCGGGGCAGTGGGGATAAAAGACATCTGTATGCACTTGAATAGCGAATGGAGGACGCTTTTCCCCCGGTTCGTTTAATGCCAGCCAGGTAGAGCGCCGTTTTGGAGAAGCCTAGTTTCCATGACTCAGCAGTCACGTGGAATTTGACTGCGGTCATGACTCGTGACTGCCGGTGTGGTTGTAGTACGGTCACCGTGACAGCCCTGCCTGTACGTCAGTGCTGTGCTCTGGCAAGTGTAGTGGCCTGTGCGTCAGTGCTGTCACCGGGCGTCTCACCCAGGCTGTCAGATTCTCGTCACACCCACGCCGAGCTGATAATCAGGTATTAGAGAGCCAGCATTAACTGCAGCCTGTAGTTGGTATCACCTTCACTCGAGCCTTTCACCGGGTTATCTCTCTGCCTCCTACGCATCTTTCACTGTGTTTTCTGGGTTCGGCCCGCTACACAGACGAAACACAAATGATGTCATTTGTAATTCCTTCCTGCCTCCCTCCTTGGGGCTGAACATTGGCCTCACCGTGCTGTAGTACTGACCGCCGCAGATGCAGGGAGCGGATGACTGCTTACCACACGTAGTGTAGTCTCGCATGTAGTCTCGTGCCAGTTTGTGCTGTCGTGCCAACCACCCGTCACTCATTTGCCATGCCAAACACGATTGACTCGACAATAACACTTGTGGAGTAGACGAGCACAAACGTATGTGGGACCAGGCTACCTAACGCACGTGGTCTCTAGGTAGGACTCTGTCTACTGCTGCAAGCAGCGTGCCCTTATTAAGAGGAAGTGGACGATTGTTCGGTTTACACAGGAAGCTGGTTGTGGAGTGCTCATTCTTTCGTACCAGTGTTATGTGCATGTAAATGCCAACCACAACCTGTTTGTGGGAGTAACGCACAATCTGAGGCAACGGATAAGTCAACCAAGTGCAGCTACAATAATTGATAGGGGTTTGTCCCAAATTGCACCCTATATAGTGCGCTAATTTCGACCAATTCTGGGAATCGGGTGCCGTTTGAGACTCATTCAATGTTTTATGTGCGCGATAACCATGCAGAGTGTTTTGGTGTGTTTGCGAGAATTTAACTCCAAAAGATCATGTCCAAGGTTTTGTTTAACCCGAGTCATCCTGCACCACTGGCCAAAGGAAGGAGCCCATCACATTTATTTTTTCCCTTTTTGTAAATGATATTTTCTGTTGCTGAAGAAGCACTCCCCCTCTGGATGCCACAGTATTTTCTTTCTCCTCTTCAAAGCAGGTCACATTTAATGAAAAATATACTTTTTTTACTTGAAGTTACAACTTCTAAGCATTTCTTCCAATTATTTTCTCCCTCCAATTTTAATTATTGAACTGTGGCCTGTCTTGGAATCCTGTCTGTGTACAAAATGAGTTGGGACGTGTCCCAAATGGCACCCTATATAGTGCACACATTTTTACCAGGGCCCAAGTGTACTATGTAAGGAATGGGGTGCTATTTGAGACGCAGAAATGCGTCTCAAATAGTTCTTCACATTAATATTAACTCTCCTCCTGTCGGTTTTTTCCCTCAGGGGCTGCTGAGCAAATATTTGATTGAAAATGCTCCTAATGCGGAGAGCAAAGTGTTCTATTTGAAGATGAAGGGAGACTACTACAGATACCTGGCTGAGGTGGCCTCCGCAGATGACAAGAAGGGTAAGTACTGGTCCTCTGGACTGATCAGTCGCCGTCTACGTACCAAATGGCACCCTATTCCCCATATATGTTACTACTTTTGAACATGGACCATGTCCTAAATGGCACCCTATTCTCTAAGGGCCCTGGTCAAAAGTAGTGCAGTCCTCTCAGGAGGAGGAGGAGGGGGGGGGGGGGGGTTGATAGTTACATATTGCAATTTTATTTCTGGATATTATATCGATATTTGACTCCAAGTTTCAATTTGTGAACATTTTTATTTATTTATTTTTGGCTAGTGTAGGTAGTGTTAGCTAGCGCTAGTTTGCAGTACCTGCACCAAAACTCTGGTATTTTTTTTATTTAACTAGGCAAGCCAGTTAAGAACAAATTCTTATTTACAATGAAGGCGTACCCCGGCCAAACCCTAACCCAGACGACACTGGGCCAATTGTGCGTCACCCTATGGGACTCATAATCATAGCCAGTTGTGATACAGCCTGGAATCGAACCAGGGTCTGGCGCCTCTAGCACTGAGATGCAGTGCCTTAGACCGCTGCGCCACTTGGGAGCCCAACAGCTTGTTCTCCATCTTCTTTTTAAATAGTGACCAACATGTTTTCAGCACTTATTTTCCCTGACTGATCAAAACTAGTTTTCTCTTCTCCCTCTGTAGCGGACATGTAGTGAGCAATATGTTTGGAACATCAAACCGCCGTATCAATTCGCAATACATATAGAAACGTGAGAATCGCAATGCATATCTTATCGACACCTAAGTATCGTGATAATAGCGTCTCGTGAGGTCCGTGTCAATTCCCAGCCCTAGCTCCCACTGGTCTCCCTGTCCCTCCTTTTATCTGGAGCCAGGAGTTTACAGTGGATAAGAGACTCAATCATAAACTGCATTGTAGTAGAAAGGATTACAGGGGCTTATGAGGTTATGGTCTGGCCATGAAATGAAATGATGGTTATGTTGTAGAGCAGACAGTGTACCAGGGAGGACAGCAGCGCTGTGTCTCAAATGGAACCCTATTCTCTTTAGTGCACAAATTTTGACCAAAGCCCTGGACCCTGGTCAACCATGGTGTACTAGAAGGGAAATGAACCGGGTGCCATTTGGAATGCTCATCAGTTATCTTTTTGTTTGTTGATATTGTTTTGTTGTCAGACAGTATGTGTTGATAAGGCATCTGGTTTTGTTTTCCTGTTTCCCCTCAAATCATTATAGAGCTCGAAGGTATTTAACAAGCGTTTACTCAAGCATGCATCACCCTCTGGAAGAAAAAAAAGATGTAAATACATTCTGTGTGTTTGAGCGCCATCCAGACCTCTAGCTTTTAGGATTCAAGTTTGTTGATTTATTGCAGGCTGAGTTAGTTTGGGCTCTGAACGTGGAGATGGGTGTATGAATGTTCCCTTCCTGGGGGTCTCGTCCCTCCCTCCTGCCCCAATTGAAGATGGACGGGGTTGAAACGGGGAAAGGGAGGATGTGTCTGTCTGGCACCAGCTACAAATGAACAGTTGAAATGTAGGCCTAGGTCTAATCAGTTAGTAGCATAACACTCGCTGGCTTATTTTGGCAGCCGCTTCAGGCGCTCTGCAATTAGGTCCACATGGATCATATCAGGGGATTATTTGGTACTTTGTTATTCTTTTTATACATATATTTTTCGATTTTTACCCCCTTTTTCTCCCCAATTTTTTGGCGATCTCGTCTCATCGCTGCAACTCCCCAACGGGCTCGGGAGAGGCGAAGGTTGAATCATGCGTCCGCCGACACATGACCTGGCTAACCGCTCTTAACACCCGCCAGCTTAACCCGGAAGCCAGCTGCACCAATGTGTCGGCGGAAACACCTTTCAACTGGCATCCGAGGTCAGCCCGCAGGCACCCGGCCCCCCACAAGGAGTCGCTAGAGCGCGACGAGCCAAGTAAAACCCCACTGGCCAAACCCTCCCCTAACCCGGACGACGCTGGGCCAATTGTGCGCCGTCCTATGGGACTCCCAACCACGGCTGGTTGTGGCACAGCTCGGGATATGAACCCGGGACCATAGTAACGCCTCTAGCACTACTGCATGCAATGCAGTGCCTTAGAGCCCCCCCGGTACTTTGTTATTCTTAATGCCACGGCACTATTTGTAGCTTCGGTGCTCAGCAAAGGATATTTATAAGTCCATTATCTCATATAGGCAAAGCTCTCAGAAACACTTTCAGATAGGCTGACAATGGTCAGAACATTGGTCAGGCCAGAGCAGGGAAAGGAAAGTGACTCCGTCTGGATCAGTGATGGATGCCTGGAGACACAGGACTTCCTGACCAAAGTCACATTTTTACAAAGGTTGTGAAATGAAACCGAGACAATCGGTTTGTCCCAAATAGCGCCTTTATCCCTATGAAGTGTACTACTTTTGAGCCTAGGGGCCTGAAATGTAGTGCGCTATATAAGGAATAAGGTGCCATTTGGGACATAGAGCTCCGACTCTTAAAAACATTCTCTATCTTTTATTTATTCCTTCTTACCCCCCCTCCTCTCCCGCAGAGACGATATCCAACTCTCAAGACTCGTACCAGGAGGCGTTTGACATCAGCAAGAAGGAGATGCAGCCCACCCACCCCATCCGCCTGGGCCTGGCCCTCAACTTCTCTGTCTTCTTCTACGAGATCCTCAACTCCCCAGAGAAGGCCTGCTCACTGGCCAAACAGGTCGGGATAATGACACAACACAGAAGCCCACACTGGCGGCGTCTCACTCTGCACCCTATTCCCTATACGGTGCTTTCTTTTGACCGGGACCCATATGGCTCTGGTCAAAAGAAGTGCACCATATAAGGAATAGGGTGCCATTATGTGGGTGCGCACTATACAGGGACAGAGCTGTATTATATGCCCTCTCTCTCTCTCCACCTTTCATCTCCTTGTTCATATGCATATATCAACCGTTTGATTATTTGTGCGTGTGCTCGTAGGCCTTTGATGACGCCATCGCTGAGCTCGACACGCTGAGCGAAGACTCGTACAAAGACAGCACCCTCATCATGCAGCTGCTTAGGGACAACCTCACAGTAAGTACCCTCCTGCCTCCCTCCACGGCGCCACGGGATTGGACACTCCTGCAGCACATCTGCCCACCCTCCACCGAGCGACATGAGTGGACACATCCCACCTACAGACATTCACCCACACAGGCACCGACTGCAACCCCCTCTAGTGTGTGCGCGTCTTAGTTTAGTGTTTTAATCTCAAGCAGGAGGCAGTGCCATTTGTGAATGATTAGCTAGGATATAGGGGTTTGAAATGATTTGACCTAAGTGGAGCACATGTATAATATACCATTTTAGCTTTACTTTTATCCAAAGTGACTTACAATACAGTGAGTGTGTCCATTTTTAGATAGTGACTTCTGAAATGCTTCTGGCCGGTGCATTGTTAATGTTTTTTTTGTCTTGTGTGTTTCAGCTATGGACGTCTGATAATGCAGCAGATGAGCCAGAGACTGGAGAGGAAGGAGAGAACTGAGATGCTCCCTGTCCTTCCTTGCCAAGAAAAAAGAGAAAGACCCCCAAAAATATTTTACACTTCATTCCGCATTGTTCCACTTGAAATGATTCTAGTAATGAGCGCCTTTCGTTACCAAGGAGCTGTCAGTGTATGGCAAATTTGACATAATTTTTGTTTTCACCACGACTTTTCGGTATGAATAAAAACTAAATTAATTTAAAGTAAATAATATTGCCATTCCTGAGTTTGTGTTTGTCCCGGCCTTCCTGACGTGCAGTTTCTGCTGTGGAAAAGTATTCGCTTCACTTTAACATTAACTGTCTGTTCAACATGACAATACAGGATGTATGTCTATGTACACTCCTGTATTTATTTGGACAGTGATGCTAAAGCTTTTAATTTGTCTCTGTACTCTAGCATTTTGGATTTGAGATCAAATGTTTTATGAGACAACAGTACAGACTTTCCTTTTTTTTGGCAATTCGTTTTGGTTGTTTCTGGTAATTTTGTGCCCAATAGAAATTAATGGTAAATAATGTGTTGTTGTTTTGTGGTCACTTTTATTGTAAATAAGAATAGAATATGTTTCTGAACACTTCTACGTTATGCTATCATGATTACGGATAATCATGAATGAATTGTTAATAATGATGAAAGTTAGAGGGTCAAAGATCGTACCCCCAAAACATTCTAAAAATTTCACCATTACCAATAACAGTGGAGGTTAGGATTTTCTTTTGGGTATGATATTTATGCATCTGTAACTTTCTCACTCATCATTATTCATGATTATCCGTAATCGTGGTATCTTCCACATTATTGTAGACGTGTTCAGACACATTCTATTCTTACTTCCAATAAAAGTGACTACAAAATTACGCAATACATTATTTACCATTTCTATTGGGCACAACATAATCTGAAGCAAACAAACAAACTGCAATTGCATCCAACCAATTTGTAGTCCCAAGATCGATGTTGTCCTTGCGTGCTGGGAATATGGGCCCAAATACTAAACCTTTGACTACATTTAATACACTAAGTGAATTTGTCTAAATACTTATGACACCTTACAATGGGGGGGACTAGATGCATAATGTGCTTTCATTTCTAAACAGTGAAAATACCCTCAAATAGACCGCCCGAGTGGCGCAGCAGTCTAAGGCACTGCATCTCAGTGCTAGAGGCGTCACTACAGACACTGGTTCGATTCCAGGCTGTATCACCACCGGCCGATTGGGAGTCCCATAGGGCGAAGCACAATTGGCCCAGCGTCATTAGGGTTTGGCCCGGGGTAGGCCGTCACTGTAAATAAGAATTTGTTCTTAACTGATTTGCATAGTTTAATAAAAAAGGCAAATTAAAAGGTGACATTTTGTACTGTCGCCTAGTATGAAATATTTGATTTCCAATCCAAAACATTTGATTTCAAGTCCATATTGCTGGAGTGAAGAGACAAATTAAATGTTTTGCTTCACTGTTCAAATAAATATATGTGTGTGTCCAGAAAGATCTATTTAGTACGTTATGAAAGACCATTTGCAAACGGCGAGCATGGAGCAGCCTGGGCATATGGTGGGGAGGAAAAGACATGTCAAGCTGACCCAAATTTTACAGCTATTCTGGCGTGCCTCCACGGTTTGGTCTTCCAAAAAGGGTGCAAGGTAGTTGCATCTGCCAGCACCTGCTGGACCATGTAAGCCAACCTGTCATGTTGGTTCTGTCCCAAATGGCAACCTATTCCCTTTTATTATGCACTACTTTTGACCAGAGCCCTCGTCAAAAGTAGTGCACTATGAAGGAAATAGGGTGCTATTTGGGATGCAAATTGTATGGTAACTTGAACACTCCTGCCACCTGTATTGTATGAAGCTGCTGTGGTTGTCCAGCCAGTGGTTGCGTCCCTATTACCTATATTAGTGCGCTACTTTTGACATGGCACCTAGGGCTCTGGACAAACGTAGTGCACTATATACATGCTATTTGGGATGCAGACTGTCAGCGGAGCATGTGCTATACATGGGCTCTTGTTACAAAGTCTCTCCCTTTTCGACGGTCACAACACTCCTTTCTAGTTATTATATTATTCAACATTGAGGTGACCATTTGTTACTCTTTTAGCATGTCTGACAGTAAAAAGGTGACACTTTTATGAAGACAAAAAAAAATACAAATAAATAGTGAAATGACAAAATAAGTAATGCATGCCCATTTTTCAATGTACACTGGAATGGGAATCAATATTGCATACACAAAATCCCATTTGTTTTTGCTTCGTACTTTTCATTGCAGGTTTGTGCACATGTTAGAGGGTGTTCGGTTTGTCCAGTGATTGTCTTTAGAGATTCGGATCACTTTAGTGTTTTTGCTAACCATTGATTGTAGTCCCCAAACCTTTGTGAAAATGTGTAATTGCCTATGGAACATCTATGTAACATTAATAAAAATGACATTTTATAAACCATTTGTGAGAAGACATGGTTGAATATATTAAATGTATTTATTAACCTTTATTAACACCAGGGGAACTCATTGAGACCAGGGTCTCATTTCCAATGGTGCTCTGAGAACAACCGTTCAAGCACTGTGAGCAGGCCTGCTTGGTCTAAACCAATTTCAGATAGCATCCGTAGCAGGAGTGCATGATCAACTGTATCGAATGCTTTCGACAGATCAATATGAAGGGCAGCGCGGTGCTGTTTCCTGTCTAGTGCGTAAACAATATTCAACCAAAATATAAACGCAACATGTAAAGTGTTGGTCCCATGTTTCATGAGCTGAAATAAAAGATACCTTAAATTTTCCATATGCACAAAAAGGTTTTGTTTTGTACACACATTTGTTTACATTGCTGTTAGTGAGCATTTCTCCTTTGCCAAGATAACCCATCCACCTGAAAGGTGTGGCATACCAAGAAGCTGATTAAACAACATTATCATTACACAGGTGCACCTAAAAGGCCACTCTAAAATATGCAGTTTTGTCACACAACACAATGCCAAGACGTGTAGACCTTACAGTGAAACGTTTACTTACAAGCCCTTAACCAACAATGCTTTAATAAGTTTTAAGAAAGTAAAAAAATATGTCTCAAGTTTTGAGGGAGCGTGCAATTGGCATACTGACTGCAGGAATGTCCACCAGAGCTGTTGCTGAGAATTGAATGTTCATTTCTCTTCCATAAGCCGTTTTAGAGAATTTGGCAGTACGTCCAACCGGCCTCACAACTGCAGACCACTTGTAAGCCCGCCAGCCCAGGACCTCCACATCCGGCTTCTTCACCTGTTGGGGATTGCCTGAGACGATCCACCCAGACAGCTGACGAAACAGAGGAGTATTTCTGTCTGTAATAAAGCCCTTTTGTGGGAAAAAGCTCATTCTGATTTGCTGGGCCTGGCTCCCCAGCCAAGGTGGGCCTGGGAGGGCGGACCCTGCCCAGTCATGTGAAATCCATAGATTAGGGCCTAATTCATTTATTTCAATTGACTGATTTCCTTATATGAACTGTAACTCAGTAAAATCGTTGAAATTGTTGCGTTTATATTATTGTTCAGTATATGTCATTTATAACTAGAGAAGCAGCCGAGATGGTGCTGTGTCCTTGATCACATGACCTGGGCATCTCAAACCAATGTTGTATTGTTCACAGGATAGGAGCACACATTGCACACCATTTGGTTTCCACATAAAGCAAAGCACTTACACAATTTTATATACATATTTGAAACTTTAAAATATCAGCAGCTCTTCAACCACTGGAAACCGAAACTTCCTTACATCCGCACCAAAACCTGGGAAAACATCACATCCACTCTCCACTCACTCCACTGTTCACCTACACATCTCTCCATGTCCTGGCTTTCTTACCTCTCTGACATGCTGCACACCTAAATCCCCTGTCATGTACTCTTAGCACCTTTTTCTTCTATCTAGAACCAATAAGGGTTCTTCGGCTGTCCCCGTAGGAGAACCCTTTAAAGAACCCTTTTTGGTTCCAGGTAGAAGCCTTTTGGGTTCCATGTTGAACCCTTTCCACAGAGGGTTCTACATGGAGCCCAAAATAGTCATATCTGGAATCAAAAAGGGTTCTCCTATGGGGACAGCCGAGTGTACTCATCTGACTGCGTTTTCCATATCACCTGCAACACCAGACTCCTGGCCAGTGTTGATCTTGTCTTCAGTGCCTTCAGCTCAACTGCACCTCTGAAACTCCTGGAACATCCATCACCCTGTTTGCACATGTCACGTTCCTGACCTGTTTTTCCTTCCTCTTGTATTATTTTAGTTGGTCAGGGCGTGAGTTGGGGTGGGTTGTCGATGTGTTATTTTCTTGTTGGGTTGTTTGTGTTCGGCCGGGTATGATTCTCAATCAGAGACAGCTGTCAATCGTTGTCCCTGATTGAGAATCATACTTAGGCAGCCTGTGATTCACGTGGTTGCTGTGGGTGGTTGTATCGCGTGTCTGTGTATGTACCACACGGGACTGTTTGCGGTTAGTCACGTTTGTTGTTTTTGTATGTTATGTGTTCTGTCTATTTTTATTAAAGATGAACACTAACCACTCTGCATATTGGTCTGATCCTTCTCGCCTCTCCTCCTCGTCCGCTGTCTCATCCTCTGAATGCTCAGATTTGAAAGTAAATTGACATCTACTCCTGAGATATTGAACTGTTGCACGGTCTATAACCTCTGTGGCTACTATTCGACCCTGGTGGTCATCTATGAATGAATGAATGTGTTGAATAAGGATCTGGCCTTAATGGCCGTGAACTCTTAAAATGTCCACCCGGCACAGCTAGAAGAGCATTGGCCACCCCTCGGAGCCTAGCTACGCTTTAGGTTTCTACCTAGATTCCTGTCCAAGGAGTTTTTCCTAGCCACCATGCTTATTCACCTGCATTGCTTGCTCTTTGGGGTTTTAGGCTGGGTTTCTGTATATCACTTTGTGACATCTGCTGATGTAAAAAGGGCTTTATAAAATGTATTTGATTGAGTATTTGTTTAAGGCACGCACGCACGCGCACACACACACACACACACACACACACACACACAACCCCGGACCAGTATTTATTTTTCCTATTTTCAACAAAAAAAATATCAACCCGTTTTAAATATAATTTGATGTGTTATGTCTTGTGGGTTTCATAACCACATCTTTATAACAATTCAATAATGATGTGACGGGAGGCAGGAATAAGTTAAACTTGTCATCTCAACATTACCCATGATGCTCTGTGCATACAAGTAATTGTAATTGTAATTGGGTAGTTTTAGACTGTAGTTTTAAAATGTTCTACTCGGCACCTGTTTTCCTAAGAGTGTACAACCATAACCCACTCTCATTTGCATTTCCGTTTCTGTGATGTGTTTCGTGTGTTGCTGGAATTCTGTCGTTTGTTAAACGTGTTTTGTTCAATTTAAATCCTTATTTAAATGCAATTTCTCGTGGTATATTTCTCTTTCAAGTCCTTCTGAAGTTTGAATATGAAAAGGTTTGTGTTTCATCTTTTCTATTAGTAATTCTGTATAGACTCCAGAAGTTGGCTAATGTTGTGTTGATAAATGTGTCCCATCATTTCACCGGCGGGAACAGATCTATTTGCTGTCTTTCTATTGATCCAAAGAAATCGTATTTGATGCCAATGAACATACCGATTCATCAAAACAGTTATTGAAGAATGACAGAAATAGGCGCTAGTGCTGGCAAGCTACAGATAAGTTAGGAGAGAGGGGAAGAATGACTGAGTCAGGTTTCCAGTTTAACATTGATCATCAGCGTAGTGTCTGGAAACATGGAATAAACTAAGAGATAAAGATGCACAACAAATTGGGTAAATAACATGTGATAGACATGTAATAAGCAATGCAAGCAATTATATTAAATCGTTATACACCATTCACAAAAGACACAACAAAATACATTAGGTTGAAGCATTGCAAATCACTGTGTGGAGAATGCAAAGGAGGTCCTCTTTGACTTCAGAAAGAAGGCTGATTTTGTAGCCTCGGTTGACCCTCAATTGAGGACAGGTAGAGAGGTTTAGCAGTTTCAATTACTTGGGGATTATTACAAACAGAAGCCTTAACTTCACTGAAAACACAGTACATTACATTACTTACCTACTATGAAGACTGAGGCGCCTCGTAGTAGAGCTACTACGGTCCAACTCATCCCAAACCATCTCAATTGGGTTGAGGTCGGGTAATTGTGGAGGCCAGGTCATCTGATGCAGCACTCCATCACTCTCCTTCTTGGTCAAATAGCACTTACACAGCCTGGAGGTGTGTTGGGTCATTGTCCTGTTGAAAACGAATGATAGTCCCACTAAGCGTAAACCAGATGGGATGGCGTATTGCTGCAGAATGCTGTGGTGACATGTTGGTTAAGTGTGCCTTGAATTCGAAATAAATCACAAACAGTGTCACCAGCAAAGCACCCCCACATCATCACACCTCCTCATCCATGCTTCGCGGTGGGAACCACACATGCGGAGATCATCCGTCCACCTACTCTGCGTCTCACAATGACACGGCGGTTGGAACCAAAAATTTGGACTCGTCAGACCAAAGGACAGATTTCCACCGGTCTAATGTCCATTGCTCATGTTTCTTGGCCCAAGCAAGTATTTTCTTATTATTGGTGTCCTTTAGTAGTGGTTTCTTTGCAGCAATTCGACCATGAAGGCCTGAGTCAAGCAATCTCCTCTGAACAGTTGATGTCGAGATGTGTCTGTTACTTGAACTCTGTGAAGCATTTATTTGGACTGCAATCTGAGGTGCAGTTAACTCTAATGAACTTATCCTCTGCAGCAGAGGTAACTCTGGGTCTTCCTGTGGCGGTCCACATGAGAGCCAGTTTCATTATAGCACTTGATGGTTTTTGCGACTGCGTTTGAAGAAACTTTCAAAGTTCTATGAAATGTTCCGGATTGACTGACCTTCAAGTCTTAAAATAATGATGGAATGTTGTTTCTCTTTGCTAATTTTAGCTGTTCTTGCCATAATATGGACTATGTGCTGTATACCACCCCTACCTTGTCATAACACAACTGACTGGCTCAAATACATTAAGAATGTAATACATGTGCCTTAACAAGGCACACCTGTTAATTGAAATGTGTTACAGGTGACTAACTCATGAAGCCGGTTGAGAGAATGCCAAGAGTGTGCAAAGCTGTCATTAAGGCAAAGGGTGGCTACTTTGAAGAATATCAAATATCAAATATATTTTGGTATGTTTAACACTTGGCTACTACATGATTCCACATGCGTTATTTCATAGTTTTGATGTCTTCACTATTATTCTACAATGTAGAAAATAATAGAAATAAAGAAAAACCCTGGAATGAGTAGGTGTGTCCAAACTTTTACATATATACATAGATATACTGCTGTTCAAAAGTTTGGGGTCACTTAGAAAATACCTTGTTTTTTTAAAGAAAAGCTTCTTTTTTTGTCCATTAAAATAACATCAAATTTATCAGAAATACAGTGTAGACATTGTTAATGTTGTAAATGACTATTGTTTTTATCGAATATCTACATAGGCGTACAGAGGCCCATTATCAGCAACCATCACTCCTGTGTTCCAATGGCACGTTGTGTTAGCTAATCCAAGTTTATCATTTTAAAAGGCGAATGGATCATTAGAAAATCCTTTTGCAATTATGTTAGCACAGCTGAAAAATGTTGTTCTTATTAAAGAAGCAATACAACTGGCCTTCTTTAGACTAGCTGAGTATCTGGAGCATCAGCATTTTTGTGTTCGATTCCAGGCTCAAAATGTCCAGAAACAAAGAACTTTCTTCTGAAACTCATCAGTCTATTCTTGTTCTGAGAAATGAAGGCTATTCCATGCGAGAAATTGATAAGAAACTGAAGACTCCCTTCACCAGTGCAAACTGTGCAAACTGGCTGTGCAAACTAGCCCTAACCAGAATAGAAAGAGGAGTGGGAGGCCCCGGTGCACAATTGAGCAAGAGGACAAGTACATTAGAGTATCTAGTGTGAGAAACAGACACCTCACAAGTCCTCAACTGGCAGCTTCATTAAATAGTACCCGCAAAACACCAGTCTCAACGTCAACAGTGAAGAGGCAACTCCGGTATGCTGGCCTTCTTGGATTAGCAAATTTAGATTAGCTAACTCAACGTGCCATTGGAACACAGGAGTGATGGTTGCTGATAATGGGCCTCTGTACGCCTATGTAGATATTCGATAAAAAATCAGCTGTTTCCAGCTACAATAGTCATTTACAACATTAACAATGTCTACACTGTAATTCTGATCAATTTGATGTTTTTTTAATCAACAATTTTTTTTGCTTTTCTTTCAAAAACAAGGAAATTTCCAAGTGACCCCAAACTTTTGAATGGTAGTGTATTTATAACTGGGAATGATTTTATGAGAAAACCAAAGGCATGTGCATCATGCCTCTCTTTGTAAGGAATAATCAACAGTTGAAATGAGGTTGGTATGTTATTGGTAGAAGTATTGAAATGTGTGAATAGTGATCATGCACTTTGTTGACGGTCCCTAACTAGTCACATTGACAGTGTTACAGGCTGCCTCCACTGTTTCCGTGTGATTATGAAAATAATAAAACCTGTGCAATGTTGTACACTTTTTTCTCTTCATAAATAACCTGAGGTATATAGCTCAAATTGTTCGCTATGTCTGTCTGGCGAATATCGAATCTCAGACCAACTACTGTAGGCTACCACTGTCGTCCAGCAGTCTCATAAAGCCCAGACATAATATTAATAGACTTCTCAAGACAGACTGAGACTGGAGAATGAAAATAGCAGGCTTTTAAGCCCATCTCACATCACTTCAAGAATAGAGCTCACCACTTTAATGTACAGTTAACTGCCAAAATAAAGGAAACACATAGCGTCTTAATAGGGTGTTGGGGCACCACGAGCCGCCAGAACAGCATCAATGCGCATAGATGACTGGAACTCTATTGGAGGGCTGCAACTTGTCTTGTTGTTGTACACAGAAGGTTAAGAAGCATCCACTTACCATCAACAATCTCTTTTTTTTATTATTCTGGGATACACTCAAAATACCCGTTCTAGTGATTCCATTTATATGTGCAAAACCAACCATGTGAAAATGGATGTAATACAACTCTAGAATCTCCCTTAAGTGTTCTGTTGGGTTGAGATCAGGGATGTATTCATTATGCCAATCCTGTTGCAAAACGTTTCGTATTCTGTTGCACCAGAAAACGTTTACTTCAAACTGAAAACGTTTAACGAAAATGTTAGTTTCTATTGAAAGAGAGTTTCTAAAGGTCCCTTCCCTGTTCTCTTTGCTTCTTAAATGGTTTCCGTTGCAAGATGTAATGAGTACACTCCTCATGACACGCACACGCACACACACACACACACACACACACACACACACACACACACACACACACACACACACACAAACACACACACACAAGCGCGCGCACACACACACACACACACACACAAGCGCGCACACACACACAAGCGCGCGCACACACACACACACACAAGCGCGCACACACACACACACACACACACACACACACACACACACACACACACACACACACACACCCTAAGCATGATGGGACGTTAATTGCTTAACTAATTAATTCAGGAACCACACCTGTGTGGAAGCACCTGCTTTCAATATAATTTGTATCCTTCATTTACCTTCAGTTAATTTGTATCCTTCATTTAATAAAGTGTTTTCTTTATTTTGGCAGTTACCTCTACATCATATAGTAGGCCTACTTAATTTGATTCAATGCTTATTACATAATGTATATTTGTGCACGAATATAATATGTAAGGTAACTGTAATAGGCGTGTTACTGTATACGATAAGTTATTTCAGCGTTGTCAGTGAACGCCCCCCCCCCCCCCCCCCCCAAAAAAAAAATCTTATTTGAAAGTAAAAATGACAATAATTTCACTTTGACAGAATAGGTCTATACACACACTACTACCCAGGCCTAGGCATATGGTTGGGATTTTAAACGCAAATGTTAGACGTTAAAATGGGATGTCCAAGCATTAAAAATAGATCAGCCCAGATGTCGCTCGGTTCGCAATCCCTCTGCTGCTGCTAAAGCTTTATTATCCTTATATAAGAGCTGCAGTGACTGAAGCCAAAATGTTCTGCAAGATCCTCCGAACACAGATCTACAGAAGAACAATTTCAATATTTGGGGGGTAAAATTAGTCTACAACCGGGGATAGATTGCGGTGAAAATAGTGTGCAGGCTACGCGTCATGTTAATGTAAAATGAACAACTGTAAATGTGATTTTTTTTTCTGTCATAACACTTCCGGGTATGCGGGAGCTGGTTTTCAAGAACAAATATTTTTGCCGAAACTAGAAGTCCGACTTTTAACAATCGGTTATAGTTGCGGAACAACTGAATGTTTTGCTCCATGGTCACCGTACCAATTTTGTTACATTGCTGCTATCAACTTTGTTAAATTGTTGCCTGCCTTTGGTATTCGGAAACAACTCAATTAGTGGGCTTTTGGAGAGATTATCCCGATACAACAAATACTGTGGAAACAGTTTTTTGACCAGTGTATGGATTTTTTCTTTTTTTACACGTTCCACCCATAAATACCGATATGCAGATAGTCTTTTTATTTATAGTTTCTCTATTTTTAACGAATGGTGCAACAAAGCCGCCTGCGGAGGTTGTAGATCCTGAATATGGTGAGTGGAGAGAGCCTAGGCTAACTTGATTTTCAGTTAAACAGATGTCATGAGTTTATGCTACTGGAGATGGGGAATGGTCACAAACCAGACATCCCACACACATAACAGTTGCCAAAGAATACATCATAATAGTATTTTACATATGGAAATAACATCTGAAGGAAAAAGTATTTCAGACTTTGCATGGGAGACTATATTCAACCACGTGTACACGCCAATATAGCAATTATGGCAGCAATAATAGTATAACTCCTGGGTTAACCCCCCTGGCACTTGATATGTTATGAGAAAACTTCCACTGAGAGTTATGAGAGAACTGTTCTGATAGAATCGAATAAAACGGAATAGTTTTAGGTTGAATAGGTTGGTATATGAACATTCTTGTGTTGTTGGTATTTAGTCAGGAAAATGTGTCCTGTACTTATCTGTTCTGTTATCCTCTGCCTTTATTTCAGACTTCCTCAGTTCCATGCTTTCAGACTTCGAGGTGCTGCCCCTCGCCAGTCTCCAGACTCACTCGGTCCGGCGACGGGACCTCCAGACACAGACCCACGTGGAACGACACCTCAGCTTCACTGCCTTACAGAGGTAGGAACTCCACGGCTGTGTCCCTATGGGCCCTGGTCAAAAGTAGTGCACTATATAGGGACTAGGGTTCAATTGGTATGCAAATGAAATGTCAGTGCCTCAGTCGCACTAGTCACTGATCTTTTTAATGATCTTTGTGTTTTACTTTCACCCTGTTTCTTACTCTGTTTATGTGTGCTAGGCATTTCAAGCTGTATCTGAGGACCAACACGGAGCTGTTCACCGAGGACTTCAGTGCCGTGTTCGTGGATGAGGATGGACAGGAGGACAGTTACGAGGTCAACAGACAGAACTTCTTCACCGGCCATGTCATAGGTAAGACGGACACCACATGGTTGGGCTCAGCAGCCACCAGATCGAGGTCCATTAAGGGGCTTTAAAGTGCTAAATTGATTATAAAAGATTGCCTACCAATATCATCTGGACTCATCAATCTTGGACCACTTTTGAGGTCCGAAAACATTTGGCTAACATCTGATTTTGGAGTAAACTATCACTTTAACGTCTCTTAATGCCTTAGGAATTTGGCTTTGTCCCCTGTTTATATTTTGTGGTGTTTCTCAACATAGTTGTTTACTGAGTGTTGTCCATGTGAAGGGGAGGAGAACTCTAGAGTGCAGGCGCATATTGATGACAATGACTTCTCGGCACACATCCTCACTGACGGAGCAGAGTACAACATTGAGGTATGGTATCGCACTATTTCAACAGCAGATTGTGATATTACAACAATATGACAATCTACTCTGAAATGTCTCAGTGTGTGTGAGGAATATTCTGTGTATAATCCACCTGAGTTTATAATCATATTAAATCATCCTTTCTGGGCAGAGCCGTGGTAACACTCCTGGCATATTTCACATATATAAATCTCCCCACCGGAGACCAGGGCTCAATCCCTGTGCCCACCCTTCCCAATGTTTCTCTCACCTGCCTGAATCCTCTTCTGATTCCCATACTGTCTAAATAAAGTGTCAAAATACCCCAAATCTTATTTTTTTTTGACTCCCTGTCCTTCCTCAGCCCCTGTGGAGGTTTACGTCGGCGCCCCCCGATGGCCGTTTGCTGGTATACCGTCCTGAGCACATAAGGAACATCAGCCGACTGGCCTCGCCCAAGGTCTGTGGCTACGTGAAGGCTGACTCCAATGACCTGCTGCCTGAGAGTATGAGATCAGCTAGACTGGAGGATGAGGAGGAAGGTAAGTGGGAGAGAGGGAAGTAGGGTGAAGACGGAGAGGGTGAGTAGGGGAGCACGAGTGAGAGGGTGAGTATGGGAGCACGAGTGAGAGGGTGAGTAGGGGAGTGTAACAGTATAACTTTAAACCGTCCCCTCGCCCCGACACGGGCGCGAACCAGGGACCCTCTGCACACATCAACAACGGTTGCCCACGAAGCATCGTTACCCATCGCTCCACAAAGGCCGCGGCCCTTGCAGAGCAAGGGGAAACCCTACTTAAGTCTCAGAGCAAGTGACGTAACTGATTGAAATGCTACTAGCGCGTACCCGCTAACTAGCTAGCCATTTCACATCCGTTACAGAAGCACGAGGGAGTGGGGGAGTAGGGGAGCACAAGTGAGTGTGGGGGGAGTAGGATTGAACTCATAGTTGACTGCGAGAGAAGAATGTGGCGTGGAGCTTCCCCAAATAATGATCACAGTAAAATCCTGTCCCTCATAAGTCCAAACCACATGTAGTGACCACTCCATCTAATGCAACCCAACAGTCAAACTAAACATATTCACATATCAGGCTATCCAAAAGCCCTGGTCACATTGTCAGTGTCTGTTAAATTAAGAACCATATCCTCATTGCGTTATTCCGCTATTCACGCTAGCTTAAATGACTTGCCTAGTTAAATCAAATAAAAAACGTATATTTGAAGTGAGCTGTAATGGCAGACCCATGATGATGACGACGACATAGCCGCGTTCCCTGACGTTATGGTGTGAGAACCAAGTCACTCTTTACGAGAAGCACTCGGTGATCTCAGTCGCTGTTGTTAATTGTATGGCATGAGATCTTGAATCTGCCCAGTGCTCTATTTAGGGTTGTGTAGTGTAGAAAATACAAGTGGTGTGTAGTTCAGCTTGACAACGTCTCTATGGCACTGACTGGCAATGAAACATGATCTCCTCCCCACTCATCCACAGAGCCCCTGGTCAGAGAGAAGAGACAGGCCCATGACCACAGGAAGAACACCTGTCCTTTACTCTTGGTGGCTGACCATCGCTTCTTCCAAGAGATGGGCCGTGGCGAGGAGAGCACTACCCTCAACTACCTGGTGGGGGCGCTGTTCAGTAAGATGTAATGTGTGTCCCAAATGGCACTCTTGTCAAAAGTAGTGCACTACTCCCTTTGTAGTGCCCTTTCTTTTGACCAGGACCTATAGAGAAAGGGGGATACCTCTTCAGTTGTACAACAGAATGCATTCAACTGAAATGTGTCTTCCACATTTAACCCATTTAGCTCTGGTCAAAAGTAGTGCACTATAAAGGAAATAGGATGCAATTTGGGATGCAACCTATGTTGTGTGGGTTGGAACCCATGTTGTCTATGTTGTGTGGGTTGGAACCCATGTTGTCTATGTTGTGTGGGTTGGAACCCATGTTGTCTATGTTGTGTGGGTTGGAACCTATGTTGTCTATGTTGTGTGGGTTGGAACCTATGTTGTCTATGTTGTGTGGGTTGGAACCTATGTTGTGTGGGTTGGAACCTATGTTGTGTGGGTTGGAACCTATGTTGTGTGGGTTGGAACCTATGTTGTGTGGGTTGGAACCTATGTTGTCTATGTTGTGTGGGTTGGAACCTATGTTGTGTGGGTTGGAACCTATGTTGTGTGGGTTGGAACCTATGTTGTGTGGGTTGGAACCTATGTTGTGTGGGTTGGAACCTATGTTGTGTGGGTTGGAACCTATGTTGTGTGGGTTGGTCTTTGGCTTGATGGTTGTCTGTGAAAAACACCACATACCTTTCTCCCTGTTTTGATTGGACGGTCAGATCGAGCTGATTGACCGCGTGGATGACATCTACAGGTCGACGTCGTGGGATGACGAGTATAAAGGATACGGGGTTCAGATCCAACAGGTGAGTTAGCTGAGACAGGCTGAGAATCACCCCATGATATGTTCCACTACCACCTCTCAGATCTCCCACCCCCCGCCCTTTTCCCCTGTTTTATTTCTTAAGGAGAATGGAGCCTCGTCCTCCTTCTGTATTTCCTGTTTATTTAGACAGTTTCTATGTAGGATTCCATCTCATGACGCTCCGTTGCCATGCTGCCGGAAAAAAGATTATCACTGCTCTTTTTTTTTACCATGAGGTGATGATAGATTCTTCCTTCCCATCATTCTCAATCTCTAATCCTCAATGTAGATCATCATTGAGAAGCTCCCCACCCGCGTACCTCCAGGGGAGGCCCACTTCAACATGAGGGGAAGTCCCGTCGAGGGCAAGGATGTCTGGGACGTGAAGAAGCTGTTGGAGGTGAGCAGCATGTTTAATCATCTGAGTAATGATGTCATAGTAGTCGTATACTGTATGACAATAGGCCATAGTATTCCCTCTTTGTTCTCATCGCAGCAATTCAGTGTGGACATAGCAGACAACGCGTCCAAGGTGTGTCTGGCTCACCTGTTCACCTACCAGGACTTTGACGAGGGGACCCTGGGCCTGGCCTACGTGGCCCCCTCCAGACAGGGCATCCCTGGGGGCCTCTGCTCAGAGAGTAAGACTACGTCCCAAGTAGCACCTTGTTCCCTATGTAGTGTACTACTTTTGAGCACCCTATTCTCCCAGGCCCATAAGGCGCTGGTCCAAAGTAGCGTACTATATTGGGAATAAGGTTCCATTTTGGGACAGATAATAAGCCTCCCGTCAACAACAGTCAACACATTAACCTTGACCACAATTCTGACATTGGTAAACTGATATTGGAAAATGTTTGCCTTCTCTGTCATCAGAGTGCCCTCCGTCTTCGCCTGAGACGAGAGCTATTTATCTCAACACAGGGCTCACCAGCACTAAGAACTATGGGAAAACTATTCTGACCAAGGTGGGTTCATGAGATTCTTTGGGCTGGTGTCCCAGACACAGAATAAACTTAGACCTGGACAAAACAACTATTCTCCATTGGGCATGCTTTTTAGTCCAGGACTAGGCTTAACCTGCAACTTTAAAAAAGAGGCTTAGAATTTGGAACATCCAAATGTACACAAAGGCAATAGTTGTTATTCTGTCTGGAATAGGCGCCATCATATTTCACTAATACGACCTTTCCTTATGGTTTGCCCTCAGGAGGCAGACCTGGTGACGACTCACGAGCTGGGCCATAACTTTGGGGCAGAGCACGACCCTGATAACATCCCCTACTGTGCTCCCAGGGAAGACCAGGGGGGCAAATACGTCATGTACCCCATCGCTGTGAGCGGAGACCACCTCAACAACAAGGTTCAAATACCCTCCTTTTCCCCCAATCGACAAACCAAACATCAATCTCAAGCAAACCTTAAGTCTTCATTACACCAACAAGGATTATGGATGTGTCCGAAAATGGCACCCTAGGCCATAGGGCTCTGGTCAGAAGTAGTGCGCAATGGAGGAAATAGGGTGCCAGTTTCGGGACACGGCTCATGCCCTTGTTTTGTATCCCCAGCTTTTCTCCAACTGCAGTAAGATCTCCATTGTGAAGCGTCTGAGGAACAAGGCTCCAGTGTGCTTCAGGGAGAGGAACAGCAACGTGTGTGGGAACAGCAGGGTGGAACAGGGCGAGGAGTGTGACCCGGGACTGCTGCACATCAACGACGACCGCTGCTGTACCTCCGACTGCAAGCTCCGCCCCACAGCCAAGTGCAGGTGAGCCCTCTCTGGAACCACCAACGCCCGAATACCTGCACACCACACCCACTTAGGTTCTAGGAACAGCGGTAGGATTCTGACAACATTTGGTGGTAGTTTGTGATATGTTGTAAGAATGTTGTATGAATGTTATAAAGAATTCATCTTCTCTCTGTGATATCACCCTGTATTACCATGACCGATCTCTCTCTGTCTCTCTCTCTGTCTCTCTCTTGTTCTCTCTCTCTCTTGCTCTCGCTGTCTCTCTCTCTCTCTCTCTCTGTGATATCACAGAGAAGATTCACTCGTTATAACATTCATACAACATTCTTACAACATATCATAAACGACCACCAAATGTTGTCAGAACCCTACCACTGTCCCTAGAACCTCTCACTCTCTCTCTCTCTCGGTGTAGTGACAGGAACAGTGCATGCTGTAAGCAGTGCCAGTATGAGAGGGAGGGCAAGGTGTGCCAGGAGCCCATCAGTGCCACCTGTAAGGGCAGGTCCTACTGCACAGGTAGGTTGATATCACCCGATACCCCCCAGAAAGGGAGCCCCACCACATCTTCATGTCTACAAGCCCTAATAAAACATGAGAGTGAAACAATGAAATATGTCTTTGTTATTTCTATGTCCTTTTAGGAACAATGACAATGTCATATTTTTGTTCCTAGGCAACAGTAGTGAGTGTCCGTCTCCTGAGAACGCCCCTGACGAGTCCGTGTGTTTGGACAACGGAGAGTGTCTGGACGGTGTGTGTATCCCTTTCTGTGAGGCCGTCAAGAACCTGCGGTCCTGCGCCTGCAATGGTACGCTCCCCTCACCATCACCACCCCTCCTTTAAAGGCTGTAGTGGACTAATCCAACCTCAAGACATAGTATAATATCATATGCCATTAAGCAGTTGTTTCTACATTGAATTTTGTATGGGTTGCCTCAGCGGGAATTGTACCCACGATCCTGACATTACAAGCGCCATGCTCTACCAACTGAGCCACATAGAACCTGTATACGCTAAGTGTTCTGCTTTATTAAAGATGCCTTTTACTTATAATACGAATACATAAAAAAAAAAAGTAAAATTTCCCTTTTAAAAGATACTACACTGTGTTGTTCTTCCTACCCTCTCTAGAAACCAACTCGTCATGTAAAGTGTGCTGTCGAAGCACCAGTGGAGTGTGCGCCCCATTCCAGGACGACGGAGGGGACTACATCTACCTCCGCAAGGGAAAACCCTGCACCGTGGGCTTCTGTGACGGAGCAGTAAGTGACACCTGACCTCTGACCCTTACCCTCTAGTGCAGTGGTTCCCAAACTTTTTATAGTCCTATAGTTCAGACATTCAACCTCTAGCTGCTGACCCCCTCTAGCACCAGGGTCAGCGCACTCTCAATTGTTGTTTATTGCCATCATTGTAAGCCTGCCACATGCACACTATACGATACATTTATTAAACATAAGAATGAGTGTGAGTTTTTGTCACACCCCGGCTCATGGGAAGTGACAAAGAGTTCTTATAGGACGAGGGCACAAATAATATTATAATAATAATCAATAATTTTGTTCTTTATTAAACCATCTTACATATAAAACCTTATTTGAGAAATGAATGCTATTCCATGTGAGAAATTGCCAAGAAACGGAAGATCTCGTACTGTGTACTACTCCCTTCACAGAACAGCGCAGAACTGGCCATTGGAACACAAGAGTGATGGTTGCTGGTAATGGGCCTCTGTACACTTATGTAGATATTCCATTAAAAAATAGCCGTTTCCAGCTACAAGAGTCATTTACAACATGAACAATGTCTACACTGCATTTCTGATCAATTTGAAGTTATTTTAATGGACAAAAAAGTGCTTTTCATTCAAAAACAAGGACATTTCTAAGTGGCCCCAAACTTTTGAACGGTAGTGTAAGGGAACCCCAAATCAATGTAGTTCTCATCATATTTGCACCTCTTCGATGGTCCAATGTCCCTGTCTGTTGTTCGATGTTTCCCGGGTAAGGGGGCAGTAGCTCTTCGGCTGCATCAGATTCACAACTGTCAGTGTCCATGCTAGCTGGGCTAACAACAAATGTAGAATTACTGATGCTAGCATTGGATGTGCTCGTGGAAGCAGAACAACTTGTGTTGTCGACAGGTGCAGGTGTAGTACTGCTGGTGGTGTCCGTTTATCAATTGAATCGTTTGCATAACTGCTAATCCCCTTATTATATATATATTTTTTAAATGGAGATACTTTCCCCCCATATCCTACCATCCCTTCCCTAATTGGAGTAAATTAACGGACGACAATACTTCTATTGCTACTTACAGCTATTTCGGTCACATCTAGCAACAAGTCTTGCATGGCTGTACAGTTTTCTTGTCTGGATTGCTGTGGTCTGAGGGCCTTCTTTCTATTCTCTAGTAATTCTATTTCTATGGCTTTGTAACTAGCATGTGCTATTTTTGTCTTATTCAGGGTAAATGTATGAAGCAAGTTCAGGATGTCATTGAGAGGCTGTGGGATTTCATTGACAAGCTGGACATCAACACGTTTCGGAAGTTTTTGGCGGACAACATCGTGGGCTCTGTGGTGGTCTTCTCGTTGGTCTTCTGGGTCCCCCTCAGCATCCTGGTTCACTGTGTGGTAGGCGTGATGTTTGCTCCTTGATGAATGACAAACTGGGGCGTAGGTTTAGCTACTTGTGATTACAAGATTCTTGAGCTAGCAAAATACATTGGTGTGTAGCCAAGCAAGGCATTAGATCCACATCCCACGTTGTGTGTGTTGCATTGTGGGAACTGTAGTGTTTCTTTTCTTAACACATAATAATACATTAGATGCCCGTATTCAGACATTCTAAGTGTTGTCATCAATCACCTAATACTGTACATGTTGTTATTACATAGTACCCGTCACATGTTATTATCATTTTATTATATAGTACCCGCCACATTTTATTATATAGTACATGTAACATGTTACATAGCACCTGTCACATGTTATTATCACATCTAACATATTTTTCCCACTCACAGGATAAAAAACTGGATCAGCAGTATGAACAGACCACCAAGTCTCTGCTTTTTCCGAGTGTAAGTATTGTTTGAGTCATATATATGTCTCTCTCTCTCTCTCTCACACACACACACACACACACACACACACACACACACACACACACACACACACACACACACACACACACACACACACACACACACACACTGTACAAGTCAAAGTTTTAGAACACCTACTCATTCAAGGGTTTTTCTTTATTTTTACTATTTTCTACATTGTAGAATAATAGTGAAGACATCAAAACTATGAAATAACACATATGGAATCATGTAGTAACCAAAAAAGTGTTAAACAAATATATTTTATATTTTTGATTCTTCAAATTAACCACCCTTTGCCTTGATGACAGCTTTGCACACTCTTGGCATTCTCTCAACCAGCTTCACCTGGAATGCTTTTCCAACAGTCTTGAAGGAGTTGTTGGCTGCTTTTCCTTCACTCTGCATTCCAACTCATCCCAAACCGTCTCAATTAGTTTGAGGTCAGGTGATTGTGAAGGCCAGGTCATCTGATGCAGCACTTTATCACTCTCCTTCTTGGTCAATTAGCCCTTAACACCTTTAACACTTTTTTTGATTCCATGATTCCATATGTGTTATTTCATAGTTTTGAAAATAGTAAAAAATAAAGAAAAACCCTTTAATGAGTAGGTGTCTCCAAACGTTTGACCGGTACTGTATATACAAATTATACACTGTAGTCATCTTGGTTTTCTGACCCTTGGCTTTGACCCTGCTTGTGTGTCTCCAGAATGCAGAGTTTATGAGTAGTCTGGAGTCAGCCTCCGTGCGGATCTTCAAACCCCCTGCCATCTCAGCCCTGCGCTTCCAGGCCTCTGGCCCCCAGCAGACCAGCACTCCCCCCATCCAAGCCCCAACTCCAGCTCGAACCCCTGGGGCCCACGTCCCAACCTCCACTCCCAGCCCTAGCCAGAGTCCCCTGCCCCCCCTGGAGAGCCCACGCATGGCCACCATCCAGGAGGACCCCAGTATTGACTCCCACCTGGATGAAGAGGCTCTGGAGGGCGACTTTCCCATGGGGAGTTCGGCTCCACACTCCTTTGAGGATCTGACAGAGCGTGGGCCCCTGGCCCGACGCAATGACAAGGCCCTGTCCTTCAGACTCCAGAGACAGGCCCACATCCGCATCAACAGCAAGGAGACAGAGTGCTGAGAAAGGGAGGGGAAGAGAGAGAGAGAGAGATAAAGAGGGTTCTTAACACAGAGGAGACTGAGAAAGAAAAAGGGAGAGAAAGAGACTGGAGGAGGAGAGGACAGAGCGTGGGAGAGGATGCTCACCCAATCACCACTGAATGGCAGACCACAGAGTAAAACAAGCTGGACTTGTCTGATACTATATGTGGGCTGAGTTATATAATGTATTATAGGAAGTTGGAGAGCAGCTTCAGTTGAAAATAGGATCCACTGGGCTAAAATGAAACCGATTGAGCATTGAAAAGCCGAATTCTTCAGAACTGAAATTAGAAATCAACATAGTCAATCTTTCACAGATGAAACGATCAAGTCTAGAATTGTCTTGGTAAATTGTAGTGCCTGGCTAATTAGAAGGACCTGCGACGACCAGGTCATATTGATGATGGATTGTTTAAAACTATCCTGGGTTGCTCGCTTACACAGCCTGGCATATGAACATGTTACACCATGCCTCCGTGTATGTAGTTGAGTTGGTTGACAGTGACACTTTTGGCGTAGTTGACAGTGACACTTTTGGCGTAGTTTGATATCAGGTTTTGAAAATAGGTCAGCAAATACATGCTTAACACCCGTATGCATACATCACCAGCAGTACTGTGGCTATGTCAGTAATATCATTGGCCTGGTGCTAGTTAATGTACTTTGTGGTACAGCAATATAACACTAGTTTACCGCTTTGCTCTTCGTAACCATGACAACATGTAACCTGGGGGGTGAATTTATCATGGAAAAGTCTACAAAACTGTTACTAAGTATTTCATTGGTTGGCTGTAACTAATAACAAAACCAGCGTAATGTTTACTTTTCAATTCTGTGAACCGTAGCCTGAACCAGTATTACTCATAGAGATAGATGGAGGACTCATTTTTGTATCTTAGCCATTGAGGCTATCTCCGTTTTGAGGGAGTCCATTTTCTTCCAGGGTCACCAGAAGCTTTCTTTCTCCAACAGGGTCACCAGAAGGGATCAGCCAAAAAAGTTGGAAGTCCCGCCCAGTTTACCACATTAAACCCTGAATGTTATTAGGTAATTTGTCAAACCGGACCTGTATGGTGTCTTATGCATGATAAGATCTGACCATTAGAGTTGTCTGATATGCAAGATTGACAAAACTCTTAATTGCTGAACGTCTTTTTGATACCATTTGTATACTTTCATACGACAATTGTGACAATCAGCAAGATGTCTATATTTCTAGCCTCACACGAGCCATATAATATAATCGCCCAATTCTGGCTTCGGCCACTATCGTACAATATCTCATCCGATGTTTGAAAATGTATTGTTGCATTAGCTACCTTTTATTTGCCATATTGTCTGGTATTTTCTGTTTCGTTGTGAACTCCTGCCAGACATGATCTCACCGACCTGTTATGGGTTTAATCAAGTTTACATTGTAAATCCCATATTTAGGAATTTCTTTGTGTATTTTATGCTCTCACATACAGAATATAATTTATTCTTTGATCTGGATGAAATACCCCAACAGCGTCCTACAAGTATTTTGTATCTGGATGTGTGATTAACTTGTATCATGCCTCAGGTAGGTAGTCTTCAGGTGTTACAATGGCTATATATTAAATGTCAGAGACTCAC
Source organism: Salvelinus fontinalis (assembly GCF_029448725.1). Taxonomy (NCBI): domain Eukaryota; kingdom Metazoa; phylum Chordata; class Actinopteri; order Salmoniformes; family Salmonidae; genus Salvelinus; species Salvelinus fontinalis. Next base: position 6,463,425 of record NC_074691.1, on the reverse strand, counting down.
TTCCTGTGTTTTACGTTGGCAGTGAAATTGACCCATTTAATTAAATTGCTCACATGGCTGCACTTAATATTTCAGAATATATTCACAGAAATAACTACTTTATAAACCTGCAATATTAGTTCAGAAATGTGGCCAGCGGTCCTTTATTACTTTATTTTTTTTAAACAAATTTTATCAATGCAATGCATAATACAGATATACAAAGTCTACACGTTGAGAATTCAACGTAAGTCAATGGGAGGTTGATTCCTGCGGAATCTACACTTTTCCAAACACAGATTCCTCCTTTATGTGATAAGGCAGCTAGAATTACAGAGGAATGAAACGGAGGGGGCAATGTTGTCAAGACATTACATACTTTGAATCGTTACAATACAAGTACTGGACAACATGTAGAAAATATCCACTGTAATCAATGCCCGGCTAACATACACATATCAATTAATAATACACGGGAAAACTCTTCATATAGACCATATCAGTACTGCACTGCCAGTAAAGAAAAGTGGGCAAGTGCCTCTGGGTGATGCTGTTTGGGAACCGGGGTCTGTTGGGCCGTGCCTATTGCTTCTGGCACAGGCTGCCTTTCCAGAGAGAGAGAGGGGAGGAGGTGGATGGCTCTCCTCAGATGACAGGGTTGAGAGCGTCATAGAGCCTCTGCACAGCCAGCTCCACCATCTCTCTCAGGGTCTCATCTTCAGCACTGCCCTCCTCATACTGCACCGTCTGCACAACAGACAGAGAGGGGAGAACCAGGTCAGAGGAGAACAGACACACGCACACAGAGCGACAGACATATCTACTAAATCCTCACTCTGGTCTCTGGGCAGATGAAGGCAGTATTCCCGTCCACTGTTACCGTCAGGTTCTTATTGTCCTTGAAGTCCACACAGTCCTCCCCAAACATGTCACTGTTGAGGGAAAGATTTCAAATATCTCAGAGAAGCGCTTCTAGCCGTTCCATTTTGATACACATTCAACAACCTTCCCGTTGACTCATCACAGGCGCGTGTGTGTGTGAATATAGAAAAGGTGAATAGGGGGGTGGAACTTACAGGAGCATAATCTCCAGCCTCTGCTGGAAAACATCCAGATCTATACCTTCTTTCTTGTGTTCCATAACTATAGGAGGAAGAAATGAACATCAGCAAGGGACAAGCACAAAGACATTACACGTACTGTAATGATAGTCCACAACGCAGAGATAATGTGAGAACACGTACACTGACCTAGGTAGAGCACCTCTTTTCTCCACAAAACTAACCCCGTGTCGTAGTATTTTACCAGTCTTGTACTCACTATACGACACGAGAACATACATTTTGAAAACGGACTTTGGCGTTCAGAGTTCTCCGTCAGTCCGCGATAGAGATAACGTCGGACCACCCTTTCTTCACTGACCTTTCTGCGCTTTAGGGTTGGACTGGACCTCCAGAACCACTGTGGTGACCGCATCAGCATACATGTCATTCAGAGGGTTGGCGATCCACTGCGCACACAGCACCAATACAAAACCAGTTAGCTAATGTTCACGCCCTTTCCTATAGCGTTGCAAAATTCGAGCAACTTTCCCCAAAATTCCCAGATTTCCTGCTTATTCCCTTCTGATTCTGGGACTCTTCCTACTGGGATTTCTGTAGAAAGTTACAGGAATTTTGCAACCCCTACTTTCATCATATCCAGTACCTCACCTCTAAAACCACCATGCCAGCCTCATGCACCAGTGTGACATTCTTGAAGATCCTGAGTGTGATTTTCTCTGCAGACTCCACCTCCTCCACATCCCCTAAAAGACAAGCGGGTTTGTATAGTCACAGTAACCGAGGAAATACTCCAGACCCTGGTTATAAGTGACAGCTTTTTACAGTGGCTTTGAAAATGGCCCAATGTAACCACTACTGTAAAGTCACTGGCACACTCCCACAACAAACTCTAATAACACCAGCAACAAAAAAACTCAATTCTCTGGGTGTTCCCCGCTCGTCTGTTGGTTGCCATTTGTTGAAGGATATTTTGTCTTGATTCCACATTTGTCCGATTCGGAACCAATCAGCAGTTGTTGGTGTTGACTGACCAGTGTGCCTTCATTTCCAACAAGGTGAGCAGAATTCTGTAGAAACCCACCTGCCAGGTTGCGTAGATGGCTGGCCAACAGAGAGATGGGTCCAGTGAAGGGAATGGCCTGGGTCTGCTTCACCGTGCTCATGGCCAGGTCTGTATAGTCTGGAGACAGAGAGAGGAGAGGAGAGCTCATACACACGGTAGTACACACTCGTGTGGGGACACATGGACGGACGCACACACGTAGACACACGGTCAGAGAGTGAATCAGTACTGACTGGACAGATCTGAGGGGGTGAGGATGTGATAGCTGAAGTTGCGTTTGACCAGGATCCCAGACACCCTCTGACCCTGCTGACACTTCTTATCAGCCAGGGAGCCCATCACCTACGGCACAGAACAGCAACAGTCAGTACACACACACACACACACACACACACACACACACACACACACACACACACACACACACCACAACAACAAGTGTTTGGAAGATACAAACAGCCTCAGTTCTACACACTATAAAAAATCTCCGATAATTCCGCTTGATGCCAATGGATAAATCGATGGGCCATAGAATATCATCAATAGTTACTGTCTGTAACTCAATTCAGTCTGATTCTCCCAATAAATTATATTACAGTAGGAGGCGGCTAGAGAGTGGAGGATGGGCTCACCTTAGCCAGCTTCTCTCCTCTGAAGTTGAGTGTGACGGCCTCAGTGTTCCGGGGGTTGTGCACCTCGATGTGGACCTCATCATTGTCCTCGTACTCCCTGATCAGAGCGGCTTTCAGACGGGCCATCTCATTCTGCTCCCCGTGCACCAGGATCTGCACGTGAGACAAAGAAATACGTCACACGAGCAGGCTCAAGTCATTGATGTATAACAGGGGAAGAGAGAGGCCCAAGCACACTTCCTTGTGGAACGGTGTCCCGTTGACATTTACCATCTGATTACGGCCTGTAAGATAAGATCTGACTCATTTAATGGCCGACGGAGTGTGTCTATTTACCACATGAGGGGGTTTGAGAGCCCTGATGAACTCGCTGGTCTGCTGGTAGTCAGTGTGCGCTGAGAAAGAGATGTAGTCCACAGACATCTTCAGCTGCAGCTTCTGGCCTGACATGGTGGTGATCTCCTCTGGCTCTGACATAATGTGCTGAGGATAGAGTCACAGAGGAACAGTCAGCTCACACACAGAGTAATGAATCTTAGCATGGCTGGAAATGACTCGATTGAAAAAAAATTGCGTTCATGTTTAACTGTCATTTGACGACGAGAAAAAATATTTGATCACAACAAAGCTTGGCTTGCATTAAGACCCCGCTGTAGGATTCCTTTGGCTGTGATGACTTAAGAGTAACTAAGAAATGTCTTAAGAAGGGTTGAAGATCGAGCCCCACCTTGGCGAGGGTACCCTCCACAGAGTAGCCGGCGATGATGACGCCGTTCCTCTTATCGGTGCACCAGCTCTCAAACAGCTCTCTTGACAGACCGCTTTGCATCATACCTGGAGAGGCCATCACCACACTGGGCCCGATGTCATCAAAGTGGTCCATGCTCTGGTAGAGAGTGGTACAGCAGAGTTAGCATGGGCCGAGGGACACAGCAGGTGCCTATTCATTAGCGCACACCGTAGTAAAACTTTTTGAAAAGGAGCGTTTCTTATTGGACAAGTTCAGGTAGTCACTCCCTGTTTCAGCCCGTTTTCTACTTTTTGGTGCCTAATAAACGGTAAAAGAATTGTATTGAAAAAGGCCACTACCAAACATTCATCTGATGAACGTCACCCACCTTGAGGTTGCTGATGTGCTTGAAGACGAAGGGGTTGTTGACGTTAATGGCCTTGCGGATCTTGTCGTTCATAGCGTTGACGTAGGTCTGGTAGACGGCCATGCACTTCTTGGCCAGAGACGACGCGTAGTAGATGGGAATGTCATGGAGCTCTGGGTGGTTCTGCCAGTACTCGTCTGAAACACACGCAGAGGCACACGCCCACACACACATTAGAGAAGGGCTGTGTTCATTAGAGCACGCAACAGAAAGCGTTTTAAAACAAGTTTCTGATTGGATTAGGCCAGGTGACTGTTGGTTCCTAATGAACACTTCCAGGAATGAGAGTCACTGGATACCTGCTCTAAAAGCAGGCTGAAGAGGGAACCGGTTGGAGTTTCTCACCCAGGATGAGCAGCAGTTCCTGGGCTCGGCCCAAGGCGAACACGGGGATGAGACAGCGGCCCTCTCTGTTGACGATGTCATGGATTGTGTTGCAGAACCGGGCCTCCCGCTCCTCCCTCTTCTCATGGATGTGTGTTCCATACGTGGACTCCTGAGGACAAAGAGCAAAACACATCAAATCCTCATGTTAGGAAGACAAGATCACACGAGAACTCTGCTTTTTTTGTGGTTGTGATTAGGCTGGGTTGCCGTAAAGCACCATGTGACGACTGCTGATTTAAATGAATTTGATTGCCTGATTGATTGTAGTTGTGTTTAGTGTTGTATGTTACGATTAGCGGGGACTCACAGTAATGAGGATGTCAGGCTTGACGCTGGGGATCTCTGCTGCCATCAGATGCCTGTCCTCCTGTCGGGAAAAGTCCCCTGTGTAGAGGATCTATGGACAGAGACACACCCAAAGGAACACGGATAACAGGAGACAGGTTCAGTAAAACCTACAATTTTAAGAGACAGCAGCAAAGTAAATAGACAAAATGTATTTCTGTTTCAAAGAATTATTCACTCATGTAATTGTACGGGAACATTTGTCCAGCATATGGGTGCCACCTACTGGCCACAGTAAACAATACAATCTGTATACGGTGCATTCGGAAAGTATTAAGACCCCTTCACTTTTTCACATTTTGTTACGTTACAGCCTTATTCTAAAATTGATTAATTGTTTTCCTCATTAATCTACACACAATACCCCAGAATTGTTTGAAAATGTATTACAAATAAAAACATTCATACCTTATTTACATAAGTATTCAGATCCTTGGCTATTAGACTTGGAATTGAGCTAAGGTGCATCCTGTTCCCATTGATCCTCCTTGATATTTTTCTACAAATTGATTGGACATGATTTGGAAAGGCACACACCTGTCTATATTGATTATTATATTATTATTATTATTATTATTATTATTATTATTATATTGTTGACAGTGCATGTCAGAGCAAAAACCAAGCCATGAGGTTGAAGGAATTGTCTGTAGAGCTCCAAGACAGGATTGTGTTGAGCCACAGATCTGGGGAAGGGTAACAAAAAATGTCTGCATCATTGAAGGTCCCCAAGAACACAGTGGCCTCCATCATTCTTAAATGGAAGAAGTTTGGAACCACCAAGACTCTTCCTAGAGCTGGCTTCCCGGCTAAACTGAGCAATCCGGGGAGAAGGGCCTTGGACAGGGAGGTGACCAAGAACCCAATGGTCACTCTGACAAAGCTCCAGAGTCCCTCTGTGGAAACCTTCCAGAAGGTCTGATGAAACCAAGATTGAACTCTTTGGCCTGAATGCTAAGTGTCACATCTGGAGGAAACCTGGCACCATCCCTACGGTGAAGCAAGGTGGTGGCAGCATCATGCTGTGGGGATGTTTTTCAGCGGCAAGGACTGGGAGACTAGTCAGGATCAAGGGAAAGATGAACGGAGCAAAGTACAGAGAGATCCTTGATGAAAACATGCTCCAGAGCGCTCAGGACCTCAGACTGGGCCAACGGATCACATTCCAACAGGACAACGCAGGAGTGGCTTCGGTACAAGTCTCTGAATGGCCTTGAGTGGACAGCCAGAGCCCGGATTTGAACCCGATCGGACATCTCTGGAGACCTGAAAATAGCTGTGCAGCGACGCTCCCCATCCAACCTGACAGAGCTTGAGAGGATATGCAGAGAATGGGAGAAACGCCCCAAATACAGGTGTGCCAAGCTTGTAGCGCCATTCCCTCGAGGCTGTAATCGCTGCCAAAGGTGCCTCAACAAAGTACTGAGTAAAGGGTCTGAATACCCATATAAAATGTGATGTTTCCTTTTTTATTTCGCATATATTCGCAAAAAAAAGTAAAAAAAAATGGTTTTGCTTTGTCATTATGGGGTATTTATTTAACCCATTTTAGAATAAGGTTGTAACGTAACAAAAGTCAAGGGGTCTGAATACTTTCCGAATGCACTGTGATGCTTTGGGGCGACGTTGATGAAAGTCTATAAAGGCGCCTCTACAAAAACAAGGTGCAGATGAGGAGATATTCAAATAAAATCAAAAAACGGGAGAGAACAGAATTTCTGGGAAATCATGTGCTATTTATGATAAGAACCGTTTCTCATGGTCCTTTCACAAAGAAGATGATGAATAAGCTGCAGTTGCTTGCCTGTCCCAGTAGTCAATGTAAATGTAATGCAGTCACCTTCACGCCAGCTATCTCGATCATGAACATGGCTGCCCCCAGGACGTGACCGGCATGGTAACACCAGAACTTGATGCCGGCCACCTCCTTCACCTCGTGGAAGTTGATGGTCTCGATCTTGTCCATGCTCTCCTCCAAGTCCGTCTCTGTGTACAGCATGTCGTCGGCTGAGATGTTACTGAGAGGCAAAACACAGAGACAGTCAGGGGCACAATGTGAACCCGAATCATCCACAATGGACGATGGCATCTCTACAATTGTTTTGCCCTGAAGACAGGGCTGTGTAGACTTATGACGTCTAACAGTTAGATGCCAAAGGAGTCGACGTAGGAATCTACGGCCATGTCTTCAGGGCAATACATTTTGCAGCTACTCTATCAAGAAAGAAACAGTAGAGTACGCTGCTATTTTCCCGAACCGAGTCAGACCATCGTCAATGGCCTATGTTCCTTATAGAAGCCAAAGGCTGAAGTTAAGTCAGGCTGTTATTGGAAGTGAATAAACTCTTGTCTACCTGACTTTGACATAATCAGACAGCAGCCAGCGGTAAATAGCTTTGGTGGCGTGGGTCATGAAGGTCCTTCCTTTGAAACTGGTCTTCTGGAGAAACCAAGGCAAGGCTCCACAGTGGTCCAAGTGGAAACTGAGATGGAGAGAGGAGATTATACAGAACTGAATATGGTGCATTAGAAAACTGAACTCTGTCTTCAGTGTGTTCATTCATCTGACCTGGGGCAACATATAACGGGGTTGTGTTTATAAGGCACATAACGTGGGAAAGCTCACAGAAACAGAAAGGTGTTTCTGAACTTGTCCATATAAGAAACGTTTGTCTTTGTTTTAGGTTTGCAAAAAGTTTTGCTACAGTTGAACTTGACCCTAATAAAACACAACGCAGACGAGAGATTAGGAATACTCACTGGCTGATAAGAAGCAGGTCTATCTCAGCAGGATCGATCAAGTCAATATAGGGAAGAGCATCCATTCCTTCCAATCCTGGGTGGATTCCACAGTCCAGCTGCAAAGGAAAACGGTTGGTGTACTCAATTATCAGGTTACTTCTATTTTGGAATGTCTCATACAATCCATAATGCATGGTCAATTCAACAGGGACAGCACAGTGCACGTAATATTACCATGATTTTCCGTCCCTTGAACTCTAGAATGATGCATGACCTTCCCACCTCCTGCCCAGCTCCACTGTTAGGGAAAGAGACGTCAATCGCTGTCTGATGATGACATTTGTGACACAGTGACGTTCTGGCAGATTCAGAAAAATCTTACGTCTTATGACAATATTTTGTCAGCAAAATGCATCTTCGTGACAGAACGTAATGCATAGGTACGGTAGCTACTTGATAATACCATCTAGCTAGCTATACTAATCCCTGTGGCATCTTTGGACAACAACTAATACTAGGTAACATTGAACAAATTCATAATTTCTCCAACTAGGTAGACAGGCGTCAGTCTTCATGTATTTGCTAGTTAGACGGGCTAAATTAGCTAGCTAGCCAACCAGCTCACGAAATGTTGAATGTATAAACCCACAGTGGTCTGATGAGGAGCTGATCACTTTCCTCTGCAGGCACCGATAAATCAGCTTTGCGTTTCGCTGCCATATTTTCTCTTACGATTTAATTCAAATATATATGCTTATTATGTATTAATTGTATTAATTCATTCTTCTGACACCTATAGAAACTAACCGCACGCTGACTACAACAACACTTCCGGTCCAGCGAGATAAATATGTCCGTACGAGGAATGGTCTTTGCTACAATGGGTTCCGGTGTTGTGACCATGGGGCGCCCATTCAGGAGCACATAACGTTTTGGAACGTTCAGGTAGAAATATGTTATTTAGAACAAACATGCTTCTCCAACATATAAAACACGAAACATTGTAGGCTGTATTTATGACATTTCTATCTGCAACGTTGGAGAACGTTTGGCAACTGAACATGGTCCTGATTTTAGGGCAGAGTAGCCAGAGCACAGTATAATCATAATGATATTGCTATAATCTATTCTCCCAAAAATGACTCTTTCACTTATGGACGTCATTTAAAAAAAACGATTTTGTTTTCATTGTGCTACATACAGATTACTCCAGAATAACCACTTATGTGGGCTGGTCCATTTTTTTGCCAAGTGGGTCTGTATAACAAACTTTTTGGGGCTCAAAATTATCACTATCTCGCTAATATTGGTGGCCTCAAAATGGGCCAGTGTGAGGGCCTCAAGGAAAAATATTGACTGGTGTGTTAGAAATGCCAGGGGCAATTTTTGATCCCAGTCCGCCCCAGCATCAGATAATGGTTCTGTCCATAATCATCAAATGGAGTGACCACTACAGATCTGTCTTAACCGAATGCAATGAAGACAAAACACACAATGAGCCATTTCACGTTTTAATGAATAACCATGGACATGTAAAGAACACGAGGGAAGAGGAAAATGTAGGATGTACATTCCTTTCAATTATCTCAAATGTTACAGCTACAATATACATACAGAGTTACCCTGCAACCCTTTTGCCAGCATCATATATTCACAAATGCTCTCTTGATAAATTAGATTTCTTTCAATGTTAGATTCAAACATATCAGTTTCCCATCAGCAGAAGCTGTCATAGGATGATCACATATAGACTTTGAGTGGTTGTAGTACAAAATGTTTTTTATTATACCAAGTTACACTTTCAATATGCATCTGAAATGATAACACAATACCAATATTGAATTTAAAGACTCAAGTTCGACTGTACCCTCAAGGATGCACTGTACTGTGTGGACTTTAATTAAAACATAATCAAGCAGAATCTTGCTACGGTTATTTCCAGTTGTCCCAGCAAACCAAGTGGAAGTATACTTTCTCAAAACTTAGCATGCGGGTTGAACAGTTTCTCCCTTTTTTCCCCAAAATATTCCAGCATTTTAGATTAGAACATTCTGTTGGCAGGTCAGAGGTCACCTAGTCATCATCTTTGGCTGTTTGGATGCATGAGAATATCACCATGTGATGTGCACATCCCACACCTCTTTCACTCATAGACATTGTTTTTCTCCCAAACGATACTCTATTTCTTATATAGTGCACTACTTATAGGGCTCTGGTCAAAAGTAGTGCACTACGTTGGGAATAGGGTGCAATTTTGGACAAGAACAGACAAACACAGCCTAGTAGTGAGCGACAGCTTCGGTCACACCATCAGATGCATCAGTCAGTGATTAAGTGCACAAATGTCGCAGGGAAGACTCCTGTCCTAGTCGAATCCCCCTCAATATGTCCTACCTGCAACACACACAACAGGACACACAGTCAGTGGATCAGACATATAAGGACACAGTCAGTGGATGTGTGTGTGTGCAGTTTGTGTGTGGGTATGTGTGTGCATGCGTGTGTGTGTGCATGCGTGCCTATGCGTGTGGTTGTGTGTTGGAGCTGTTGTACTTACCCACCACTCCTGGTCCTCCTCTGCATCCACTACAATCACCTCTCCCTCGGTGAACGTTAGCTCATCTGGGTTATCAGCTGAACAGTTGTAGCGGGCTTTCACCCTCCTGGGCCTCAGTTTCTAAGGGCCAAATAATAATAAGTTAGACAAGAAGATGTTAGTTAATGGTTTTGCAAGTGTTCAATAATCCGTGTAAATATGATATTACTGCATTGCTATAATAGCCTGTGTGTTAGGTATTGATTGCATGCCACTGATTGGCTGAGTTGAGGATCTCACAGGGAGGTTAGCGCGGGGCTTGGGTGTTGGTGGAGGAGTTGGACCAGAGCTCTGAGGGGATCCAGTTACAGCTGTGTTCTTTACTGCTCACACACAAGCAAAAAGACACATTGGAACATTTAATCATCAATTCATGGACATGACACATAAAATAGCAAGTAGTCTGGTCCCAGATCTGTGATTTTACCAACTCCATTATTCTAACCAATTGGCATGACAGATCCATAAGGAATTGGCAAGAAAGAAGAAACAGACTGGCACCCAGATGAATAAAACAAAGCTCTTTGAACCAGAGCAGACTAGTTATTAGATATTGTAGGCTGAGTGTACGAAACTTTAGGAACACCTTCCTAATATTGTGTTGCACCCCTTTTTACCCTCAGGACAGCCTCAATTCGTCGTGTCATGGCCACTACAAGGTGTCGAAGGCGTTCCACAGGGATGCTGGCCCATGTTGACTCCAATGCTTCCCACAGTTGTGTCAAATTGTCTGGATGTCGTTTGGGTGGCGGACTATTCTTGATACACACGGGAAACTGTTGAGCGTGAAAAACCCAGCAGTGTTGCAGTTGGACACAAACTGGTGCGCCTGGCACCTACTACCATACCCCGTTCAAAGGCACCTAAATATTTTGTCTTGCCCATTCACCTTCTGAATGGCACACATACACAATCCACGTCTCAAGGCTTAAAACTCCTTCTTTAACCTGTCTCCTCCCCTTCTTCTACACTGATTGAAGTGGATTGAACAAGTGACATCAATAAGGTTTCATAGCTTTCACCTTGAGTCACCTGGTCAGTCATGGAAAGAGCAGGTATTCCTAATGTTTTGTACACTCAGTGTATACTAAAAATGTGTGAATGGTATTTGAGTGTGTGATGTGTTTACCGGATCTATTAGTGGGTCCAGCAAGCCTGCCGGGCGGTCCTATAGGCGTGGGTTTATCTGAACTGAAACCACACACACATTAAGTGTCTTAGTTAAGTGATAATACATATCGTTATAAACCTAACACAAGACGTAATACAATTAAATGAGAACATATGAACCTGAATTGGTCAGCGGACGTGTCAAGCGTCTCAGAGTAGAAGTGCTGATCTAGAGTCAGGCCCCCCCCCCCCTATCCACGTAATCATATTCATTGTGATCTAAAAGACTAAACTGATCCTACATCAGCACTCTTACTCTGAGATGCTTGATACATACTGCCCAAGTTCTTACATAGTGGGTGACTTAGTTGATTTGGACCGTGCGGCTCTGCTTCTGGGATGGTGGGCGGGTACAGGAGGGGGCTGTGTGGGTCGGAAGGAGGGTGCAGGGGGCACTGCTGGCGGGAAAGGTGGTAGTGGGATGATGGGGGACACTGGAGGCCCAGGTAATACTGAAGGTAGTGGTGGTAGAGGAGCAGTCTTATGGCTTCTAGACTCCATCACACTGGTCCTTTTACTCACCCGGGGAGGCGGAGCAGCAGGTGGAAGAGCTGGGGGAAACACTGGATGGAGACAAGGGAGTGATATCAATCTGTCAAATGTATTTTTTCTAACATCGTCAGTTGTAACAAAGTGCTTATACAGGACTTATATCTTGTTGGTGTGCCAGCAGCGCAGTATAATCACATGTGAGGGATAGGTCAGGAGCGAGTACTATCTGGTACTATAATGTAGTGCACTTACCATTCATGGAGCTGTTACGGTCCGGGATGTGAGGGTTCGGGGGGTCTGAGGAGGACCTATGTCTACCCACCTCCATATGAGCCTGCTTCCACCCTGGGCCTACAAGGTTACAGTCATAGGGTCAATCATTTATTTACACTACAGTTTGGCATCTGGTGTTTAGTTCATTATTCCAGCAACCATGTCAAGGACCTATAATCTATGACCGAGTGCAGGGCTGTTTAATTCTGGTCTTGGATGGCCGAAACATTTCCGATTTATGTTTCTAACTTGGAGCTGATTGCACTCACCTGGTGACGTAGGTCTGAATCAAGGCCCTGATTAGGAGAGTGAAAACCTGAAAAAGGGCTTTGGCCCAATAGGTCCGTATTTGAACAGCCCTGACCTAGAGCATGACATATGACCCATGCTCTATGACCTATGGCCGAATCTCAATGCCAATGGACTGACCTTTGCTGGCGTTCCTGGGGGGCAGGGTTGGGATTTGTAACCCCGGTCCCCCTGGTACCCCTGACATGCCGCGGGGAGGGGGGCTGAGGTCAAGGATGGCACCATAGGTCTCATTGTTCAGCATCATGCTGGGGACATGGGTTCTCTGCTTGTCCCTGACCAGACTGGCTGCGTCGCGGGCCAGGGAGGCCATGTTGAGACTTCTAGGCATGGGACCCATGGGACCATTTCCTGGGACAAAACAGCTGACCGGACGCTCCTGCTCTGGCCGCCTTTGGGGGATGGGCTGGGTATGGGCGATAAAGAGTGTAAGTATGCTAGTGTAGTATAAGCTAGTATACTATTGATGTAATGTCTTCAAGCTAGCGATGAGCACAACTGAGGTTGAAGTACTGTAGTACTCACTCAAGTACTGACTCGTGCATTTTTGTTTATTATCTGGGCAAAATAACTCAACTAATACAGCGGTACAGGCTTGCCTGGTATACCATAAAATCACGGTGAGAAGAATTTGTGAATTCTATGAGAGTTCTATATGAGTTTTGAGTTTTATGAGGTAGAGGCTATCCAACTCACCTTGTCCTCCATCTCGTCTTCGCTCTCGTCCAGGTCGTCGTCTTCGTTTTGGAGCCGCCACTCGTATTCCACATGCACGTGGACGTTAAACTTCCCCGTCATAGCCTGGGTCAGCTGGACACCACAAATACAGGCAACCTTTAATATTACCCATGTTGATAAAACAGAACACTGGACCAGTAGGTGCCACACATCGGTGGTGGATGAGGTGGGTTTCCCCTTACTTTGTAAAGCGCTTTGGGAACCTACTTTGAAAAGCACTCTACAAATCCAATCAATTATTTTTAGTATATTGTTACAGTGTTCAAATCCATGTGACCTTTTGATTCTATTCAAAGACTGCACTCACCAGCTCTTCACACTGCGAATGTCTGAGGCGCTTGGCGATGTCCATTGGTGTTTCTCCTGCCTCGTTGGCTGCACACAGACAGACAAAAAACAATTTATGTGTTTCTTTTATATATATACACTGTATATATACAGTTCCAAAAAGGTGTGAAACAAATCAAATATATTTTATATTTGAGATTCTTCAAAGTAGCCACCTTGATGACAGCTTTCCGCACTCTTAGCAATCTCTCAACCAGATTCATGAGGTAGTCACCTGGAATGCATTTCAATTAACAGGTGTGCTAGTTAATTTGTGGAATTTCTTTCCGTCTAAATGTGTTTGAGCCATTCAGTTGTGTTGTGACAAGGTAGGGGTGGTATACAGAATATTTGGTTGCACACCAAGTCCATATTATGGCAAGAACAGCTCAAATAAGCAAAGAGAAATGACAGTCCATCATTACTTTAAGACATGAAGCTCAGTCAATCCGGGAAAGTGTCAAGAATTTGGAAAGTTTCTTCAAGTGCAGTCGCAAAAACCATCAAGTGCTATGATGAAACTAGCTCTCATGAGGACCGCCAAAGGAAAGGAAGCCTCAGAGTTACCCCTGCTGTAGAGGATAAATTCATTAGAGTTACCAGCCTCAGAGATTGCATCCCAAATAAATGCTTCACAGAGTTCAAGTAACAGACACATTTCAACATCAATTGTTCAGAGGAGACTGCGTGAATCAGGCCTTCATGGTTGAATTGCTGCAAAGAAACCACTACTAAAGGGCACCAATAATAAGAAGAGACTTGCTTGGGCCAATAAACACGAGCAATGGACATTAGACCGGTGGAAATCTGTCCTTTGGTCTGATGAGTCCAAATGTGAGATTTTTGGTTCCAACCGCATTGTCTTTGTTAGACACAGAGTAGGTGAACGGATGATCTCTGCATGTGTGGCTCCCACCATGAAGCATGGAGGAGAAGGTGTGATGGTGTGGGGGTGCTTTGCTGGTGACACTGTCAGTCATTTATTTAGAATTCAAGGCACTTAACCAGCATGGCTACCACAGCATTCTGCAGCGATACACCATCCAATCTGGTTTGCACTTAGTGGGACTATCATTTGTTTTCAACAGAACAATGACCCAACACACCTCCAGGCTGTGTAAGGGCTATTTGACCAAAAAGGAGAGTGATGGAGTGCTGCATCAGATGACCTGGCCTCCACAATCACCTGACCTCAACCCAATTGAGATTGTTTGGGATGAGTTGGACCACAGAGTGAAGGAAAAGCAGCCAACAAGTGCTCAGCATATGTGGGAACTCCTGTTGGACTGTTGGAAAAGCAGTCCAGGTGAAGCTGGTTGAGAGAATGCCAAGAGTGTGCAAAGCTGTCATCAAGGCAAAGGGTGGCTACTTTGAAGAATCTCAAATATATTTTGATTTGTTTAACACTTTTTTGGTTACTACATGATTCCATATGTGTTATTTCATAGTTTTGATGTCTTTACTATTATTCTACAATGTAGAAAATAGTAAAAATAAAGAAATACCCTTACATGAGTAGGTGTGTCCAAACTTTTGACTGGTACTGCATATTTTTTTTGTACTTTTACCCCTTTTTCTCCCCAATTTCGTGATATCCAATTGGTAGTTACAGTCTTGTCCCATCGCTGCAACTCCCCTACGGACTCGGGAGAGGTCAAGAGCCATGCATCCTCTGAAACACAACCCTGCCAAGCCGAACTACTTCTTGACACACTGCTCACTTAACCTGGAAGCCAGCCACACCAATGTGTCGGAGGAAACACCGTCCAGCTTGCAGGAGCCCGGTCCGCCACAAGGAGTCGCTAGAGCAGGGACAAAGAAATCCTGGCCTGCCAAACCCTCCCCTAACCCGCACGAAGCTGGGCAAATTGTGCGCCGCCTCATGGGTCTCCCGGTCACGGCCAGCTGTGACACAGCCTGGGATCGAACCCAGGTCTGTAGTGACGCCTCAAGCACTGCGATGCTGTGCCTTAAAGACCGCTGCGGCACTCCGGAGGCCCAATTTAAGTGTTTCTATGGGACTTGAGTCTGGACTATATAGGGAATAGCGTGTCATTTGGGACATGATACTAGCAGGGCACTTACCAATACTGACCGATGCCCTGCCCCGCAGCAGCAGTTTCAGACACTCACTGTTGTCTGTCAGGCAGCAGTAGTGCAGTGCCGTGCTCCCTTTGGCTGTCTGCTTCTCCAGGTTGCCACTGACACAGAGCAGACACACCACTGGGGTTAGGACATTCACCACAAGGGGGCAACACTTCCCTTCATCAACATCAACGACTAAATAAATATGTCTAATCTGAGAGAACAACTTCTGCTCTTATCTACATGTTTTTTTAAAAAACCGTTAAAATACTTTAGATGACTTCCCCCTCTTCACATTTGAGATGTTTGCTTCTGCTTTTATGGTGTTTGCGTCTGCTTTTATGAGACATAAACCCAGCATCTTTTCACCCAATCAGTCCTTAAGTAAGGCTTTAGTACCTGTTCTGGGTCAGGAAGTCCACAATATGGAGGGAGTTGCGGTCCACCATTCGTACTGCTAGATGTAGTGCCGTCTCACCCGGTTCCTGAGAGAATGGACAAATACACTACATGACCAAAAGTAAGTGGACACCTGCTCGTCGAACATCTCATTCCAAAATCATAGGCATTAATATGGAGTTGATCCCCCCCTTTGCTGCTATAACAGCCTCCACTCTTTTGGGAGGGCTTTCCACTAGATGTTGGCCACAAGAGCTTTAGTTAGGTCGGGCACTGATGGGCAGTCGGCGTTCCAATTCATCCCAAATTTGTTCGATGGGTTTGAGATCAGGGCTCTGTGCAGTCCAGTCAAGTTCTTCCACACCGATCTTGACAAACTATTTCTGTATGGACCTCGCTTTGTGCCCGGGGGCATTGTCATGCTGAAACAGGAAAGGGCCTTCCCCAAACTGTTGCCACAAAGTTGGAAGCACATAATCGTCTAGAATGTCATTGTATGCTAGAGTTAAGATTTCCCTTCACTGGAACTAGGGGGGCCTAGCCCGAACCATGATAAACAGCCCCAGACCATTATTCCTCCTCTACCAAACTTTACAGTAGGTACTATGCATTCGGGCAGGTAGCGTTCTCCTGGCATTGGTCAAACCCAGATTTGTCCATCGGACTGCCAGATGGTGAAGCGTGATTCAGGTATTAAAATATGACATATCAGCAGAGCTTTTTTAGTCCACGTTAGAAGTCTGTCATGTGGGGGCATGGTGCAGCAGTAGTGGTAGAGACTGCCATGCACATATTTCCCACAGTAGCATGGGTACGAAGCCCCCCCAACCTATACTTTTGTACTGTTTTCCCTCTAAAACAGGTATTCCCAAACCCCAGGGGTACGCGCAATGCCATCGGGGGTACTCCAAATAAAAATGTGATTCACATAATAAAAAAGAAATAAAAAAAAGAAATCAACAATTCTTCACATTTTCAAACAGTACATTTATATTTTCCAACGGGGCTATACATTTGGGTGAGGTTTTTCTCTCCCCTGAGTAGCCTCGTTTCACTGGCAATTCTTTTTTTAACCATCTAGTGTTCAGCGAAATGTCAAATACAGGTAGCCTAGTCAAATAATTAACATCCAATCACATTAACCGTTACTCTCTCGCGGGAAACCTTCAGTCTTGCGCAGAGATTTAGAAACATGACAATTTGAAAAATAAGCCACGGGAGTTTTTGGAGTGAGAATATAGAAGACTTTCGAGTATTAAGACGTATAAAAGCAACATATACCACTAATAAGAAGGGTATTTTATGGTGAGCTAGGACAGGCAAGCCCCATACTATTGTGGAGGACTTAATTCTTCCTGCTGCTGCGGATATGGCTGGGACAATGCTGGGGGAAAAGGCCAAAAAAACTATACAGACAAAACCTT
This sequence comes from Salvelinus fontinalis, assembly GCF_029448725.1. NCBI lineage: Eukaryota > Metazoa > Chordata > Actinopteri > Salmoniformes > Salmonidae > Salvelinus > Salvelinus fontinalis. Next base: position 6,446,243 of record NC_074691.1, on the reverse strand, counting down.
CATCAAACAACACTGTTTCACAACTCATCAGTCATATGGCAGGAGATGTTTTGAAACAATGACTGCTTCGCATACAAGCCAGTGAATTCCATGCGTTACAGCTGGATGAGTCAACAGACGTGGCGGGCCTGGCACAGTTCCTGGTATATGTCTGTTACGTTTATGGGGGGTCAATTAAGGAAGGCATCCTCTTCTGCAAACCACTGGAAACCAGAACAACAGGAGAGGATATTTTTTAAAGTACTGGACAGCTTTGTGACATCAAATGGACTTTGGTGGTCAAGATGTGTTGGTATCTGTACTGATGGCGCAAAAGCCATGACAGGGAGACATAGTGGAGTGGTAATGCGCGTGCAAGCAGTTACGTGTGTGCAAGCAGTTGCTCCCGACGCCACTTGGGTACACTGCAGCATCCACCGAGAGGCTCTTGCTGCCAAGGGAATGCCTGACAGCTTGAAAGACGTTTTGGACACTACAGTGAAAATGGTTAACTTTGTTAAAGCAAGGCCCCTGAACTCTCGTGTATTTTCTGCATTATGCAATGATATAGGCAGCAACCATGTAACAGTTTTAGAACATACAGAAGTGCCTGGCTATCAAGGGGCAACGTATTGACACGTTGAGATGAGAGAGATGAGCTTAAGGGTTTCTTTACTGACCATAATTTTCACTTGTCTGGTCTGACCGCTTCCATGATGACGAGTTTCTCACACGACTGGCCTATCTGGGTGATGTTTTTTCTCGCCTGAATGATCTGAATCTAGTATTACAGGGACTCTCCGCAACTATATTCAATGTGCAGGACAGAATTGAGGCTATGATTAATAAGTTGGAGCTCTTTTCTGTCTGCATTAACAAGAACAACATACAGGTCTTTCCATCATTGTATGTTTTTTTGTGTGCAAATTAACTCAAGCTTACAGACAATGTCCAATGTGATATAGCGAAGCACCTGAGTGAGCTCGGTGCGCAATTACGCAGATACTTTCCCGAAATGAACAACACAAACAACTGGATTTGTTATCCCTTTCATGTCCTACCTCCAGTCCACTTACCGATATCTGAACAAGAGAGCCTCATCGAAATTGCAACAAGCAGTTCTGTGAAAATTGAATTTAATCAGAAGCCACTACCAGATTTCTTGATAAGGCTGCGCTCAGAGTTTCTTGCCTTAGCAAATCGCGCTGTTAAGACACTGATTCCCTTTGCAACCACGTACCTATGTGAGAGTGGATTCTCTGCCCTCAATAGCATGACAACTAAATATAGGCACAGACTGTGTGGGAAATGATTTAAGACTGGGACTCTCTCCAATACAACCCAACATTGCAGAGTTATGTGCATCCTTTCAAGCGCACCTTTCTCCTTAATCTGTGGTGAGATATTCACAATTTTTGATGAACAAATAAGGTTTTATTTGTAAGATGGCTAAATAAAGAGCAATATTATTGATTATTATTATATTATTATTTGTGCCCTGGTCCTATAAGAGCTCTTTGTCACTTCCCACAAGCAGGGTTGTGACAAACTCACACTCATTCTTATGTTTAATAAATGTATCGTATAGTGTGTGTGTGGCAGGCTTACGTGGGGCTGATACTGGTGCTAGAGGAGATACGCAGCTGGAGGTTGAATGTTTGAAGGGGTACGATGACTGTAAAAAGTTTAGGAACCACTGCTCTAAAAGATAGCCCAGTGGTTAGAGCGTTGGGCCAGTAACAGAAAGGTCGCTGTTTCGAATCTGCTGATGTGCCCGTGAGCAAGGCACTTCACCCTATTTGCTCTGGGAATTTGCTCTGGATGAGAGCGTCTGCTAAATTAATAAAATGTCAAATGTAAAATCTGCCACCTGCCTACCTTCTGGCTGTCTAAATACAAAAAGAAGATCATGTGATTAATCTTACATGCTCATTGGCCAGTGGTATGGTCTCCATCAGGTCCACTCCTTCAGCGTAAACCTGGATGAGGGAGAGGATGTTTCGGGTCTTCACTGCCTCACACAGGACGTGCAGCCTGGACTCCGCATCCGCACACTTCCTCTGAACAAACTTCTTCTCTGTGTACTTGGCTGTGATGTAGTCCTTCCGCGTCTGCCTGAGGGAGACAAGAGCCCAGACAGACAGATGGGCAACTAGCAAGAGACAGGAAATCTGAGTTTAAGGCCAAGTTCCAAATGGAACCCTATCCCCTAGTAAAATGGATTTTGACCAGGGCCCCTGTCAAAAGTAGTGGACTATATATGGAATAAGTTGCCATTTGGGATGTACCCTAAGACATTCAGGACTATACATAGTATAACAAGAAGTTAAATGTATTGAACTTAATATGAAATAAATAATGAATGTATTCAGTCAGTGTTGTTCCTGTTATGGTGTTGAAGGAAGGAGAGGAGTGGGTGTGGTTTGCCCGACTGTCTGTCACTCACATGTCACTGGAGGGGTTGGGTTTGGTCACGCCCTGTGCAGACAGGTCCGCTTCCATGATCTCATTGAAACCCGCATTGCCCACATTTTTTACCAGCTGGAGAAGACCAGGTAGAGCACACGTCAATATGGTATCTATTCAGACCCTATAAATCTAGCCTGGTTCCAGATCTGTTTGTGCAGTATAGCCAATTGCTATAGGAGTTGGCAAGACAGCACAAACAGATCTGGGACCAGGCTACTACTAATCATACTCAAATAGTACAACAGCTTATACGATCAGAGCTGGGTTCCAATACTATTTGAAATAATCAAAACTGCTTGGCTGAGCTTCCCTGACATCTACCCATCTGGCACTCCAGGCAGGCTAAAGCAAACGCAATAAAATATTGATTAAAAAAAATATATATATTTTTGTACCTATGTTTGTATACAATGCAACCATAAAAGCCTGTGATATTTACCAGGAGCTCGGCGGTTCCCAGGACGTCCAGTGTGAGAGACTGTATTCTAGAATAGTGGACGCCCATCTCCCGGTGGATTCCAGAACACTCGATGCAGATGAGCACTCCCAGGTTAGTGGAGAGCCAGGTGGGATCTGAAAACAGAGATAGATGTTATCAGTGTTAAGACTAGTGTGCTGTGGCCTGGGGTGGTCTGGCGAGTTGCTGCCACTGCCTTTGGATCTTAACCCTTGACCTTCTGGCACACCATTTCTCCTCTTTACTTTCCTGTCTCTCTTCACTGTCTCTGAAAAAAATTGACTTGAAAATCCTGAAAAAACGATATTAAAAAAAGAGTTGTGTGCTTCCACTATACGTCCTCACCTGAAATAGTTGTACCGTTAAATAAAGTTCCACTCCTAAGAGTGAGATGTGGTATATTGATGCACTATTTTCATCAGTGTGAATTCAACACATGGGATATATAGGCACAGTTGGATTTCAATAACATCTAACCGAAACAGCCAACCCTCTTTCTTCTGTATTTGAGGAACTAGTCTGACTGGCCTAACAAAGACTCCTAAGAATGTGTGTGAGCGCATGCACATAGACAAAAGAACACGTCAATCGTCAAACAAAGCAAGGTTGTACGTTCAGCATTGTAAATTACGAAAACCATGTCAGCCCCTCACACATTCACATACTGTGTGTACAACAATGTGTTCATTTTCATATAATACCCCTCTGGGAGGAAGACCACAATATTTTCTTGCTGCCTTTTCCCAGAATGCTCTGTGTGTCACTCACTAGGCGCTCCACAGTCGCAGCAGACGTCGTTGCCGCTCATCCTCTTGACCTCGCTGACGATGGCCTTGGTCAGCTCCTGCACTATGTTGTTCTCCCCTCCCTCGTCCTGGTCTCCTTTGAAGGCATTGTTCAGCGCCTCCTCCTTACTGTTCTGCAGGACTGAGATCCATCTGAAAACACAGGCAGGTCCAACCGAGACAACCAGTAAGCTTGGAGGCAAAGGGCGCGTCCCAAATGGCACCCTATTCCTTATGTAGTGCACTACTTTTGACCAGAGCCGTGTACACGTTATAGGGAATAGGGTGCCATTTGGAATGCCTACAACGTCAAAGAGGGTCTGAGAAGTGACCAATTACATGTACCCCCTGTATCATGTATACACATAATGAAGAGCAGGGTTCCCCAACTGTTTTCTGAGCAAAAAATATTTATTGTTGAACATAAAATACTGTAAAAACACCAAAACACCAACAGCAAATCAGCTCCAAGTTATTTTAATTTAGGAAATAATAGAGAGATACACTAAATACACAAAAGTATGTGGACACCCCTTCAAATTAGTGGATTCGGCTATTTCAGCTGACAGGTGTATAATATCGAGCACACAGCCATTCAATGTTCCAACATCTAGTGGAAAGCCTTCCCAGAAGAGTGGAGGCTGTTATAGCAGCAAAGGGGGGACCAACTCCATAATAATGCCCATGATTTTGAGATGTTCAACGAGCACATGTCCACATACTTTTGGTCATGTAGTGTATATGTGATCATATACACATTTTAAATGATGATGATTTAGTCCAAAATTATATCTGTTTTGGCTTCTTGCGGTAAATTTGTAGTCTACAAATGATTGGAAATTATATTCCGGCCTCCATCCACTCAAGAAAGAAATCGGCCCGCGGCTGAATATAGTTGATGATCCCTGATATAGAGTGACCAATCAAAAACATATATTTTAAACAATGTTAATTGTGTAGATACTCCTCTGAGAAAACCAATGGGCCAAACCTCACGTCTCTATCATAATCCGTTCAAAAGTTGGAGTTTTTTAGCTTTGTAGGAAGGCCAAAATTAGGGTGACTATGGAGGCCAGAGGCCAGAGGCCAGAGAAGAAAATAGCATTGCGTCAGCTAGGCTGTATGCTGTTTGAGAATTAACAGGCTCACAGTTGAACTCATCTTTCTTCTCAAATTCGAGGGACATAAAACAATAGAGGTAAGATAGAAATCGAGTTTGAGACATGACATGTAGTATTTTCATATTTTAGTATACACTTTTCAAATGAATGCTATTCTTTAAAAAAAAATATTTCTCACAGAAACATGCGTATCTCTGTGTACCAAAGCCTTTTCCGTTTAATTCAGCTCGTGTCATGCTAATTTTGCGACACACGGAAACAACTTTGCAGACTACCACCACAACACCTGAAATCCTCAAAAGTTGCAGTGAAAAAGCGCCACCGCTCTGTCAACAGAGCTCGGAGCTTATTACCGGATATATTAGGCACAAAACCCCGAATTTGGGATATAATGTTAATGATATGTTAGAGAAAGACCCCACTGAACGATTCAGACATGAAGAATCATATTTGTCTTGGTAAAAATGTATTTTGATGAAATAAGGAAGTGAAATTTCATCACCAAAGTGCGTTTCTATCCACTCTGGGCAGAGTGGATGGACACCCTGCATAATGATGTATACACAACGTTCGCACACAAACGTACACAGTGCAAAATGCACAGACAGTTTACATTGGTTCAGGGAACCCCTATGGTACTTACATCTGACACTCAGTCTCTTCCTCAGCTTGAAAATGATAGGTTCTGTCATCTGTTTGGGTAAACAAAGAAGGAGATCCGATTGAGTAAGAGGTAGTTGCAGTAAGAGAAGCCAGGCTACCGGGAAGGCATCTATAGTACTAGACGGAAGATGAATGTTGCAGAGGTTTGAAATGGAGATGAGCCTCAAAATGGTGATTAACTTACGGGAGAAGAGATCAAAGCTTTTCTTCTCATCTGGGTTGAGCTTCACTTGACAGGTTAGCAGGTTGAGTTTAGCTGGTGGTCTGTTCGCCTATGAAAGAGGAGCAGAGACGGATGAGAGAAGAGAGTGGACCAGAGAATAAGATAAACATTTGAATGCTGAAATGTATCATACAGTATGCATGGAACTGTCCCATAAACTAAGTCAGTTGTGTGACGTCGAACACTCAAATAACTTCAGAAAAATAACATGATCAAATGCAGCAGTAACCATTAAATGTATCATTGTTGAATTAAATGGTATGCTGCTTACAGCCACATCCCTATAAAGGCCCAATGAACAGCATTGTTTTTAGATGTCACACAATTATTGTCCAGTTCTTTAATGTGAGCACAGTAACAATGTGAAATGCACTGAAACAGAACAAATGTGACCCTTCCCAAATGAAAAAATTCTACAGTATACTATTGTATAAATACTACAGCATTTACGGTAGTGTTCTTGCGGACTTTACTGTAGTATTTACTGTAGTATACTGTAGTACTTACAGTTAACCATAGTATAAATACTGTAGTGAAAGAAAACTGTAAAATATACTATGGTAATTAATGTAGTGTTTTTGCAGATTGTAGTATACTGTAGTTTTTACTGTAGTGTTTTTCCAGACTGTACTATACGGTAGTATTTACTACAGTGTTTTTGTGTTATCTTTGACATAGAAGTGGAGGCTTTCTCCTTCAGGAAACCTACTGGAGAAATACTAAAAGAGCACATTTTCCATAACCTATAGGTAGGTAGTTAGGACTGGGGTCTGAATGGACAGTTCAGAGCTCCTGCTAATTCTATAACCTGTAGGGAACGCAATATATGATCTATCGTTCAGTTCTGTGAAAAAGTATTGGGGATGCTTTGCCCGCCTCAGGATCCCTACAACTTGCCTTAATAGGAGGGGACCATGAATTCTGCTCTGCATCAGAGAATTTTACAGGAGAATGTCAGGCCATCCGTCTGGGAGCTGAAGCGCAGCTGTGTCATGACGCAAGACAATGTAAAAAAAAAACGACTATCAAGTCTACATCAAAATGGCTAAAAAGCAACACATTTGATGTTTTGGACTTAATCCCAATTGAGATGCGGCGGCAGGACTTGAAACAAGCAGTTAGTGCTTGAAAACCCACAAATGTCGCAGATTTACAGCAGTGTCCTTGGGATGTTCTTTGGGTGGTGGACCATTCTTGATACACACAGGAAACTGTTGAGCGTGAAAAACACAGCAGGTTTGAAGTTCTCCACACACTCAAACTGGTGCGCCATGGCGCCCACCCCGTTCAAAGGCACTTCAATCTTTTGTCTTGCCCATTCACCCTCTGAATGGCACACATACAACCCATGTCTCAATTGTCTAAAGGCTTAAAAATCCTTCTTTAACCTGTGTCCTCCCCTTAACAAGTGACATCAATAAGGGATCATAGTTTTCACCTGGATTCACCTGGTCAGTCTAGTAAACTGTAGTGTTTTATCCCTGAACAAATTCACATGGAAGTCATGCTCAGGGGAAATTTCAGCGTTCAAACAATAGCTCTGTACAGTGTCTGACAAGAGGCTGCTGTGATGGTGTAGGTTTCAGGACCTGACAGACGTTTTGTCAAATACTAAAATGACATCCGTCTTGACATTCTGTGATCATGAAATCTTGTGAGCTGTGGATTGTCAAGCAAATAACTGAGGTTCTCACGGTAATTGACCGTTAATGAACATAAACACATTTAGCATCTCCTGGCTACCACACATAGTCTACAAGCCACTGATGCAGACCTTTGGAACATCTACATTTTAAAAAGTCTAACAAATCCATGTAATATAGCCTACACCATCACAATAAATCCATTATTTATTTTAGACAGGTCTAAAGAAACACGATATGAAGAAAATGTAGTCTTTTTTAGATGAACAGAATATTCCCAACATTTTCTGGGAAAGATGTGGGATGCAATAGATCCCAAATGAATACAACTTTTTTAAGCAATAAGGCTGACGCAACAGATCAGAATGTTTACTTTAAAATGTTGATCAACTATTAGGCTATTTCTTCAAATTATAAGCGCAGAAATCCACACACGGCAGTAGGCTAGAAGCGCAAGTGTTCCATTAGCGGGAAAACACCATTTTCAAAAGTGACCGCAAATGCGATTATGCATGTAATGCTATTATTATAAAAGGTGCATTTCTATGGTGAAAATGATCTTCCCCAAACTTGAAACTTGCACGCTGCGTATGTATCCCAGTTAGGGTCTACACTGGTGGTAAAGCGGATTCAAGTTATTTGGCTACTTTAGTTGTGATACAAACCTTATCAAAACATATAGGCCTGTGGGCCAGGCTACATGAGGTGTGCGACTATGATTTGAAAAAGTCACCAAAAAAAGGCATGTGCTGTTTCTTGCCTTACTACACACGCTAGGCATCATTCACAAGTGATAATACATAATTTATAAGTGATAGGCTAATATTGTCACCCATCAGACTATTCTTGATTTAATCTCGTCTTTACATATACTAAATAATGTATGTGTGAAATTTGTTTTGATTTATAATGGACCATTATCATGCACCTGTCTCGGAACAGAAGCAGGGGAAAAAATACATGTAATCTATACATGACTGCCTTTCTTGATGTCTATAGTATTCTCTCGGGTATGCAATCTGGTGTCCGCTCAGGTTATGGATGTGTCACTGCAACCTTAAAGGTCCTCAATGATGTCACCATTGCCCTTGATTCTAAGCAATATTGTGCTGCTATTTTTATTTTATTACGGTAGACCATTCCATTCTTGTGGGCTGGCTAAGGAGTATTGGTGTCTCTGAGGGGTCTTTAGCCTGGTTTGCTAACTACCTCTCTCAAAGAGAGCAGTGTATAAAGTCAGAAAATCTGCTGTCTCATCCACTGCATGTCACCAAGGGAGTACCCCAAGGCTCAATCCTAGGCCCCAAGCTCTTCTCAATTTACATCAACAACATAGCTCAGGCAGTAGGAAGCTCTCTCATCCAGTTATATGCAGATGATACAGTCTTATACTCAGCTGGCACCACCCCGGATGTTGTGCTAAATGCTCTACAACAAAGCTTTCTTAGTGTCCAACAAGCTTTCTCTACCCTTAACCTTGTTCTGAACACCTCCAAAACAAAGATCATGTGGTTTGGTAAGAAGAATGCCCCTCTTCCCACAGGTGTTATTACTAGCTCTGAGGGTTTAGAGCTTGAGGTAGTCACCTCATAAAAGTAATTGGGAGTATGGCTAGACGGTGCACTGTCCTTCTCTCAGCACATATCAAAGCTGCAAGCTAAAGTTAAATCTATACTTGGTTTCCTCTATCGTAATCGCTCCTCTTTCACCCCAGCTGCCAAACTAACCCTGATTCAGATGACCATCCTACCCATGCTAGATTACGGAAAGGTAAGGGTAAGGGTGCTCTCGAGCGGCTAGATGTTCTTTACCATTCGGACTATCAGATTTGCCACCAATGCTTCTTATAGGACACATCACTGCACTCTATACTCCTCTGTAAGCTGGTCATCTCTGTACACCTGTCGCAAGACCTACTGGTTGATGCTTATTTATAAAACCCTCTTTGGCTTCACTCCCCCCTATCTGAGATATCTACTGCAGCCCTCATCCTCCACATACAACACCCATTCTACCAGTCACATTCTGTTCAAGGTCCCCAGAGAACACATATCCCTGGGTTGCTCCTCTTTTCAGTTTGCTGCAGCAAACACTCTAAAGTTTCCAAAACTGTTAAAATAGTGTCTGTGAGTATAACAGAACTGATTTGGCAGGCGAAAACCTGAGAAAAGTAGTTTTTTTTGTTGGTTTTGCCATTACAGTATCCATTGACTTAAGACTTAAGACTCAAACTGCAGTTTCTATGCCTTCCACTAGATGTCAACAGTCTTTAGAAATAGTTTCAGGCTTGTATTCTGAAAAATGAGGGAATAAGAGCATTCGGAATGACTGGACGTTAAAGTGTCGCAGAGCTTTTTCATGCGCTCGACAGAGAAAGAGCAATTCTTGTTTACCTTTTAAATTGACGACGTTATTGTCCGTTTGAAATATGATCGATTATTTAGGCTAAAAACAACCTGAGGATTGAATATAAACATTGTTTGACATGTTTCTATGAACTTTACGGATACAATTTGGATTTTTTGGTCTTCCTGTTTTGACTGCGTTTGAGCCTGTGGATTACTGAAGAAAACGCGCGAACAAAACTGAGGTTTTTATATATAAAGAGACTTTATTGAACAAAATAAACATTTATTGAGTAAATGAATGTCTGCTGATTGCAACCATATGAAGATCATCAAAGGTAAGGGATTCATTTTATCTCTATTTCTGACTCTGTTCTACTTGGCTGGTTACTGTTTGTAATGAATTGTCTAGTGGGCTATGTTCTCAAATAATCGTAAGGTATGCTTTCGCCGTAAAGCATTTTTAAAATCTGACACCGTGGTTGGATTCACAAGACGTTCATCTTTAAACCTCTGAATTTTTATAAATAGTATTTCTGTATTTGAATTTGGCGCCCAGCAGTTTCAGTGGCTGTTGAAGAGGTGGGACGTTAAAGTCCTACATACCCAAGAGAGGTTAAATAAAATAAAATAAAAAATAAATCTATGCACTTAAAATAGCGAATGGAGGACGCTTTTCTCATGGTTCATTTTCATGCCAGCCAGGTAGGCTATACTCCTGTTGTAAAGAGAAGCAATGTGCCTAATATTAGGAAAGTTTAGAAATAAATAGAGTAGGCCTAGTCTATAGAAAGCTGATGGGATCCTCCTCTTTTTATTAGAGGCCATTCCTCTTTTTTCTCAAGCAATTGCATAGCCTATAGAAATGTTGCGCAACATGAGCTCATGGGCTCTCATGAAGTGTTTGATTACATTCTCGATTACAATTGCATTGATAGAGTGCTGAGTACCAGGCAGTTAGCACGTTTGGTATGCTACTAATGACCATCAGCAGCATCAGAGCTTGGAGAAGCTTAATTACCATGACTAAATGATCTAGTGGATTTTGACTGCCATCATGACTCGTGACCGCCGGTGTGGCGGTAATACGGTCACCGTTACAGCCCTAATCACAACTGAGACAATGCTATGCCATTAGGATTAATGATGTTTTGACATTAGGGGAATGTTGTCAAGAGGAATGTCATGCACGAAAGAACTTGTAGCCGTTTGTGATTGGATTCCTAGAAGAGGTCAACAGAAATCCAGTCGAAAAAGAAAGAGAAAACCCTGTGCACAGCAGGAATCCAGTCAAGCGTTAATACAGAAATCACCCCACCTGCCGACGAAAAAAAAGAGTCCAATCGAAGATTGAAATTCTAGGCCTCCCGAGTAGCGCAGTGGTCTAAGGCAATGCATTGCAGTGCTAGACGTGTCACTACAGATCCGGGTTTGATACCGGGCTGTGTTGCAGCCGGGACCGGGACCGGGAGACCCATGAAGCGGCGCACAATTGGCCCAGCGTCGTTAGGGGAGGGTCTGGCCGGCTGGGATGTCCATGTCCCATCGCGCTCTAGCAACTCCTTGTGGCCTGGCTCCTGCACACTGACTTTGGTCGCCAGCTGTACACTGTTTCCTCCGACACATTGGTGCGGCTGGCTTCTGGGTTAAGCGGGCAGTGTGTCAAGAAGCAGTGCGGCTTGGCGGGGTCGTGTTTCAGAGGACACATGGCTCTCGACCTTCTCCTCTCCCAAGTCCGTATGGAAGTTGCAGCGATGGGACAAGACTGTAACTACCAATTGGGGAGAAAAGGGGGTAAAAAAAGTACACACTCTTTCTTTTCACCTTCTTCTTGCTCTGTCTTAACATGTCGTCTGGCTCTTCATCAACAACAACAAATGTAATTGTGCTTCGTCGTCCACATTGTCGTCCGCAGACCGTATTGAATTACACCGGCTGACATGCAGTATGTACAAGCAGCATGCATAACGGCATGGTATGAAGGAAAGTGAGTGACCAATAGGAGAAGACAGGAACAGGAAAGGAAGTCTCTTACCGTTCCATGGGAGATGGTCAGGAACCCGTTCTTCACAGAACACTTCCTCTTCTGCCACACTTTCCTCAGGCTGAAGAAGAGAAAGGAGAGATCATATTCATTATGACACTACAACACTTCTCTATACATGTTCTCCTAGAGCAGGGTTTCCCAAACTTGGTCCTGGGGCCTCCCTGGGTGCACGTTTTGGTTTATGCCCTGGCACTACACAGCTGATTCAAATAACCTAGATGACCAATCCACATCTTCAACCACACCATTTCCCGAGCAGCAAATGGAATCATGTGTGCCTAGAGGACATCATATCACCCTATCGCTGATCACCCTGCAAGTGCAAGGTGTCCACAGTGGGTTCCCCACCACCGCGAGTCAAACTACATTTCCCTGCCTTTGCCGGGGGAATGAACAGCTGTTCTTGCGTCTGACCAGAGATCATGTTGGTCATACACTCACCCCTCGCTCCTCTTATAGAGAATTCCACAGCAATCCGTGCCATAGGCCTTATTCCCCTGGAGCTGATGAAGGCTGTAGCCAGTCTGTTTGGCCTGGGAGTCCTAATACACAGGAACAAAGACACGTGCACGCACGCACACACACACGCACACACAAACACAGAACAAATATATATGTCTCATCTCTCTCAATGCTCAGACATTCATCCAAATCCTGTTTCTTCAGCCTCCTCTTCTGAAGGCCGACACTACTCTGCATTGCTAAAAATGAAGGTGCTTTGAAGCACATTCCTTTTTGACGGCCATATAGGAAGCAAGGCCACTGAACACCTTTTGGTTCAGTAAGAGAGCCAGCATTGCTTCAGTAAGCCTCAGCCTTGTTTCGCTGTATTCAAATAGAGGTTGTGACTCTGGGGTTTGTAAGCCATAGAGATTTGCATGGAGGGCTTGAGCAGAGTAAATACAGTGCATTCTGAAGAGATTACAAAATGTCAGACTAGTGTGCTGCCAAGCCTGACATTTAACTGTCTCGAAGCTGTTTCTATTCCCTTCAAATCCTCTCTGTGGTTAAGAATATTGATTATGGCTGTGTACCTCCCAAATGCCACCATACTCCCTACATAGTGAAGAGCCCTATGGACCCTGCTCAACAGTAGTGCACTATATAGATATACCTTCAGCAAAATCGAGGTTCAAGGAGAAAAAAAAGGCTTGATTGGGGAAAGAGCAAAAGTTCACCAAGAAAGCACACATTCCCTCTCCTAGCCACTGGTGGTAACCATCATCTGTCTATTGCATTGTAACTGTAAGTCACGAGCCAAGTGACACGACACATAAGACCAGTCATCTATAACCCTGTAGTAAACTACAGGTTTGTTAAGGTAGAACTAGTGTCTTTTCCTATTTTGCTATGACAAGACAGGTAAGACAAAATACATTACAGTATATGTACAAGAACTGGTCTGGAGAAATTATTGATACAAGTAATTGGATTAGGTCCCTTCCTCTCTGCTACCAAGGTTATGTAACTGGTGGTCTCCCGAGTGGCGCAGTGGTCTAAGGCACTGCATCTCAGTGCCAGAGGTGTCACTACAGTCCCTGGTTCGATTCCAGGCTGTATCACAACCGGACGTGATTGGGAGTCCCATAGGGCGGAGGACAGTTGGCCCAGTGTTGCCCAGTTTAAGGTTTGGCCGGTGTAGGCCGTCATTGTAAATAACAATTTGTTCTCAACTGACTTGCCTAGTTAAATAAAAAAAACACCGGTCTCCTACTAATACCAAGAGGAAATTCCCTCTTGGACCAAAGGTGACACTGGTTTTAAGTCGCAGGCAGGGCTACCTCCTCACGAGAGTGTGATTCTAAATCACCGCCACTTCTTACTAAAGTGATTGAGAGCTCACCTCTTTCTGTTCAGACAGCAGGGAGGACTTGAGCACGTCTCTGAGCTGACTCAGCTGTTTCCTCTCGCCATCTTGGGTCTGTTTGATCTGAGAAACAGGACGTGGGAGAGTCAAAAGACACATTATTGACCGACAGGCAGTGAAACCAGGGCAACTACCAAAGAGAATATTATAAAATATGGGTGAGTCTCAAATGCCACCCTCTTCTCTATATAGTTTACTACTTTTGACAGAAGCTCTAAGGGCCTTGGTCAAAAGAAGTGCACTAAATAGGGAATAGAGTGCCATTTGTGAAGCAGCCTCGGAGATAGAGAGAAAACCCCTCTCAGACCAACTCAGACCCACTTCGGCACAATCAACCCAAACACTCAGTTCAAAGAAATGAAAATAAAACATTCCATCTCTTTTTTATAAAGCAGTGTTGGAACTGCCTCCTGGCCTGTGGAGACTCAAACTGACACTATATAAACTTTGAACAAGCGTTGGGCTAACATTGTTAGGGAAAATGCTTATCAAGCATTTGGTGAGAAATGCGGTGTGCGCATTAAACCAGGAAAGGATAACGATAGAGGTCGACAGAGTGGCTCACTGTAATCAAGTCTCTCGCCAGTTTCTCTATGGAAGGTTTGAGGCTATTCACTGCGATTAGCCCATCCTGGAAGAAGCTGTGAGGAGAGAGGAAACAAACACAGAACAGGAATTTTAAGAGTCAAGACGGGTCAAGCATTTGCCCTCCAACAAAAGACAAAGCCAGCAATTAAACATTGATCATGTGAAATCCCCAAATAAATGAAAATGACCTACTTGCACTGGGCGTGGAAATATTTGATGAGGTTCTGGAGGAAGTCGACCCTCTTTTTCGTTTCGATTTCGTTCACTTTTAGAAGATACTGGAGACAGAATAACACACAGTTAGTAATGGCCACAGAGAGGTAGGATGAGGTGGTGCACTGGCCTGATCCCAGATCGGTTTGTGCTCTATATGTAACTGAGTTAGATCGTACAGTAACCTCACTCCCCAGGTGTTGAAATGTCTCCACTCGCGCTACTGAATTGGTCACTTTTCACCCTTCACAACTGGCTAAGATGTTGTGGTTGTCCCACCTAGCTAGCTTAAGATGCTAACTGTACGCTGCTCTGGATAAGAGCACCTGCTAAATGACTGAAAAAGGGTCATGTAAATAGAGGATCACTTGTCGGGCCCAGTAAGGGGACAGGGACACTGAAGGAAGCTCTACTGTTAAGCAAGAACAGTCACGTCCATCACATTATAGCCAATACCCATGATCATAATAGCCCATCCAATCTACCTACCTCATCCCCATATTGCTTTTTTAAATGTACTTTTCTGCTCTTTTGCACACCAGTATTTCTACTTGCACATTATCATCTGCACATCTATCACTCCAGTGTTAATTTGCTCAATTTTAATTACTTCGCTACTATGGCCTAGTTATTGCCTTACCTCCCCACGCCATTTGCACACACTGTATATAGACTTAAATTTTTTTTTCTCTATTGTGTTATTGAGTGTACGCTTGTTTATTCCATGTGTAACTCTGTGTTGTTTGTGTCACACTGCTTTGCTTTATCTTGGCCAGGTCGCAGTTGTAAATGAGAACTTGTTCTCAACGGGCCTACCTGGTTAAATAAAGGCGAAATCAGTGAAAAGAATTGGGATGCCAGCGAAACAGAACTCGGACCTGGCCAGTGGTACACACCCTCTCACCTCGCACATCTGGAACTGGAAGAGGCGTCTCTCCTTCTCCATCTCCTCAGCGATCTCTCCGCCACTGAACTCTGTCCGTATCATCCCATGCTGCTTAGCGTGCTCCTTCTTCTCCTTCTCTATCTTAGTGCTGCAGGGAACACAGAGGTCACGGTGATGCTGATGCTGGTGAAGCACAGCATGAATGGATGAAGAAGGAAAATCATTCACTAATTAACTCATAGCAAGCAGCTGCACGCGATAACAATATTTACTCTCCTCAGTTTATGTCAAGAGTTATTACACCGTTCTCATTCGTGCATTCGAACCACCATGGTCACTCACATCAACCCAAAGGATCTATGACTACGCCACAGGAGTTTGTTTGCACAAGGCATTAATCTTTAGTAAACTATTAACTCTTAAATTACCCGCCAAGACCTCAAACAGTGAACTAGAATGATCTCTACCTATGTTAAGTAACTTCTAATAATCGTTCGAAACATGTCTTTCATGCCTGTCATTTTGAAAATGAAAAGATTATGTAGGGACTAGGGACATGTACCGTATAACAGCAGTAAAGTAAACCCCTTGTCTGTTTATACCATAGTTCATTTGACACTAAAATAACCTCAGAGGGACAGAGTATTCACATACAAACAGGAAGCAAGTGCGGCTATTGTAGGCCTAGTCTCATTCTCTCTCCTAAGGGTCTGTCTGTCAGCTGTTTTAGGAATAGCAGCAGTTGACCTTTTACTAGCTTCCATTGTTTTCCCTTTATATTTGTTGTTAAACTGAACCCACATGCAACCTCATGGTGGTGGCAGCTTATGGCCCCCCTCTTTTCCTTGTGCTCGTAAGCTATAATCATTCATTTAGGTTCAACCCACACACATCAAGTGGTGACGCTTTTGTTTGGAACTCAAACCGCTGCAGTGGTGGCGGTAAAAACGTAGGGAGTTGTAAACTTGCGAAAATAAAGTGGCTCTAACTCACAGTTTCGTTTCGTAATCTTTCCAGGCTTTATCAAAAGGCTTTTTCAGATCCTGTTGAAAAGGAACATGACAGTATTATTACACGGGAGAGACACGTGACATTAGTTTAAGTCATGAATATTAAACTGACTATAAACTGTGATTTACGTTTAAAGGTTAAAGGTCAGTCACATGGACTTTGCTCATGAAGTAATTTACAAGGCATTCCTTAAAAGGCTGGGGATAGGAATTAGTAGGACTATCCTGTGGCTATGTGTGTTCAAAACGACTAGCATGGGAGAGGCCTACTCCCTACCTCTTGTTCTGACTTGTTATGGTAAAACACTGTGATTGATCACATTTAATAACACACATAGTATACCTACCCCTTTGACCCCCTTCAGGTCTCCTTTCAGCAGACTGTCTAAGGGGAAGGTGATGATATTGTTCATGTTCTGCAGCTGCAAACACAGACAGGCGGACAGACAGACAGATTTAGAGTGAAGTGTGGACAACCAGTGAAGAACAAACACCACTGTAAATACAACCTACAGTGGCTTGAGAAAGTATTCACCTCCCTTTTGGCATTTTTCCTGTTTTGTTGCCTTACAACCTGGAATTGAAATATATTTTTTGTGGGGGTTCGTATCATTTGATTTACACAACATGCCTAACACTTTGAAGATGCAAAATCTTTTTTTATTGTGAAACAAACAAAAAAAGAAGACAAAAAAACAGAAAACTTGAGCGGGCATAACTATTCACCGCCCCAAAGTCAATACTTTGTAGAGACAACTTTTGCAACAATTACAGCTGCAAGTCTCTTGGGGTATGTCTCTATAAGCTTGGCACATCTAGCCACTGGGATTTTTGCCCATTCTTCAAGGCAAAACTGCTCTAGCTCCTTTAAGTTCGATGGGTTCTGCTGGTGTACAGCAATCTTTAAGCCATACCACAGATTCTCAATTGGATTGAGGTCTGGGCTTTGACTATGCCATTCCAAGACCTTTAAATGTTTCCCCTTAAACCACTTGAGTGTTGCTTTAGCAGTATGCTTAGGGTCATTGTCCTGCTGTAAGGTGAACCTCCAACCCAATCTCAAATCTCTGGAAGCCTGAAACAGGTTTCCCTCAAGAATTTCCCTGCATTTAGCGCCGTACATAATTTCTTAAATTCTGACCAGTTTCCCAGTCTCTGCCGATGAAAATCATCCCCACAGCATGATGGGGATGGTATTCTCGGGGTGATGAGGTGTTGGGTTTGCGCCAGACATAGCATTTTCCTTGATGGCCAAAATGCTAAATATTTGTCTCATCTGACCAGTGTACCTTCCTCCATATGTTTTGGGAGTCTCTCACATGCCTTTTGGCGAACACCAAACGTGTTTACTTATTTTTATCTTTAAGCATTGGCTTTTTTTCTGGCCACTCTTCTGTAAAGGCCAGCTCTGTGGAGTGTACGGCTTAAAGTGGTCCTATGGACAGATAATCCAATCTCCGCTGTGGAGCTTTGCAGCTCCTTCAGGGTTATCTTTGGTCTCTTTGTTGCCTCTCTGATTAATGCCCTCCTTGCCTGGTCTGCGAGTTTTGGTGGGCGGCCCTAACTTGGCAGGTTTGTTGTGGTGCCATATTCTTTCATTTTTTAATAATGGATTTAATGATGCTCCGTGGAATGTTCAAAATTTCTGATATTGTTTTATAACCCAACCCTGATCTGTACTTCTCCACAACTTTGTCCCTGACCTGTTTGGAGAGCTCCTTGGTCTTCATGGTGCCGCTTGCTTAGTGGTGTTGCAGACTCTGGGGCCTTTCAGGACAGGTGTATATATACTGAGATCATGTGACAGCTCATGTGACACTTAGATTGCACACAGGTGGACTTTATTTAACTAATTATGTGACTTCTGAAGGTAATTGGTTGCACCAGATCTTATTTACGGGCTTCATAACAAATGCACACACCACCTTTCAATTATTTTGGGTGGGAATTTTTTGAAACAAGTTTTTTTTCTTCATTTCACCAATTTGGACTATTTTGTGTATGTCCATTACATGAAATCCAAATAAACATCAATTTAAATTACAGGTTGTAATGCAACAAAATAGTAAAAATGCCAAGGGGGATGAATACTTTTGCAAGGCACTGTATATTTCTGTTATTTATTTTCTCTTTTGTACTTTAACAATTTGCACATCATTACAACACTCTATATAGACATAATTTCACATTTTAAATGTCTTTATTCTTTTGGAACTTTTGTAAGTGTAATATTTACTGTTCATTTTTAACAGTTTTTTTCACTTTTGTTTATTATCTATTTCACTTGCTTTGGCAATGTTAACATATGTTTCCCATACCAATAAAGCCCCTTAAATTGAATTTGAATTGACAGAGAGGCTACTCTGTTCAAGAAAGCCTTTAACTCACAAGTCACCCATCACAAGGTGTGAAGGAAACACTAACAATTCACACTATGAAATTAGCAACTGAGCACTCACCCTCTTCTTGCACAATGTCTTAAAAAGCAAGTTCTGCCCGTTACATAGTCTTAAATAGGTCTAGATATCTTCAAAAGTGTACACTCCACACGCATGTTTGCGACAGGTCAAATGAAAGGGCAGATAAAAATGATGAATAAGGGACAAAATGGAGGTATTTGAGAGGTGTAGAGAGAAAGGAGGTAGAGACACAGTATGTGACAGTGTATAGCTCTGTGTGTGTGTGTGTGTGCGTGTGTGGTGGGGTCTCACCAGGTTCTTGAAGAGGGCTGTGAGCTCTTTGGTAAAGACAGCAAACTTGAGGAAGGCTGAGCCCACCTCAGGGTCCTCTCTACAGACACAGTTGTCCCCAAACTTCTCCATAGACTGGATGTACTGCTCCTCGTTGTCAAAGTGGGCTGGGAAACACACACGGTGGTCACTTGCAGTCAGTAGTCAAGTCGAACCAGAGTTTAAGTAATGGGTCATCGCAACACACTTTACGTCATTAAAAAACAATACAAGTGGCTCTACACAGACTCCCATATTCATATGATCTTCTATGCTATGCAATCCTGTGACTTTTTAGTGAACATTTCACATCGCTGTGATACTGTCCATGTTTCTAAGTTGACCTGACCTATAAAATGGAAAAGCGTTATCTATGAATAATCACCAGTAAGCTTGAGGAAGGTAATTGACCATAGGAGTTGACAAGACAGCACAAACAGATCCGGGACCAGGCTAATGAAGCCATTCTGACACGGCCTCTTCTTAACAATGAAGAGCATGTAAGGCCGTGCGAAGTGTGTGTAACAAACTAAGAGCTTAGTTTACACAGCAGCTCCAAAACCAAAGCAAGCGCTAAGGTATTTCCAGCATGTGCAGATCACACTCGATTAGAGTCATGATTACCAACTTCTGATCCGTTTCAAAAACACCCCAGAATTATGACTCAGGCCTGGGACTACACTGGAAGGTCTGTGGACTGGGTGAAGGGTGGAGAGGGCCAGTCATGGAGAGAAAAGGCCTGGGTCTAGGGACGCTTAATATACCGTATTATAGGAAGGACTGGAGTTACAAGAGCAACACCTCTGTTCCTTTGGCCTGCTGGGACAGGTGCCTGGAATGGGAAGAATGCGGAGAGGTGATATCCCTCTCATTCTCTGCCTCACTCGCTCTTTCAAGGTTACACTTCACCTTCTTCAAACACTTCGCCCTTCAAGGTTACACGTCACCTTCAACTTCCAGGTGGCGTGGGAAGGCCCCCCCAGAATCAAGATCCAGATCCTCTGAGAGATCAACATGTTCAATGGCGGGTGAAACACTGCAATCGCTCCAATCTGTGTCAGTGTCAATACAGTAAAGTCTATTGTAGTTTAAGGAGCATTGGGAGGTCAATGAAAACAACAGGGCGCTGCACAAAACACTGAATAGTACAAGAGATTACTGTGTAATATCTTGAGATATACCAACACGCTGCACAACTAAAAAGTTCTGAGGTTAGCACGTAAACAAAAAGGTGTGAAACTTGAGTGGGTGTAGTGATACATATGCTATAACAGTATACAGTATATAGAAAGTGTATACCAGGACTGACTCACTGTACTGTAATGTATAATACTATAGGCCTGGCCTAGTATACTGTAAAGCACAGTGGTGTACTGTACAATGCTGTGTTGCTTTGTGCTGTACTCACCCAGGCCAGAGTTGTTTATGGCCTTGACAGACTTCTTGATCTTGGAAAGTACTCCTCGGTCTACGTCTAGAGCCTAGGGGAGAGAGCACAAAGGGGAAGATCAGTAAGGCAGGTATAGAGAAAGAGCTACTGTCACTACTCCATTTCCCTCTATACAGTATCCCTCTCTTCTCTCTCCCAGCCCACACACACACACACACACACACACACACACACACACACACACACACACACACACACACACACACACACACACACACACACACACACACACACACACACACACACACACACACACACACACACACACACACAATTCATAGCCCAGCCCTTAGTCACTATATGGTTGAATTTCCTTGAGATTAGAGAAGTATGGTCATGCTGCCCTGAGCCCAGCCCTACTGTTTAGACAGTAACAACACAGACATGGCAACGTGCCAGCCAAGCCCACGCCTGCCTGCTCAACCATAGTACTAATGCTACAGTGACAGGCAGCCACTCTGTGTGTGTCCAAATGGCACCATATTCCCCATGTAGTGCACTACTTTTTAATCAGGGCCCATAGGGCTCTGGTTAAACGTAGTGCACTATATAGGGAATATAGGGTGCCGTTTGGGACGCAGGCTCTGATATGAAGCTCAGAAACCTTAGAGAGGCTGTAGAAACAAATGAAATGCTTTGTGGGAAAACCGCACTTAGGAACTGTGGAGATCAGGTGGTACAGTACTATAATGGCCTATTGAACTATAATATAGAAACACATTAATTAGGTAGATGAGCTCCTTCGAAAATAAAGGAGAGCCGCACACTCTAGGAGCTCAGATGCAAAAATGTAATATCCAACGTTTCGACAGACAAGCTGTCTTCATCAGGGTATAATCACAAACACTGCGGGATGACTCGTTTATATAGTGTCAAAAGACACACAGGTGTCTATAATCATGGCCAAGAGTGGCCTAATATCATTGGTTAATTCTCAAATATTAAAATGGCATACAAAGAACAGCATACAAAAAACAAATGGATAGCATACGATCATAGATTCATTTTAGACTACACAAGCTTACAAACAATTGCAATGGCAAAGTCACAATAATCACAAGAATGGCTTCAGATCAAAGTCTACGTTGAGACCGAAGGGAGCAAGGGTCTTTAAGTTAAAGATCCAGGCAGCCTCTCGTTTTAACAATAAATTATCAAGGTCACCCCCTCTCCTAGGGAGGGTGACATGTTCGATGCCAATATAACGCAGAGACGAAATCGAGTGGCCTGCCTCCAAAAAGTGGTCCGCAACTGAGTAAGTCAAGTTTTTGCACCTAATGGTGCTACGATGCTCTGAGATACGTACTTTTAATTCGAGCTTTGTTTTACCCACATCATTTTTACCACAAGGACAAGTTATAAGATAAATAACTGCCTTAGTGGAGCACGTAATAACACCTTTGATTGGGATCGATTTCCCTGTTTGTGGGTGTTTGAAGGATCTGCATTTATAAGTGCCATTGCATAGAGCACAGCCATTACACTTGTAGTTTCCATCCAGTAGGGGCGCAAATAGACATTGTTCAGGAATATCTTGGGGTGGTAAATCCGAGTGTACCAATTGGTCTCTGAGATTTCTGCCCCGCGAGAATACGACCAAGGGAAGGTCCGAAAACACATTACCGAGACTATCATCGGATTTTAGAATGTGCCAATGTTTGTGAACGATTCCCTTCATTTGTTCAGAGCGCTTTGGATAGCGGGTAGCTAGAATGCAAGAATGCGTCTTTTTGCGAGACTGACCTTGAAAAAGGTAACGTCTCGTTTTGTTTTGAATTTCCTCAATGGCAATATTAATCTGATCATTTTTGTACCTACCCTCCTTGAACTTTCTTTGCGTCTCAGCCATATTTCTGTCGAAATCTGATTGTTTTTTGCAAATCTTTTGATTCGACAGAATTGGCTGTAGGGCAAACTATTTTTCAAGGGAAGTTGAGCTCATGAACTCATTCAACTGCTAGGGCTGTCCCCGACTAAACAAAATCTTGACCGACCAAGAGTCGTTCTGTACTTTTGACCATGTTGAAACGTATTTTCCATATATAGACAGACACAACTTAGTGTGTTTGAATAAAACCAACTCCATACAGTGGCTTGCGAAAGTATTCACCTCCCTTTGTCACGCCCTGGCCTTAGTATTCTTTGTTTTCTTTATTATTTTAGTTAGGTCAGGGTGTGACATGGGGAATGTTTGTGTTTTGTTGGTTTTGGGTGTTTCTATGGTATAGGGGTTGTTGGGTGTAGTAGATGGGTTTGTGTTGAGTACATGTGTCTAGCGTTGTCTATGTATGTTTAGTTGTCTAGGAGAGTCTATGGTTGCCTGAATGAGTTCCCAATTAGAGACAGCTGATTTCGGTTGTCTCTGATTGGGAGCCTTATTTAGGGTAGCCATAGGCTTTCATTCGATGTGAGTAGTTGTCTATGTCAGAACGTTTGTAGCCTGTGTGTGTGCACGACGTTTGTTTAGCTTCACGATCGTTTGTTGTTTTGTTAGTTTGTATTAAGTGTTTCGTGTTTATTTTTCGTCGTCTTTAAAATAAAAGAAGATGGCTTATTTTCCAAATGCTGCGTTTTGGTCCGTCAATCCGCCACACGATCGTGACACCCTTGGCATTTTTCCTATTTTGTTGCTTTACAACCGGGAATTGAAATAGATTTTTTGGTGGTTTGTATCATTTGATTTACACAACATGCCTACCACTTTGAAGATGCAAAATAAAAAAAAATTGTGAAACAAACAAGAAATTTGAGCGGGCATAACTATTCACCCCCCCAAAGTCAATACTTTGTAGAACCACCTTTTGCAGCAATTACAGCTGCAAGTCTCTTGGGGTATGTCTCTATAAACTTGGCACATCTAACCACTGGGATTTTGACCCATTCTTCAAGGCAAAACGGCTCCAGCTCCTTCAAGTTGGATGGGTTCCGCTGGTGTACAGCAATCTTTAAGTCATACCACAGATTCTCAATTGGATTGAGGTCTGGGCTTTGACAATGCCATTCCAAGACCTTTAAATGTTTAAACCCTTAAACCACTCGAGTTTTGCTTTAGCAGTATGCTTAGGGTCATTGTCCTGCTGTAAGGTGAACCTCCGTCCCAGTCTCAAATCTCTGGAAGACTGAAACAGGTTTCCCTCAAGAATTTCCCTGCATTTAGTGCCATCCATCATTCCTTCAATTCTGACCAGTTTCCCAGTCTCTGCTGATGAAGTATATCCCCACAGCATGATGCTGCCACCACCATGCTTCACTGTGGCGATGGTATTCTCGGGGTGATGAGAGGTGTTGATTTTGCGCCAGACGTAGCGTTTTCCTTGATGGCCAAAATGCTAAATTCTTGTCTCATTTGACCAGAGTACCTTCTTCCATATGTTTGGGGAGTCTCCCACATGATTTTTTTTGTTCTTTAAGCAATGGCTTTTTTCTGGCCACTCTTCTGTAAAGCCCAGCTCTGTGGAGTGTATGGCTTAAAGTGGTCCTATGGACAGATACTCCAATCTCCACTGTGGAGCTTTGCAGCTCCTTCAGGGTTATCTTTGGTCTCTTTGCTGCTTCTCTGATTAATGCCCTCCTTGCCTGGTTCGTGAGTTTTGGAGGGCGGCCCTCTCTCGGCAAGTTTGTTGTGGTGCCATATTCTTTCAATTTTTCAATAATGGATTTAATGGTGCTCCGTGGGATGTTCAAAGATTCTTATATATTTTTTATAACCCAACCCTGATCTGTACTTCTCCACAACTTTGTCCCTGACCTGTTTGGTGCCGCTTGCTTGGTGGTGCCCCTTACTTAGTGGTGTTGCAGACTCTGGGGCATTTCAGAACAGGTGTATATATGCTGAGATCATGTGACAGATCATGTGACACTTAGATTGCACACAGGTGGACTTTATTGAACTAATTATGTGACTTCTGAAGGTAATTGGTTGCACCAGATCTTATTTAGGGGCTTCATAGCAAAGGAGGTGAATACACATGCACGCACCACTTATCCGTTTTCATTTTTAAAATTTTTTTTTAAATCCAAATGAAATCCAAATAAAAATCAATTTAAATTACAGGTTTTAATGTAACAAAATAGGAGAAACGCCAAGGGGGATGAATAGTTTTGCAAGGCACTGTATGCACTGAGCTTGTCTGATGCTTTAAGCACACGGTTTTATTAAATAATTAAGACACACAAATTATTTAAGAAAGAGCCTGATGGTCACAATGTCATAAAACATATGACAGAGAGTGTCTGTGTAACAGGTGCTGTTAGATCACAATATTATTATTTTTCGGACCATTTGGAACATTGTAAACAACACTAAAAAAACAAGTGTTCCAGAGAGTCTGTTCAAAAGAATATATATACAGTTGAAGTTGGAAGTTTACATACACCTTAGCCAAATACATTTAAACTCAGTTTTTCACAATTCCTGACATTTAATCCGCATAAAAATTTGAAAAAGTTAGGATCACCACTTTATTTTAAGAATGTGAAATGTCAGAATAATAGTAGAGAGTATGAATTATTTCAGCTTTTATTTCTTTCATCACATTCCCAGTGGGTCAGAAGTATACATACACTGAGCTGGTGTAACTGAGTCAGGTTTGTAGGCCTTCTTGCTCGCGCACACTTTTTCAGTTCTGCGAAACAAATTTTCTATAGGATTGAGGTCAGTGCTTTATGATGCCACTCCAATACCTTGACTTTGTTGTCCTTAATCCATTTTGCCACAACTTTGGAAGTATGCTTGGGCTCATTGTCCATTTGGAAGACCCATTTGCGACCAAGCTTTAACTTCCTGACTGATGTCTTGAGATGTTGCTTCAATATATCCACATCATTTTCTCATGATGCCATCTATTTTGTGAAGTGCACCAGTTCCTCCTACAGCAAAGCACCCCCACAACATGATGCTGCCACCGCCGTGCTTCACGGTTGGGATGGTGTTGTTCCCCCTTTTTCCTCCAAACATAACAATGGTTATTTTGGCCAAATAGTTATTTTTTTGTTTCATCAGACCAGAGGACACACATTTGTGGAGTGGTTGAAAAACAAGTTTTAATGACTCCAACATAAGTGTATGTAAACTTCTGACTTCAACTGTAGAAAGCCTTTATTACAGCAAACTAAAAACAGTTGCATGCTTTCGTGAATTGTGGCTTATTTATTGTTTAGGCTAATTATTCAAAGCTCCCTTTGTTAATTCATTTTAAAACTAAAATGCTTGATTACATTTCAAAGCATGAATGTATCGTATGCTGTGTGACGGCATGAACGAATGAATGATTGATTGATACAGTAGCATATATATTGAAATATAGGCCTAAGTAAATTATGGTATTAAGACTTAACAGGAGGCGCTCTTGGGCCTACAGCTTGATGGCGGTTATACAAGGCTACTATACAAAGCCTACTAATGATAAAGATATTACTTATTATTATAATGATGATCGTAATAATTGTAATAATACCAACAAGAAGGAGATCAAGAAAAAGGAAGGTATAGGAGCGAGAGCTGTGTGCATATTATGTGTGACAAACAGGTGCTGTTAGGTTACAATATTATTTTTCTGCTTGTTTGGAACAGTGTAAACAACACTAAATCAATTATAAGTAATACCAGTCTGTTCTAAAGATTTTTAAAAAGCCTTTATTACAGCATAGCAAAGATTAAAAACAGAAAAATTGGTGAAATTGCTTTATCCGACACATATCCGACGCATGCGGCTTGGTGCTCACGGAATCAGTAGGCTATTAAGAATAAACACTCAAACAGGCAACAGAATCAAGATCTGTCTTATTTCTGTAGATATATATGGAGGATTTTTAAAGCCAGGCACATTTAACAGTTAGGCTATTGATTATAGACCTAATTAAGTTTGGGTTTGCTCTCTCCTCAATTTTCTTAGACAATTATACTAAGCACTATTCGCACGGGACTAGTATTACGAGAGAACGTTGGTTATGTAAATATTACCCCAGAATATCTGTTATTCCAGATGACGATTCGGACAAGATTCGTTTTTTCCAAACTGCCCTCTAATTTTTTCATTTTTTCCAATAAATTTACAGTTATGACGGAAGCCTGGATGTTTTTTTCTAGGTGTGAAGATATTCCAGGAGATAACAGGGCTGATAACTGATAACTCGAGCTTGGTTTACCAAGTTTTTTGGTTTACCAAACCATCTTTGGTATAGTGTTTGTCACGTTCTGACCATAGTTCTTGTGTATTTTGCTTGTTTTAGTGTTGGTCAGGACGTGAGCTGGGTGGGCATTCTATGTTGTGTGTCTAGTTTGTCTGTTTCTATGTTTGGCCTAATATGGTTCTCAATCAGAGGCAGGTGTTTTGTGTTGTCTCTGATTGGGAATCATATATAGGTGGCTTGTTTTGTGTTGGGGTTTGTGGGTGGTTGTTTCCTGTCTTTGAGGAAGTCTGATCATAATCATTAGAATATTTTAGCGATCCGCAGTAGGTGTCCTAAATGCCCCCCAGCATTCAGATGTGAGCTAAACAGTGCACTTGTACTTGAGATGTGTTTTAAGGCTATGGATGCAAAAGTGAACAAATCATTTCGATCTATTAACAGCAAGGGTTACATTAAATAGGCACAATATTTTTTACTGATACATTTGGCAATATTCAATTCATATGCACAAAGCATATGAACAAAAGCATTCACTTACAGCATATAACACCATAGTACCCTCCAAACTCGTCATTAAGCTCGAGATCCTGGGTCTCAACCCCGCACTGTGTAACTGGGTCCTGGACTTTCTGACGGGCCGCCCCCAGGTGGTGAGGGTAGGAAACAACATCTCCACCCCGCTGATCCTCAACACTAGGGCCCCACAGGGTTGCGTTCTCAGCCCTCTCCTGTACTCCCTGTTCACCCATGACTGCATGGCCATGCACGCCTTCAACTCAATCATCAAGTTTGCAGACAACACCACGGTGGTAGGCTTGATTACCAACAACGACGAGACGGCTTACAGGCAGGAGGTGAGGGCCCTCAGAGCGGGGTGTCAGAAAAATAACTTCTCACTGTCACGTTCGTCATAAAGATCGGACCAAGGTGCAGCGTGGTCTGCGTACATTCTTCTTTTATTAAAGAAAGAACACTGAACAAACTAACAAAACAACAAAACGAACGAAACGTGAAGCTATATGAATAGTGCAGACAGGCAACTAAACATAGAATAAGAACCCACAAACACAAAAGGTAAAATGGCTACCTAAATATGATCCCCAATCAGAGACAACAATAAACAGCTGCCTCTGATTGGGAACCATATCAGGCCACCATAGACATACAAATACCTAGACCTACAAAACCCCTAGATATACAAAAACCCTAGACAATACAAAAACTAGCATACCCACCCTCGTCACACCCTGACCTAACCAAAATATAAAGAAAACAGAGATATCTAAGGTCAGAGCGTGACACTCACTCAACGTCAACAAAACAAAGGAGACGATCGTGGACTTCAGGAAACAGCAGAGGGAGCACCCCCCTATCCACATCGACGAGACAGTAGTGGAGAAGGTGGAAAGTTTGAAGTTCCTGGGCGTACACATCACAGACAAACTGAAATGGTCCCCCCACACAGACAGCGTGGTGAAGAAGGCGCAAGAAATTTGGCTTGCCACCTAAAAACACTCACAAACTTTTACAGATGCACAATTGACAGTAGAGGTTGACCGATTAAACGGAATGGCCGATTAATTAGGGCCGATTTCAAGTTTTCATAACAATCGGAAATCGGTATTTTTGGACACCGATTTGGACGATTTGTTGTTGTTGTTTTTTTTGTTTTTTTACACCTTTATTTAACTAGGCAAGTCAGTTAAGAACAAATTCTTATTTTCAATGACGGCCTAGGAACGGTTGGTTAACTGCCTTGTTTAGGGGCAGAACAACAGATTTTTACCTTGTCAGCTCGGGGATTCAATCTTGCAACCTTACGGTTAACTAGTCCAACGCTCTAACCACCTGCCTCTCATTGCACTCCACGAGGAGCCTGCCTGTTACGTGAATGCAGTAAGAAGCCAAGGTAAGTTGCTAGCTAGCATTAAACTTTTCTTATGAAAAACAATCAATTAATCAATCATAATCACTCGTTAACTACACATGGTTGATGATATTACTAGTTTATCTAGCGTGTCCCGTGTTGCATATAATCGATACGGTGCGCATTCGTGAAAAAGGACTGTCGTTGCTCCAATGTGTACCTAACCATAAACATCAATGCCTTTCTTAAAATCAATACACACAGGTATATATTTTTAAACCTGCATATTTAGCTAAAAGAAATCCAGGTTAGGAGGCAATATTAACCAGGTGAAATTGTGTCACTTCTCTTGCGTTCATTGCACGCAGAGTCAGGGTATATGCAACAGTTTGGGCCGCCTGGCTCGTTGCAAACTAATTTGCCAGAATTTTACGTAATTATGACATAACATTGAAGGTTGTGCAATGTAACATCCGGTTTGGAGCGAGCGGTCGCATTTGCATTCGCTCTGCAGGTAGTATAACTTTTCATTACATTTCATTATAGTACAACGGTTTAATTTGTCCAACCTTAGCAATTTCTTCTTAACTAGCTACATAGCCGTCTGTGTATCAAAGATAATTGCGTAATTATCGTATTTCGTCGTCTCGTTCTCCACACTGCTATCTGCCCAGCAGCTAGCAAACGTCCACCGTCTACCGAATAGTAGTATAACTTTTCATTACATTTCATTATAGTACAACGGTCTGATTTTCATTTTCATTACAGTACAACGGTTTGATTTGTTTGATCTTAGCTAGCTACATAGCCGTCTTTTTATCAAACATAATTGCGTCGTTATTGAGGTTCGCTAGCCAGCTATTTTCGTCCGAACTTAACGCAACCTAGCCAACACTGCTAGCTAGCCAGCTTGCCACCGAATAGCATTGTAGAAACGAGTGCATTACAACGGAACGACTTGATTAGTGTAGTGTTAGCTGGCTACACAGTTGTCTTTGCTATCTTTGATTTGTTTGATCTTAGCTAGCTACTTAGCTGGCTACATAGCCGTCTCTGTATCAAAGATAATTGTGTAGTTATCGAGGTTCGCTGAGGTTCGCTAGCCAGGTATTCTCGTCCTAACGTAAGGTAGTCAACCCTGCTAGCTAGCCAGCTAGCCACCGATTAGCAGCACTGTAGAAACGATTACATTACAACGGAACGACTTGTTTTGTGTAGTGTTAGCTAGCTACATAGTTTTCCTTGCTAGCTTTGTATCTAAGATAATTGTGTAACTTTGAGTAATTATCGGTTAGCTAGCCAGCTATTTTCGCCTGCCGCGCTGCCGTCCTCCTACCTAGCCAACACTGCTAGCTAACACTGCTAGCTAGCCAACTTCTACCGAATAGCAGCACTGTAGAAACTTACATTACAACGGAACGACTTGATTAGCGTAGTGTTAGCTAGTTGTCTTTGCTGTCCTTGTATCCATGATAATTGTGTAGTTTAGAGAAATTTAGAGAAACTGCCGAGGTCACCTAGCCAGCTTCACTTTCAACAACGCAGCTACTGCTAGCCAGGCTACTTCACCAGCCAGCAGTACTATATCATTTTAGTCAATAAGATTTTTAATTTTATTGATTTTTTTTTTGCAACGTAAGCTTAACTTTCTGAACATTCGAGACGTGTAGCCCACTTGTCATTCTAATCTCCTTTGCTTTAGCGTAGCCTCTTCTGTAGCCTGTCAACTATGTGTCTGTCTATCCCTGTTCTCTCCTCTCTGCACAGACCATACAAACGCTTCACACCGCGTAGCCGCGCCCACCCTAACCTGGTGGTCCCAGCCCGCACGACCCACGTGGAGTTCCAGGTCTCCGGTAGCCTCTGGAACTGCCGATCCGCGGCCAACAAGGCAGAGCTCATCTCAGCCTATGCGTCCCTCCAGTCCCTCGACTTCTTGGCACTGACGGAAACATGGCTCACCACAGATAACACTGCTACTCCTACTGCTCTCTCTTCGTCTGCCCACGTGTTCTCGCACACCCCGAGAGCTTCTGGTCAGCGGGGTGGTGGCACCGGGATCCTCATCTCTCCCAAGTGGTCATTCTCTCTTTCTCCCCTTACCCATCTGTCTATCGCCTCCTTTGAATTCCATGCTGTCACAGTTACCAGCCCTTTCAAGCTTAACATCCTTATCATTTATCGCCCTCCAGGTTCCCTTGGAGAGTTCATCAATGAGCTTGATGCCTTGATAAGCTCCTTTCCTGAGGACGGCTCACCTCTCACAGTTCTGGGTGACTTTAACCTCCCCATGTCTACCTTTGACTCATTCCTCTCTGCCTCCTTCTTTCCACTCCTCTCCTCTTTTGACCTCACCCTCTCACCTTCCCCCCCTACTCACAAGGCAGGCAATACGCTTGACCTCATCTTTACTAGATGCTGTTCTTCCACTAACCTCATTGCAACTCCCCTCCAAGTCTCCGACCACTACCTTGTATCCTTTTCCCTCTCGCTCTCATCCAACACTTCCCACACTGCCCCTACTCGGATGGTATCGCGCCGTCCCAACCTTCGCTCTCTCTCCCCCGCTACTCTCTCCTCTTCCATCCTATCATCTCTTCCCTCTGCCCAAACCTTCTCCAACCTATCTCCTGATTCTGCCTCCTCAACCCTCCTCTCCTCCCTTTCTGCATCCTTTGACTCTCTATGTCCCCTATCCTCCAGGCCGGCTCGGTCCTCCCCTCCCGCTCCGTGGCTCGACGACTCATTGCGAGCTCACAGAACAGGGCTCCGGGCAGCCGAGCGGAAATGGAGGAAAACTCGCCTCCCTGCGGACCTGGCATCCTTTCACTCCCTCCTCTCTACATTTTCCTCTTCTGTCTCTGCTGCTAAAGCCACTTTCTACCACTCTAAATTCCAAGCATCTGCCTCTAACCCTAGGAAGCTCTTTGCCACCTTCTCCTCCCTCCTGAATCCTCCGCCCCCCCCCCCCCCCCCCCTCCTCCCTCTCTGCAGACGACTTCGTCAACCATTTTGAAAAGAAGGTCGACGACATCCGATCCTCGTTTGCTAAGTCAAACGACACCGCTGGTTCTGCTCACACTGCCCTACCCTGTGCTTTGACCTCTTTCTCTCCTCTCTCTCCAGATGAAATCTCGCGTCTTGTGACGGCCGGCCGCCCAACAACCTGCCCGCTTGACCCTATCCCCTCCTCTCTTCTCCAGACCATTTCCGGAGACCTTCTCCCTTACCTCACCTCGCTCATCAACTCATCCCTGACCGCTGGCTACGTCCCTTCCGTCTTCAAGAGAGCGAGAGTTGCACCCCTTCTGAAAAAACCTACACTCGATCCCTCCGATGTCAACAACTACAACAACTTCTTGATCCAAATCAGTCAGGTTTCAAGACTAGTCACTCAACTGAGACTGCTCTTCTCTGTATCACGGAGGCGCTCCGCACTGCTAAAGCTAACTCTCTTTCCTCTGCTCTCATCCTTCTAGACCTATCGGCTGCCTTCGATACTGTGAACCATCAGATCCTCCTCTCCACCCTCTCCGAGTTGGGCATCTCCGGCGCGGCCCACGCTTGGATTGCGTCCTACCTGACAGGTCGCTCCTACCAGGTGGCGTGGCGAGAATCTGTCTCCTCACCACACGCTCTCACCACTGGTGTCCCCCAGGGCTCTGTTCTAGGCCCTCTCCTATTCTCGCTATACACCAAGTCACTTGGCTCTGTCATAACCTCACATGGTCTCTCCTATCATTGCTATGCAGACGACACACAATTAATCTTCTCCTTTCCCCCTTCTGATGACCAGGTGGCGAATCGCATCTCTGCATGTCTGGCAGACATATCAGTGTGGATGACGGATCACCACCTCAAGCTGAACCTCGGCAAGACGGAGCTGCTCTTCCTCCCGGGGAAGGACTGCCCGTTCCATGATCTCGCCATCACGGTTGACAACTCCATTGTGTCCTCCTCCCAGAGCGCTAAGAACCTTGGCGTGATCCTGGACAACACCCTGTCGTTCTCAACTAACATCAAGGCGGTGGCCCGTTCCTGTAGGTTCATGCTCTACAACATCCGCAGAGTACGACCCTGCCTCACACAGGAAGCGGCGCAGGTCCTAATCCAGGCACTTGTCATCTCCCGTCTGGATTACTACAACTCGCTGTTGGCTGGGCTCCCTGCCTGTGCCATCAAACCCCTACAACTCATCCAGAACGCCGCAGCCCGTCTGGTGTTCAACCTTCCCAAGTTCTCTCACGTCACCCCGCTCCTCCGCTCTCTCCACTGGCTTCCAGTTGAAGCTCGCATCCGCTACAAGACCATGGTGCTTGCCTACGGAGCTGTGAGGGGAACGGCACCTCAGTACCTTCAGGCTCTGATCAGGCCCTACACCCAAACAAGGGCACTGCGTTCATCCACCTCAGGCCGGCTCGCCTCCCTACCACTGAGGAAGTACAGTTCCCGCTCAGCCCAGTCAAAACTGTTCGCTGCTCTGGCACCCCAATGGTGGAACAAACTCCCTCACGACGCCAGGACAGCGGAGTCAATCACCACCTTCCGGAGACACCTGAAACCCCACCTCTTCAAGGAATACCTAGGATAGGATAAAGCAATCCTTCTGCCCCCCCCCCCCTTAAAAGATTTAGATGCACTATTGTAAAGTGGCTGTTCCACTGGATGTCATTAGGTGAATGCACCAATTTGTAAGTCGCTCTGGATAAGAGCGTCTGCTAAATGACTTAAATGTAATGTAAATGTAACAGGAATATTTAGACTTATGGATGCCACCCATAGATAAAATACGGAACGGTTCCGTATTTCACTGAAAGAATAAATGTTTTGTTTTCGAGATGATAGTTTCCGGATTCGACCATATTAATAACCTAAGGCTCATATTTCTGTGTGTTATTATGTTATAATTAAGTCTATGATTTGATAGAGCAGTCTGACTGAGCGGTGGTAGGCACCAGCAGGCTCGTAAGCATTCATTCAAACAGCAATTTTGTGTGTTTTGCCAGCAGCTCTTCGCAATGCTTTAAGCTGTTTATGACTTCAAGCCTATCAACTCCCGAGATTAGGCTGGTGTAACCGATGTGAAATGGCTAGCTAGTTAGCGGGGTGCGCGCTAATAGCATTTCAAACGTCACTCGCTCTGAGACTTGGAGTAGTTGTTCCCCTTGCTTTGCATGGGTAACGCTGCTTCGAGGGTGGCTGTGTCGATGTGTTCCTGGTTCGAGCCCAGGTAGGAGCGAGGAGAGGGACGGAAGCTATACTGTTACACTGGCAATACTAAAGTGCCTTTAAGAAAATCCAACAGTCAAAGGTATATGAAATACAAATCGTATAGAGAGAAATAGTCCTATAATTCCTATAATAACTACAATCTAAAACTTCTTACCTGGAATATTGAAGACTCATGTTAAAAGGAACCACCAGCTTTCATATGTTCTCATGTTCTGAGCAAGGAACTTAAACGTTAGTTTTCTTACATGGCACATATTGCACTTTTACTTTCTTCTCCAACACTTTGTTTTTGCATTATTTAAACCAAATTGAACATGTTTCATTATTTAGGTTAAATTTATTTTATTGATGTATTATATTAAGTTAAAATAAGTGTTCATTCAGTATTGTTGTAATTGTCATTATTACAAATACATTTTTAAAAAATCGTCCGATTAATCGGTATCAGCTTTTTTGGTCCTCCAATAATCGATATCGGTATCGGCGTTGAAAAATCATAATCAGTTGACCTCTAATCGAGGTCAGGCTGTATCACTGCCTGGTACAGCAACCGCTCCGCCCACAACCGTAAGGCTCTCCAGAGGGTAGTGAGGTCTGCACAACGCATTACCGGGGGTAAGCTACCTGCCCTCCAGGACACCTACACCACCCGATGTCACAGGAAGGCCAAAATGATCATCAAGGACAACAACCACCCGAGACACCTATTCACTCCGCTTTCACCTAGAAGGCGAGGTCAGTACAGGTGTATCAAAGCTGGGACCGAGAGACTGAAAAACAGCTTCTATCTCAAGGCCATCAGACTGTTAAACAGCCATCACTAACATTGAGTGGCTGCTGCCAACATACTGACTCAAATCTCTAGCCACTTTAATAATTAAAAATTGGATGTAATAAACTTTATATAATGTTTACATACCCTACATTACTCATCTCATATGTATATACTGTACTCTATACCATCTACTGCATCTTGCCTATGCCGTGCGGCCATCGCTCATCCATATATTTATATGTACATATTCTTATTCATTCCTTTACACTTGTGTGTATAAGGTAGTTGTTGTGAAATTGTTAGATTACTTGTTAGATATTACTGCACATCGGAACTAGAAGCACAAGCATTTCACTACACTCACATTAACATCTGCTAACCATGTGTATGTGACCAATAAGATTTGATTTGAAAGTTGATAAATGTTGGCCCATCATATATAGGCTATGCGCAGTACTTTGTTCAATTTATCAAATCACTTATTGTTTCCTTGCTCAAATCGTGAGCCACACCTGTCAAACTCAGACATTTCTCTCAAAACACAGGGAATACGATTCGCACGGGACTAGTACTTTCAGAGGACCTTGGAGTTCGCCAAACAGTAGGTTATTCTGGCTAGAATTGTTAAACTCTTGCCATGTACAAATTATTGCCATGGCAAATTCGGATGGGATTAAAATGACCGATGTAGTGTTTTGTGTTTGTGCATATAATTACATTACCCGACCTCCCCCAGCAAAACTAATCCCGTGCGAATAGAGTTTAAGGCAAGGGCTGTTTCCTCGTCTCTGCTGCTGCTGCCTCTGCCGCATTGTTCTCAATCCCAATATGCTGGTCAACTTTGCTGTTATGCACATAGTAACATAAAGGAAAGGCGCCAATTCTACGGCGCACTGAAGATTATGTTTCAGAACAACGGACAGCGACCACATCCAGGGCGTGAGAAAGCGCATTTGTTATCAAATAATATTATACGTATTTGTGTTGCACTATTATTTTTACATAATACACCATATACAATTTCAGTATCAAATGTCTTAGCGTGATGGACTTTGCCGTCCCCATGGCCTCTGCAATGATCAGTCCACTGAGACAGGCACAAATCAGACAGGTGTCTCGTGCACCATGAAAAAAAAAAGGTGACTGCTTGACTAAAGAAATCTCGGTCGACCAATAGCCTATTGACCGAACAATCAACCAGTTGACGAAATGGGGTCAGCCCTACAACTGACACATTTTGTCATTCCTGTGTGAATTTATATGTACAGTAATTACTAAGTTATATATTCTTGGGTGGATACACAAACAACATGAGAGGGCCTTTTACAATCCAGAACAAAGAAGGGGATATTCCCAGATTCCAACAGTTCAGTTCTCACAGTAAGGATAGAATTCTCCCTTTCAATTAGCCATTTTCAAGGTTTAGTTCCTCCTCTCAATGCCACTTGCTCATAATTCTAAAGAGGCATATCATGATCCCCTGTCCTAGATGATTCACTGGACCAACTCTAAATTCTGATGACTGTGTATGCTGGGGACACTCAAATCTGCTCATGAAGCTAAACATGTAGCCTACAGTCATCATCGCATGTAGCTTCGGGTGACTCTACCTCTGAGTCACAGCACATCACAGTAGCAGTGCAGGTGGGTGTCTGGAGGCCCCCAACTGACAGACCTGATGAGACTGCTGTGTCGAAAGCATCTCCTTGAATGAATGTCTTAGACCCTCTGTACACTGTCATGCAGACCCAAACCAAATTCCACTGGCTCTGATATTTTTTACTCCACATTGCCGGTTCTAGAAACTATGGTGGATGAGTAACCAGGTTAGCTCAGTACAGTTTGGTTTGCCTCAGTTGAACTCAGTAGTGTAAAAATCACTTTAAAATGGTCAACTTACAGTACCAGTCAAAAGTTTGGACACACCGACTCATTCAAGGGTTTCTCTTTATTTTCACTAAATTATACTTTGTCGAATAATAGTGAAGACATCAAAACTATGAAATAACACATATGGAATCATCTATTAACCTAAAAAGTGTTCAACAAATCAAAATATATTTTATTTTTTAGATTCTTCAAAGTAGCCACCCTTTGCCTTGATGACAGCTTTGCACACTCTTGGCATTCTCTCAACCAGCTTCACCTGGAATGTTTTTCCAACAGTCCTGAAGGAGTTCCCACATATGCTGAGCACATGTTGGCTGCTGTTCCTTCACTCTGCGTTCCAACTCATGGCAAACCATCTCAATTGGGTTTAGGTCAGGTGATTGTGGAGGCCAGGTCATCTGATGCAGCACTTCATCACTCTCCTTCCTGGTCAAATAGCCCTTACACAGCCAGGGGGTGTGTTGGGTCATTGTCCTGTTGAAAAACAAATGATAGTCCCACAATGTGCAAACCAGATGGGATGGCGTATCGCTGCAGAATGCTGTGGTAGCCATGCTGGTTAAGTGTGCCTTGAATTCTAAATAAATCACTGACAGTGTCACCAGCAAAGCACCCCCACACATCACACCTCCTCCTCCTCCATGCTTCACGGTGGGAACCACACATGCGGAGATCATCCATTCACCTAATCTGTGTCTCACAAAGACAATGCGGTTGGAACCAAAAATCTAAAATTTGGACTCAACGGACCAAACGACAGATTTCTACCGGTCTAATGTCCATTGCTCGTGTTTATTGGCCCAAGCAAGTGTCTTCTTATTATTGGTGCCCTTTAGTAGTGGTTTCTTTGCAGCAATTCGACCACGAAGGTCTGATTCACACAGTCTCCTCTGAACAGTTGATGTTGAGATGTGTCTGTTACTTTAACTCGGTGAAGCATTTATTTGGGCTGCAATCTCTGAGGCTGGTAACTCTAATAAACGTATCCTCTGCAGCAGAGGTAACTCTGAGGCTTCCTTTCCTGTGGTGGTCCTCATGAGAGCCAGTTTCATCATAGCGCTTGATGGACTTTGCGATTGCACTTGAAGAAACTTTCCAAGTTCTTGACACTTTCCGGATTGACTGGCCTTCATGTCTTAAAGTAATGATGGACTGTTGTTTTTCTTTGCTTATTTGAGCTGTTCTTGCCATAATATGGACTTGGTCTACTACCAAATAGGGCTATCTTCTGTATACCAACCGTACCTTGTCACAACACAACTGATTGGCTCAAATGCATTAATAAGGAAAGATATTCCACAAATTATCAAGGCACACCTGTTAATTGAAATGCATTCCAGGTGACTACCCCGTGAAGCTGGTTGAGA
The DNA here is from genome assembly GCF_029448725.1 of Salvelinus fontinalis. Lineage (NCBI taxonomy): Eukaryota > Metazoa > Chordata > Actinopteri > Salmoniformes > Salmonidae > Salvelinus > Salvelinus fontinalis. The sequence continues at coordinate 6,408,505 of NC_074691.1, read as the reverse complement.
GAATGCCAAGAGTGTGCAAAGCTGTCATCAAGGCAAAGGGTGGCTACTTTGAAGAATCTCAAATCTCAAATATATTTAGATTTGTTTAAAAATGTTTGGTTACTACATGATTCCATATGTTTTATTTCATAGTTTTGATGTATTCACTATTATTGTACAATGTAGAAAATAGTAAAAATAAAGAAAAACTCTGGAATGAGTAGGTATGTCCAAACTTTTGACTGGTACTGTACATGCAGGACTGCACACTTGAAAACAAATAGCCTTCTGGTTTTCCCACAGCCCCAGCAGCCCAATGGACTAGCTGGCAGACACTCACCCAGCCCAGGAAGGCATGGGAGCAAGCAAGCTGGGACAGGCTGGGCAGTCAGAGAGAGGGAGGATAAAAAGAAAGAGAATGAAAGAGAGAGATAACATTCTTGGACAGTTGCAACAGCCCAACACCAGTACAGGCCCCAGGGACTCTCCCAGGATGCAGCAGTGATGTACAGTACAGGTAGCCACACAGCCAGGTCGAGCTAGAGCGTTGTTCTGAGCTAGACTAGATAGATGAAATAGTGATCCACCACACACCATAGCTCTGGTGCAGGGTGTTACGTGCAGCTTGCTGACACTGACACAGCCCAACTGATTGGCAAACATACTGCCATTTAAGAAATCATGTGACTAAACTAAATAAAAAGATACTACACTATGAAACAAAGATAAATTGTATAAAGAATGATAGTAAAAAGCTTTGGGGCACCAACTCGGCTCGTTCATTTATTGAATCAGATGGCTCATTCATCACAAAGCCCACTGATATTGCAAACTACTTTAATTGATTTTTCATTGGCAAGATAAGCAAACTTAGGGATTACATGCCAGCAACAAACGCTGACACTACACATCCAAGTATATTGGACCAAATTATGAAAGACAAGAATTGTGCTTTTGAATTCCGTAAAGTCAGTGTGGAAGAGGTGAAAAAATTATTGTTGTCTATCAACAATGACAAGCCACCGGGGTCTGACAATCTAGATGGAAAATTACTGAGGATAATAGCAGACAATAGTGCCTCTCCTATTTGCCACATCTTCAATTTAAGCCTACTAGAGAGCGTTTGCCCTCAGGTCTGGAGGGAAGTTAAAGTCATTCCGCTACCCAAGATAGTAAAGCCCCCTTTACTGGCTCAAATAGCTGACCAATCAGCCTGTTACCAACCCTTAATAAACTTCTGGAAAAAATTGAGTTTGACCGGATACAATGCTATTTTACAGTAAACAAATTTACAACAGAATTTCAGCATGCTTATAGGGAAGGACACTCAACAAGCACAGCACTTACACAAATGACTGATGATAGGTTGAGATGAATTTATGATAAAATGATTGTGGAGGCTGTCTTGTTAGACTTCAGTGCAGCTTTTGACATTATTGATCATAGTCTACTGCTGTAAAAACGTATGTGTTATGGCTTTACACCCCCTGCTATAATGTGGATAAAGAGTTACTTGTCTAACAGAACACAGAGGTTGTTCTTTAATGGAAGCCTATCAAATATAATCCAGTTAGATTCAGGAATTCCCCAGGGTAGCTGTTTAGGCCCCTTGCTTTTTACATCTTTTACTAACGACATGCCACTGACTGAGTAAAGCCAGAGTTTCTATGCATGCAGATGACTCAACACTATACACAACAGCTACTACAGCGACTGAAATGATTGCAACACTCAACAAAGAGCTGCAGTTAGTTTCAGAGCGGGTGGAAAGTAATAAGTTAGCCCTAGATATTTCCAAAACTAAAATCATTGTATTTGGAACAAAACACTCACTAAACCCTAAACCTCAACTAAATCTTGTAATTTTGCTATGACAAGACAGGTAAGACAAAATACATTACAGTATATGTACTAGAACTGGTCTGGAGAAATGATTGATATAAGTAATTGGATTAGGTCCCTTCATCTCTACTACCAAGTTTATGTAACTGGTGGGCTCCCGAGTGGTGCAGCGGTCTAAGGCACTGCATCTCAGTGCTAAAGGCATCACTACAGACCCTGGTTCAATTCCAGGCTGTATCACAACCGGATGTAATTGGGAGTCACATAGGGCGGCGGACAATTGGCCCAGTGTAAGGTTTTGCCGGTGTAGGCCGTCATTGTAAATAAGAATTTGTACTTAACTGACTTGCCTAGTTAAATAAAGGTTAAATAAAAAATGTATATGCAGTTATTATTCTGCTATGTATTCTGTTACCAATAATATTTACATAGTATCTTCAGATTGCAATTATTATGTCAAATCTTTTTATTTTATTTTACACGCCTTTTTCTCCCCAATTTCGATCTTGTCTCATCGCTGCAACTCCCCAACGGGCTCGGGAGAGGCGAAGGTGGAGACATGTGTCCTCCAAAACATGATCCGCCTAACCAAGCTCCTTAACACCCGCCAGCTTAACCCGGAAGCCAGCCACACCAATGTGTAAGAGGAAACACCGTTCAACTGGCAACCGGCATCAGCCCGCAACCCGGCCCGCCACAAGGACTCCCATTCTTCTCTGCAGATCCTCTCTAACTCTGTCAGGTTGGATGGGGAGCGTTGCTGCACAGCTATTTTCAGGTCTCTCCAGATATGTTCTATCGGGATAAAGTCCGGACTCTGGCTGGGCCACTCAAGGACATTCAGAGACTTGTCCTGAAGCCACTCCTGCATTGTCTTGGCTGTGTGCTTAGGGTAATTGTCCTGTTGGAAGGTGAACCTACGCCCCAGTCTGATGTCCTGAGCACTCTGGAGCAGGTTTTCATCAAGGATCTCTCTGTACTTTGTTTTGTTCATCTTTCTCTCGATCCTGACTAGTCTCCCAGTCCCTGCCACTGAAAAACATCCCCACAGCATGATGCTGCCACCACCATGCTTCACCTTAGGGATGGTGCCAGGTTTCCTCAAGACGTGACGCTTGGCATTCAGGTCAGAGTGCAATCTTGGTTTCACCAGACCAGAGAATCTTGTTTCTCATGGTCTGACAATCATTTGTTGCCTTTAGGCAAACTCAAAGTGGTCATGTGCCTTATACTGAGGAGTGGCTTCTGTCTGGCCACTCTACCATAAAGGCCTGATTGGTGGAGTGCTGCAGAGATGGTTGTTCTTCTGGAAGGTTCTCCCATCTCGACAGAGGGACTCTAATGCTCTGTCAGAATGACCATCGGGGTCTTGGTCACCTCCCTGACCAAGGCCCATCTCCCCCGATTGTTCAGTTTGGCCAGGAGGCCAGCTCTAGGAAGAGTCTTGGTGTCACGCCCTGACCATAGAGAGCCTTTTAATTCTCTATTTTTGGTTAGGTTGGGGTGTGACTAGGATGGGTGATCTAGTGTGTTTATTTCTATGTTGGGATCTTGTTTTTGTGTTGTTACCTGTGAGCACTCCTGAACGTCACGTTTCGGTTATTCTTTATTGTTTTGTGCGTTTCATTAAATAAATATGTGGAACCCAGATGACGCTGCGCTTTGGTCCGAGTATGCTTCCAACGATGATCGTGACAGAAGATCCCACCACAACAGGACCAAGCAACGTGCCCGGGAGGAGAAGGTATCCTGGGCTTGGGAGGACTTGGTGGTTCAAAACTTCTTCCATTTAAGAATGATGGAGGCCAATGTGTTCTTTGGGACCTTCAATGTGCCTCAACACAATCTTGTCTCAGAACTCTACAGACATTTCCTTTGACCTCATGGCTTGGTTTTTGCTCTGAAATGCACTGTCAACTGTGGGCTATATATAGACAGGGGTGTACCCTTCCAAATCATGTCCAATCAATTGAATGTACCACAAGTGGACTCCAATCAAGTTGAAGAAACATATCATGGAAACAGGATGCACCTGAGCTCAATTTCGAGTCTCATAGCAAATGGTCTGAATACTTATGTAAATAAGGTATTTCTGTTTTTGTTTTTTATAAATTAGCAACAATTCCTAAAAAACGGTTTTCATTTTGTCATTATGGTGTATTGTGTGTAGATTGATTAGGATTTATTTTTATTTAATCAATTTTAGAATAAGGCTGTATGTAACAAAATGTGGAAAAAGTCAAGGGGTCTGAATACTTTCCGAAGGCACCGTAGGTATATGGTATATCTAGCTGAATGACAACACATTCTGATGGAATGGTAAAAACCCACAGTGCATTGAGTGAATGTTGGAAATAGATCTTAGTTCCTTTCTAAACATAGCAATGGGAATGCAAAGAGGACTCGGACCAAAAACATTGGTGAAGTGAACTGGCAAAAGAGTTGAGTCCTCATTCAAAGGTAAGGACAGTGTGAATACGAAGAGAACTGAGATATTTCGCTTTTTTTTAACCCCAGAGTTCACTTTAAAGAGGACTGAAATCGGTTATTTTAAAGAGGACTACAGTTGAAGTCGGAAGTTTACATACACTTAGGTTGTCATTAAAACTCGTTTTTCAACCACTTCACACATTTATTGTTAACAAACTATAGTTTTGGCAAGTCGGTTAGGACTTCTACTTTGTGCATGACACAATAAATTTTTCCAACAATTGATTACAGACAGATTATTTCACTTATAATTCACTGTATCACAATTCCAGTGGGTCAGAAGTTTACATACACTAAGTTGACCACCTTTGATCAGCTTGGAAAATTCCAGAAAATTATGTTATGGCTTTAGAAGCTTCTGATAGGCTAATTGACATCATTTGAGTCAATTGGAGGTGTACCTGTGGATGTATTTCAAGGCTTACCTTTCAACTCAGTGCGTCTTTGCTTGACTTCATGGGAAAATCAAAAGAAATCAGCCAAGACCTCAGACAAAAAAATTGTAGACCTCCACAAGTTCTGGTTCATCCTTGGGAGCAATTTCCAAATGCCTGAAGGTATCACGTTCATCTGTACAAACAATTGTACGCAAGTATAAACACCATGGGACCACCCAGCCGTCATACCACTCAGGAAGGAGACGCGTTCTGTCTCTTAGAGATGGTACGTACTTTGGTGCGAAAAGTGCAAATCAATTCCAGAACAACAGCAAAGGACCTAGTGAAGATGCTGGGAGGAAACAGGTACAAAAGTATCTATATCCACAGTAAAACGAGTCCTATATCGACATAACCTGAAAGGCCGCTCAGCAAGGAAGAAGCCATTGCTAGAAAACCGCCATAAAAAAGCCAGACTATGGTTTGCAACTGCACATGGGGACAAAGATCGTACTTTTTGGAGAAATGTCCTCTGGTCTGATGAAACAAAATGATGGCCATAATGACCATCATTATGTTTGGAGGAAAAAGGGGGAGGCTTGCAAGCCGAAGAACACCATCCCAACCGTGAAGCACGGGGGTGGCAGCATCATGTTGTGGGGGTGCTTTGCTGCAGGAGGGTCTGGTGCACTTCACAAAATAGATGGCATCATGAGGAAGGACAATTATGTGGATATATTGAAGCAACATCTCAAGAAATCAGTTAGGAAGTTAAAGCTTGGTCGTAAATGGGTCTTCCAAATGGACCAAAACAACTTTCAAAGTTGTGGCAAAATGGCTTAAGAACAACAAAGTCAAGGTATTGGAGTGGACATCACAAAGCCCTGACCTCAATCATATAGAACATTTGTGGGCAGAACTGAAAAAGTGTGTGCGAGCAAGAAGGCCTACAAACCTGACTCAGTTACACTAGCTCTGTCAGGAGCCACTTATTGTGGGAAGCTTGTGGAAGGCTACCCAAAACTTTTGACCCAAGTTAAACAATTTAAAGGCAATGCTACCAAATACTAATTGAGTGTATGTACACATCTGACCCAATGGGAATGTGATGGAAGAAATAAAGCTGAAATAAATAATTATCTCTACTATTATGTCACATTCTTAAAATAAAGTGGTGATCCTAACTGACCTAAGACAGGGAATTTTTACTAGGATTAAATGTCAGGAATTGTGAAATACTTAGTTTAAATGTATTTGGCTAAGGTGTATGTAAACTTCTGACTTCAACTGTATATGTGAAAACACTCTGTGGCTCCCTGGAACAGAGCTACCCACCACACAACACAAAGAAGCAACAGCATGACACTCCAGTCCACAGCAATACTGTCATCAACAGGCAGGCAGCCACAGAAGTCTTCAAGCAGATGACAACAGGCAGCCACGGTGGGCTGCTACAGACAATGTCAGGCAGACAAGAGGAATTGGAAAGGGGAGTGCTGCCTGTCAGTCGACTTGATGCAATGATCGCCCTTACTGCTGCCTGCCTGCTGTGTGTTCTGGACGTTTGTGACAATTTATCAACGTGAGTGTATCGTGTGTGTGTGTGTGTGTATGCATTTGTGTGTCCAACTTGATAAACACAGTGCGTTCACTGTCAACTGTGAAATCTAATGGGGGAAAGGGGAAGCTAAAGACTGGCATTCTGTTTCAGACTTTGTTGTGAAACAGAGAAAGCCATTGCAATACAACACTTTGTTTTGACAAGATTACACTTAATGTAACACGTACAACAAGTGTTCTCTCTTCAGCTCTCATGTGGTATATTCTGTATGCAACACTGTACACACATCAGCAGATCCTCTCATAGGGCTATGTGTGTGTGACTTCCTCCATTGTGCAAAAACAGTTTGCTCTAAAATGGATAGGGCCTACACTATAACAATCCAGTGATTCATACAGCCTCCCCAAAGGCCAGTAGTGTATCTGTGTCATTGACAGACCATGTTCTTATTACTAGCCCAAGCCTGGCTTGGGGCAACTGCACATCTCCAGAGAGCATTCAGGAGCAGATATGGATGCCAACAGATGCCAGGGATGCCATAGAAGTACCCATTGTGATCTACCGTGCATGACAATAGGCCCTAATGTGAACACATGGTTTATGTCTCAAACGGCATACTATTCCCTTTGTAGTGCACTACTTTAGACCAGAGCCATTGCAGTGCCATTTGGGACATATCAAGGAAAGCCAATTCCAATGATATGGAAGTGTGAAGGACCCACTGTGTATTAAAGGTGTGGTACTACTATTCAAGTTTGTAAAGGGCTCACGCTTCAGCGCGTGGAAGTGTCCACACACTGTTTTCAAAGTGAAACTGCCTAATAGGCAGTAAGTAGGCTAACAGATAAGATAGATTCCTCATAACGGGGTAAAGCATTTTTACATGAGGTCATAGTAGCCTACAATAATTACATCTTTACAAAGGAATGTTCAACTACATTTCTGGTATATAGATTGCTAATTAGAATTGGGTCAGAATTAAATAGCCTATAAACTCTCGCGTTTTATGAGCACTTGTTGGACAATTTTGGGGAATAAAGAAAGCAGGTTAAGAAAAAAATGCTTTGATTTCGCAGAGGTCTTTTTCCGTTCCTCTTTTGGCTTCAGAAGTTGCATCCGTATCACTTGAAGGGAAACTAAACTCGACAAATAAATGTAGTAAAATTCGGTTACTTTGTGCGTAAAGGCGCACATTAGATTCTAGGTAAACCTTTAAAAATGTAAAGTCAATTACAGTATATTGCTACTTTTCACACCGCGGTGGCCTGCACCCACCTCTTCCAATGCTGCCACGGCGTTCCGACAATGCGACATCCGAGTGGTGAAGTTTGAGGTTGTGGGCGCTTTGTAGTCCTCATTAGTTTCGGCCACAAATTCCGTGACCGTGATCAACTCCGGCATCTTAGCTCAATTTAAATGTCTATGTCTATAAAATGAGTTATATCCTAATCCTTAATTAAGTTTCAGAAAATAAAATACAAATAAAAACCTGGTGTGCCATATAATTTGTTCGGCTACTCCAAGTTTGCCATTCCGCGCCGATACACAGTAGTGAAATGTCCGTTTATTTGTGTCTTATCCTTGTGTCCAAGAAAAAAATATTATATTTCATTATTACAGTTCGTCTTAGCCCACGAAACAACCTGTACTGGGCGCATTGACAATGGAGCGTCAACCTGAGTATAGAAAGGGGAGGGACAAACGGGTGAATTGGCATGTTTGAACGAATAGGAGCATAGATGGATTTCCCTTTCCTCAGTTGGCTTTCCAAGACTCACTAGCAACGACAAACTTTGTGGATAAGGTGGCTCAGGTCTACACCATAGGAATAATAAAAAATAGTATTTCATAAATAGTTAATTACATAAAAAAATCGTGTACCTCAAATAGAAATGTATCCAGGATGTTGCACATTGAGATAAGTAATAAAATAAGGGATAGATATTTGTTTTTATATACAAGTGAGTTTATTCATAGGAGGATGCATTGGAAGTGTTTTCTTAATTAGTAATAACAGATAATAAAAAAAAAACAGAAAGACAAACAACTTTTAATAGGGCATTCAGAATAGTTAGATGAAAAACATATAAGCAAAGAACATACACATGTTCCAATCCACCAGGGTACATGATGAAACTGCTTCGAAAATTAAACTTTATGTACATGAACATTTGTTACTTTCTAATGACTACAGCTGTCACATTGATACTGTCCACCATTTTGCACACATTTTAAGATGATTGAAAAGTACAGTAATACAGTTGTGTACTGCAACCACTTTACTAAACTCAAAACTACATGTACAAAAATAAAGCTTGTGATTTCATGACTTATGTGCCCTTTTTACAATCAAGTCATACAAGGAATCGTTGGCATTTTACACAGAAAACTATATTTAAAAAATGACAAAAATGGCCTCTTCCCAAAGTGACAATGTCAGAATGTGGAGTCCAATGAGGAAAATGTGACAGTGCAACATACTACCATAACGACAGACTATCCACTCTGTACAGCATTCTGTGATGCAGAGGCCCCTACAGAAGGAGAGAAATTACCAGTTGATTTGTTAACCACAACAAAATATCTACTTTCATAAACTTTCCTTTACAGTATTCCCCAAGCCTATTTTCAAGTAAACAGCGCTCTCTGCTGCTTGCAGTGGAGAACACACGCAATGTTCTAATCATGGCATAATCCCTTTCTTACAGAGTTGGACATCTCAAGGTACTTTACATAGTTGTAATTAAATGTCTGGGACAACTAATATAGCTTAACAAACAATTAATTCGATTGATTGAAAAGCACACCTGTGCTGTTACCTGTGTGCAGAAGCATGGTCTTAATTCTGCTCTCCTCCAGTGATAGAAAGCCTGTTGTCTTTCCACTTCCCTGCGTGGCACGTTGAGGCCCGTCCATCTCACAGGTCAGCACTTTGATTGGTCCCCTGCCTCCCTTCAGGTGGATTTGGATAACGTCCTAAAATAGAAACAATTCAAAGTGATTAGTTCAGCCAATCAACATCAGACTAATTGGTTTAGAATTGTACCGATTCTGCAACTGTTTAGATGGCATCAGTCTCTCATGAGTGAATACGTATGCATGTACTGCAACAGAGTTGTGTTCAATGGGCACAAAAGGGTCCAAAACAGAGCGGTACTACGTGAACTTGTCCAATAAGAAACGTACGTTTTTGCACAACGGTTTGCTAATGTGTTTCCTAATGAACATGATCAAGGTCTGTAAAAGCTCACACAAACCGGTAGGATTGTCAAACGTTTCCCTGCCGACAGTACTTAGCACCTCTTTACAGTGTTGGCAGTCAATCTCTTTTGTGTTCACACAGCAAAGACCTTGAAGTTGTCAGCCACTCAGCCCTGTTAAAATACTCAGAATCAGAAGGTGGCAGTAGCGTTGTTGCTTTATGGTCTAGTCAATGTTAGCTATAGCTGCTATAGCTAGCAAGATGACAAAAAAAAATGTTAATTCACTCTCCATAATCACATAGATACATTTTTAACTAGCTGTTAGCATGATTCGCTAGCTAGCTGTTGTGCTAGCTAAGCAAAGACGCCGCATTTACTCTCGGCAGTGAGCTACATGCAGCTGCTTCATGGAAACAAATCCATTGTGATTGAATTGTAATGTTACTAGCTACAGTGGCCAGATAGCTAGAGTGGTAAAGCATTTAGTGTTTGTGTTGCATTGTGTTGAACTTATTACCACCCCATTCGTTTCATATTAAGTGCGTTTGACTGACTTGCCCAGTTAGCAAGCTAACATTTGCTAGCTAGCTAAATAATAAGTGCACATTAGCAAACCAAACAAAAAAAATCCCTCTTCAATCACAACACTCTTTTGCTAAACTTGCTCTAAAAAATGTATTATGTAGCTTTATTGTTTTAGTTCGAATAACTCTGATGAAAAGGGTGGATTAGACCGGAAAAAGTGCCCTTGTTTTCCCTTTTTCTTGTCACTCCTGTCGGCTCCCCCCATGTGGAGGTCCGTTCTCTCTAATTGGCTAAAAGTCGAGTTGTCGGCCACTGCCGAGCATTACAATCTTATAAGTAAAAACGGTAGTTTCGTTGGTACCAGGTCGGTACACAGAAGGTATTTCTTTTGTTCTAGCAAGAGAAGGAACGGCCTCATACTGCGATAAGTACCTATCGGCAGTCTATCCTCACTCAGATTCTCAGTTGTTTCATGCTTAAAGCAGGGTTGTGGTTGGCCCTCCAGGGCTTACTGTACCTCCTTGGGTGTTGGCACCTCCAGCTTGGTCTCTTCCGGGGCCTTGATGGCAACGACCGTCTGTTCCTGGAACACCTTGATACCACTGATGTCACTGTGGGTCACGTAGGCTAATGTGCAGAGGGAGTTAAAGAGTATACAACAGCAGGATACATAACACTATAGGCTTTCTCCTATAGATCTCCATTTTTATGGAATGGTCTGCCTACCCATGTGAGAGACGCAGACTCGGTCTCAACCTTTAAGTCTTTAACCGAAGACTCATCTCTTCAGTAGGTCATATGATTGAGTGTAGTATGGCCCAGGAGTGTGAAGGTGAACGGAAAGGCTCTGGAGCAACGAACCGCCCTTGCTGTCTCTGCCTGGCCGGTTCCCCTCTCTCTACTGGGATTCTCTGCCTCTAACCCTATTACAGGGGCTGAGTCACTGGCTTACTGGTGCGTCACTTGAGTGGGTTGAGTCACTGACGTGATCTTCCTGTCTGGGTTTGTGCCGTGGCGGAGATCTTTGTGGGCTATACTCAGCCTTGTCTCAGGATGGTAAGTTGGTGTTTGAAGATTTCCCTCTAGTGGTGTGGGGGCTGTGCTTTGGCAAAGTGGGTGGGGTTATATCCTTCCTGTTTGGCCCTGTCCGGGGGTATCATCGGATGGGGCCACAGTGTCTCCTGACCCCTCCGGTCTCAGCGTCCAGTATTTATGCTGCAGTAGTTAATGTATCGGGGGGCTAGGGTCAGTTTGTTATATCTGGAGTACTTCTCCTGTCTTATCCAGTGTCCTGTGTGAATTTAAGTATGCTCTCTCTAATTCTCTCCTTCTTTCTCTCTCTCGGAGGACCTGAGCCCTAGGACCATGCGTCAGGACTACCTGGCATGATGACTCCTTGCTGTCCCCAGTCCACCTGGCCTTGCTGCTGCTCCAGTTTCAACTGTTCTGCCTGCGGCTATGGAACCCTGACCTGTTCACCGGACGTGCTAAAAAAGCCAACTGACATTTACTCCTGAGGTGCTGACTTGCTGCACCCTCGATAACTACTGTGATTATTATTATTTGACCATGCTGGTCATTTATGAACATTTGAACATCTTGGCCATGTTCTGTTATAATCTCCACCCGGCACAGCCAGAAGAGGACTGGCCACCCCTCATAGCCTGGTTCCTCTCTGGGTTTCTTCCTAGGTTTTGGCCTTTCTAGGGAGATTTTCCTAGCCACCGTGCTTCTACACCTGCATTGCTTGCTGTTTGGGGTTTTAGGCTGGGTTTCTGTACAGCGCTTTGAGATACACTATCAGCTGATGTACGAAGGGCTATTTAAATAAATTTGATTTGATAACACCCTTGTACTTTAGTAGACACTGAGGTAACTGAACCAATGTTTGGGCACAGTATGGTTCATTCCTGATGATTGTGAACTGAAACGTAGGTTAATTTACAGTTGCACTTGTACTTTCTCACATGGATTTCACAATGGTGGAAACTTCCTCCAGCCAAAGCCTATGCTTTTCAATCCATGATGGCGAGTGTGCAAGTGCACACTTCTGGAAAAGGTTTGAGAATCAAAACCCATGTAAGAAGTGAAATGTACTGTATGCTTTTCTAAAAGGATATTCTATGTTGTCCAAACTGTCGGTCATGTCAAAGAGCTGCTGGGCACAGGTCTTGATGAGCGCATCCAGACTCTCCTCCACCGTCTTCAGGTTCTGCAGCTCCCGCTGAAGCCTCTGCTTCGGCCCAACAAAACTGGTGACTGGACACAGACCTCTGGGGAGGGAGAGGAGGAAACCACACAGAATACAGATCAACCCCTTGCAACCATGCAAGTTGACCTGGGGGTCGCATATTCATCAGGGCACGCAACAGAAAACATTTGACAAAAGTTTTGCAACAGAACATGAAAATGAGTCTTTGTTATAGGACAAGTTCAGGTAGTCCCTTCCTATTTTAGCCTGTTTTATTCCATTCGGTGCCTAATGAATACAACCCTGCATGAACACATCCTGCCAAAACAGACACCATCACAGAAGGCGGGAGCACAGACCGGCAAAGAGCCTGTGTGTTGAAGATACATTACTCACATCCACTTGATCTTGTTGGCCGATTGTTTCTGGATGAGCTTGATCCCCTCCAGGCAGTTGGTGATGTCATATACCCTCCGTTTGCGTGTGTGGAGGTTCTGTGCTGCGAGGTTGAGGTCCATGATACCATGAGGGGCGCCACTCATCAGCCTTAGGAACTTCTTGGTCAACAGAGCCAGGGATAGATCCTGGCGGACAAATCCCTTACTGGTGTCCGGTAACACTGGCTTGGGTTCAGTGGAAGGACTAACTACAGTAGGAAAAAGGTACAACATTGCATCAAAGCCAAAAGAAAAAAAGACTTTGATTTGACATTACTGCATCCCAAATGGCACCCTATTCCCTATATAGTTTATTAAAAGGCCCGGGTCAAAAGTAGTGCAGTATATAGGAGATAGGGTGCCATTTGGGATAAAGTCTTTGTCAAAGGCACGGAAGCAACATTATTTTTCAGTAAAGATGATTACCCATACCTTGTCTTGTCTTTGTCTTGGTGCCTTCAACCAGTTCACGGAACCTAGAGTGAAGAGGATTTTAAAAAATTACGTTTTCATACACCTAGAGAGATGTGTAGAAGTGCACAATGCATGTGTGCCAGTAGTTAAACACACAAAAGGATGACTGCCTATTATTGCAATTTGTATCCTACATACAGGCTAGAGTGCTGCAACCTTACCGAGATGCAGATGGTTCTGTCTCGGCCTGACTCTCATCATATTCTTCTTCAACCTCGTCATTCTGTAAATAAAATACATATAGACAGGGGTTGCTCAAAGTTAAAAAACGACTACAATGAATGCAGTCAGAAAGCTGTCAAGATGGTGAGCGCATCCTCACGTGCATAGCCGAAGCATCATCATCATCCACGAATTCCTCTTCGTCAGAAGAGTCCTCGCCCCACGGGCTGATCAGACTCAGTGGCCCGTCGAGGTACGGGGGCATGATAGGAATGGCATCCTCGCTTATTCCGCGTGGTGTTATGTGGTCTGTCAGAAAGTGGTCTTCACATATTCTGTGTTCCTCTGTTGAATCCTCCTTCTCCGTCTCTCGCAGTGCGGCAAGCCACACTTTCACCCGAGCCTGGTCATTAGGAAAATTGAAAAACCTCTTGAAAGGACGATTCGGAAACGCTCCTTTATTCGTGTCACTTCGATTAGGACACCCCTGGACCACGCATTTCACCATGGTAAAATGTATGTGGCTACCACCACCTACATTCGAACGTTTCTTAGCTAAATAAAATATAACGTTTGTTTATCTCAAATTCACGTTTCTTGGACAGGAAAATATATTTTAAGGCCGGACGTTGGCGTCACGTGATGATGTTCAGCCAACGAAATTCTTAGAAACGCAGAGGAAGGCGGGATTCCTCGTATGATTCTACGAAGTACGTTGTAGTTTACGATATTGCTTTGCCTCCACCTTCAGGACTGGGGTGAATAACAGTGATACTGTGAGAGGACAGCAGCGCAGCATCTTATTTTGCGTTCAGTATGCGCGGAAGCAGAGCTTCATATTGAGCACCTGCGCTTAATATAATATTTTAGTATGCTATTTATAAAGAAAAAAAAGATACATTTTAGACTACAAGAGAAATTAAATAACATGAATAAAAAGTAGCCTATTTCAACTGGAAACGGAGAATTAAAGATCCATTTAGCCTTTTTAGACTTCATTCAGTGCCACCAACGCCTATTTAGTCCAGCCTATATGTTGCTGACATTGTCACAAACGGGAATGAGCCTAATTCTTCCCCGCCCAAATTATGGTTGATTTGGGAAGTATTTCCGCCTAGAAGGTGCTGTAGAGCAACCTACAGCCAGTAGTGGCCAGCAGCAAACAGCAGCTACAGCGGTGGATGTAGGATCAGAGTCGGGGCGAATCGGGGATCCACTGTCAGAGGGGAAGGGGAGCAGAGGCACTCTCTCAACACTCACTGAATCATGGCTACTGAAACAGTGTCACCGGCATGCACTGGATCCAGTTTGCTGCAACCCATAAGCGAAATAATCAATCTCCCTCTCGACCAGGTAAATATGCAATTTCTTGTTATTTCTACAGATGCTTTTCAGTTGTATTTCTAGAATTCCGTCGCATGTCCAAAATCGCAGCAAAACCAACATTGTGCAGTTTATTATTTGATTCCCCAATATCAAACAACGAAGATTGGTATTTTTCGCTCAGAAGAAATTATGAATTTGGATTGCTGTGATTCAATCGCGGTTCCACGGGTTGTGTCAACACGTTGATGCCATATTGGCATAAACGCACATCTCGTAATGATTTAATTAAAGGCCCCTTTTAAATGTCACACAAAAATGTCACGTTTAGTCGACAATGAATTTTCGGCCAACCTTTCAATTAAGTCGCTTATTTGAACAAAATGTACCGTAGGTTTCTGTGTTCAGAATGTAGCAGACCGTCTACAAAAATCCTATATTTGGATTCACAGCTGACATTGTCCTCTTACTGTTCAGGCTATAATGGCTGCGTTCACACAGGCATCCCAATTCTGATCTTTTTTCCACCAATTAGTCTTTTGACCAGTTGCATCAAATCTTTTCACTTAAGATATTTTTCAGAACTGATCTGATTGGTCAAAAGTCCAATTTAGTGTGTGTGTGTGTGGGGGGGGGGGGGGGGGGGGGGGGTCAGAATGTGGCTGCCTGTCCAAACTCAGTCAATGTAGCCAGTTTCATTTTATGCACAAAATAAATTACACATTTTCAGTAGCCTAATCAGTGCTGTAGAATAGGCTATGTGTATTGCTCCCAGTGCCAAATAAATCTGTATTTATCATACCTTCAGTTATTACCAAAATTAGGGAATGTATTCATTGCAATGGTTTTCACATAGGTTTAGGCTATGCCCATTCTGATTACCTATATGTAAATTAAATAGTCTCCCTTGTCATTAGACTACAGTGAACACTCAGATAACAGAGTAAATTCTATTAACCTGAGCCGCAGTGCACTGGTCTATGGCCCGTGACATGAATGGGCAAAAGCGGTGAGGAAGGAGCGCCCTTTTCAAATCTAACCGTAATCCGTGCCGCTCGGTCATGTTGTCAACAAGGCAGCGTGGTGCATCGTCTAGAAACGTACATCCCTTTTCTATAAAATAAATGGTAGAATTTTCAAACTAGTTTTCATTGGGAATGCAGATAAATCATTGTTATCAAAAGCAATGCCTTTTGCATGTGAACACAGAATCCTACTCCACGTGCTTAATCTAGCCTAGGCTACATCACTTTTGTTTTGAGCCGACATCGCCGCAGGCTTTGAACGGGGCACCGGGCTCACACCGGGAGGCAGCCCGGTTCCAAAACGAATTCAATCACTTTTTACCCGGTACAAACTTCTCCCACCGGGGTAACCCTGTCCAGATAATCAAATCCCCTCATAGCCTACTCAGACCACAACAGCTTGTGAAGCCTGTCCCATGCAAGTTTTAAATGTGCACCCACACTTACGATCTACACAACATTTGCATCTGAAAAAAGATCAGTGGAAAAATCTCTCAGTTCATCCATATAGCCAATGTATGAATCCCCAGCTACAACCTTTTTATAGAAATTTTTATTTAACCTTTCTTTAACTGGGCAAGTCAGTTAAGAACAAATTCTTATTTACAATGACGGCCTACCCCGGCCAAACTCGGACGATGCTGGGCCAATTGTGCGTCGCCCTATGGGATTCCCATTTATGGCCGGATGTGATACCGCCTGGATTTGAACCAGGGACTGTAGTGACAGCTCTTGCACTGAGATGCAGTGCCTTAGACCGCTGCGCCACTCGGGAGCACTAAACCTTGAGTTATGTGCTGTAATGAACTAGGTAAAGGATGGTAAGAGGGAGCCTCTCTCACTAAGGTCACATCACGTTTGAGTTCCAAATGGCACCCTATTCCCTATGTAGTGCACTACTTTTGACCAGAGCCCTATATGCCCTATATACGGAATAGGGTGCCATTTGGGACACACTCACACATCTCTGGGATTGGAATCCTGCCTGTCATTGGCCAAGCATCAGCTGTTCCCTCTGATTGCCTCTTTGTCATAAATCTGTGAGAATGAAGAAATGTACTCCCCACTCCTGGCCTGCTTGCCACTTTAAAACCTGTCTGTCACTTAAAGATCTAGGTGGTTATAGTATATTGCCTAGTACTGCCTGGCCTCTTTGTTTACAATCAACACACCTCGTCCCTTTTTTCACACCTTATGAGCCCTGGTCAAAAGTAATGCCTTATAAAGGGAATAGGATACCAGTTGGGCACAATCCAAGAGGATGTGCTGTTGTACTTCTGCTTTCTACAAGAGACACTAGTTGCCAGTAAATGCTCCTATAGTATTTATGAAGGAAACGTGAACACAACAGTGGGTCATCTGCACAACTGTCTGTTCCACTTAACTCCTCCATGTGGAGAGGTATGCGGTGTGCTTGTTTGGTGACTTCATGGAGGCTATTCTAATGAGTATTCACTGAGTATGTCCATTGATCTCTGTGGTACAGCTTTGGCTCTACATACTGATGGCCTACCTTACAAACTGTAGCTTCATACTCCCTCAGAGGTGTGGCATTTATATAGAATGATCTTTCTATAACGCTTATCATTGGCCTCTTTGTACCTAAAACCAATTGTGACAGCCTCTGTCTTCCAGAATACCATCAAGTTATAAATGTATCTCTGCTGATCAACATTATTTAATGGTCTCTTTCCCTTCTCCCTCTGATGGTAGATTTTTCAGTTGTCTCTTAATACTACTCTACTAAGTGATCTTGTTCTCTAGGCAGGCAGTAAAATGAGCCCTGGGTCTGCTACGGATCCTGTAACATTACTCACTCTTCCGTAGACACTGGGCTGTAGTTACAGCCTACAGATCTGTGGCTTACCACTGCCTACGGAATGCAAAGATGCCATCTACGGCCTATAGGCCCTAGACTGAGGTCTGTTGACTGTGTGGACTGGGTCATTTCACCATTCCTCAATGTTTAGAGAGCTCCCTCTGACTATTGGACTTTTGTCATCAGAAAGGGATTTTCCTGTACTGTATTGGCTGTAGATGTTTGCTGTTAGATTATTTCATTGTCAATTTACTGCATTCTCCCCAGTAGCCAACACTGATACAGTACATACAACACATTACTATCAGGGTAGGTAGCGAGTGAGTTTGCCCACTGTTGTCTTGCAGTAGGCCTTGTAGATGGATAGGGATTATTACTCTTTTGGCCCCCCCAGTTCAGGAAAATTGTCACGTGTGCCTTGCTTCATTGCTGTAGGGATAGGATTAACCTTTTATTTAACTAGGCAAGTCGGTTAAGAACAAATTCTTATTTTACAATGACGGACCACCCCGGCCAAACCCTCCCCTAACCCGGACGATGCTGGGCCAATTGTGCACCGCCCTATCACCGCCAGTGATATCCTAGTTATTTGGCCTACAACGGAGATTGTAGAGACCCAAATTCTTTTTTTTCTTCCTGTCCCCTTGAAAATAACAAGTGTATCATATATCCATATTGTGACTAAAATTCTCTCACTCTCTCTGACTTCAAGATGATAGTCACCTGAGAAATTCCACAGCAATGTAAGAGTAATTGAGTCAGTCACAGGGGCTGCGGTGCAATCCATCAGAGACGGTGGCAGACTAACATTTCTTATGTTTCCCTAGTTACGGTGTGGCGTTTTAATGACATGCTCAAGTGATGTTACTGTGGAAACAACTTGCTAGAAACCAAAAAAGGAGCGGCTCCAGGGATCTGCCTGTGGTCTAGAGCTGGTCTAAGCCAGCTTTACTTCAGACTCCTCCTACGAAAAGAGACAGTCTGTATCCCAACTGGCACCCTATTCCCTTTATAGTGCACTACTTTTGACCAGAGCTCTATTGCCACTTAATAGCATGCCATTTGGAACACGTCCACAGTTTGGTTTCTGCTTGGCCATACCCAGCAACACGGACATAGTAAGCTGATTTAGTGTTAGGGATTTGTCCAGGGGGAAAAGGGTATCTGAAGCTATACGTTATAGGCTTCCTAGCTCTTACTGCAAACCCTGGCCCGGGGCAGTAGACTTCTGTAATATCAAAGGGGTAATAACACTTGGGCATTCCAGAAGAAACGGTCTGAGTCCCAAATGGCAGTCTATTCCCTATGTACTAGTGTACGGTACTACTTTTGACCAGGGCCCTACATAGGGAATAGGGTGCCTTTAGGGATGCAGTCATGCTCTGCTCATGACTCTGATATGAGTCTCTGAGACTCCCAAATACTCAACCAGAGTTCACTTTTTCATTGGGGTCTAAAAAGCTAAACTGACTCTAGATCAGCACTCTAAGATGCTTTATATGGTTCCAGAGCTGTGGGTTAATGGTTCTGCTGTTTCAATGGAAGTGTCTTCCCTATGGCCAAGTTCCATTTACACCCTTGACTGTGGTGGTATAGAAGCAAACTTGGTTACCGGTACTTTCACACATGCAGCGCAATTGACACATCCTGAGTGTGAGATGCGTCACAAGCACTGCTGTCGACCTACTGCAGTGAATATTTTAGAAAGCGGAGGAGCTGAAGCTTATTGCATTAGCTGTGTGTGTGTGTGTGTGTGTGTGTGTGTGTGTGTGTGTGTGTGTGTGTGTGTGTGTGTGTGTGTGTGTGTGTGTGTGTGTGTGTGTGTGTGTGTGCGCGCGCATGAGAGAATCTTTTGTGCCAAGCCATAAATGGTGGTGTTCCCCAAAAGGTTTTTCCCTGAGTTTGCTGTCCAACACCCTGGTAGCGAAGGGAGAAGGAATGTGCTCAGGGAGTAGAGGAAGGCTATCTGGCACAGTGACTGAAACCCAAATGGCAACCTATTCCATGCATAGTGCACAACTTTGACCAGAGCCTTATTCCCTATGGGCCATTGGTCAAAAGTAGTGCACTAAATAAAGAAGAGAATGCAGTCCGTGTGTGACCTTTACATAACCACGGGAATGTAACCAACTCAAGTCGGAACATTGAGCTAATAATGCTGACTGCTCATTTTAATAACTCCACTCAACCCTGATTCCCCTCTCATAAAACCGACAGGGATTCATATTGTGTTGTGTACCTATGAGTTTGGTGAGTGAATACCCCAGTTGGCTAATTTGTTCCTTATGTTGCCTTATGCTGGGTGAGGTTACGTGACCATGGGACTGGGTGTTCCTATCTCTTCAGGGATAGGAGCAGATTGGATCAAATGGCACCCTATTCCCTCTTTACTCTACTTTTGACCAGGGCCCAAATGAGTGCCTTTTTGATATTTTAAGTAGAAATGTTTAACCAATATTGAATTTTTAAAAGTCTGTTATATCCAATGAAGTGCCCTTTTTTAATATAGGAAACGTGGAGAATTCAATAAATCAGATTTGTTTTAAATATGAAAATAAAGACTTTTGACATTTCACTCCCAGCACCCTCTGTGACTTCCAGGAATATTTTAACCCACTTAACCTCCAACATTTCTCGAAGTTCACCATCATTGTGAAGTCCTAGTTATTTTGTTGCTTTGACAAAGTCATTTCTGAAGATTATTTATTTAATGTGAAAAAAACCCTGTCCCTCATTTTAAGGTCAACCCTGTTACGTGAACTCTCTAAAGCTTGTTTCAACAATTTCATTTTATGACAGTCAATTGCCCCTCCCTGTTGCACACAACAAGCTTCCATTTCCTCTGTCGCAAGGGAATTTATGGCTGATTTTAAGATGAAATCTTCAACCCTGTTACGGTCAACCCTTTTACTTTATTTGGCACTATAGTCCTTTTTGAGATGGGAAAACATGTATTTTTTTATTGCGTTGACAGGATGTTAAAATTAGGTGAAATCAAATGTTTTTTTCAACCAAGTTACACATATCAAAGACACCGAATTGGTGGAATGACAAAGTGCACTAGGGAATAGGGTGCGATTGGGGACGGAACCATGGATCTGCACGGCCATGGATGTAGGCCTCTGGAAAAAGGTTGGGCGGTATCCGGATTTCCATATCTTCAAATGAAAATAGACCCCAAAACGTCAGTTAGCAGAATGCTAACAAAATGCTAACAGGTGATAAGGAATTCCCACAGTGGATGCTAGGTAAATGCTAATTAGCGCATGCAAACATTAACTACAACACAGCTCATAAAGTTATGCAAGTATCTCAAAATGTAGCTTGCAGCATGCACAAAAAAAAAATTAGACAGCAGGGAATGGATGTTAATCCAGGTGGTGATTGTCTCAACTGCTGTTTCCAAGAAGCTGGTGTACAAAACCGAAAGTAAAAGACACAAAAACGAAATTTAAGAATGGGAAGCATAGAAATAGTGCACATAGAACAGATCTACCGCTTCTTAGACTTGCTTTCAATGACCATGATGTATCTATAACTCACTTTTCTATGTGTATTTGGTCGGGTCTCCCAACAAGTTACATATTGCAGCTTTGAGTTGAACTGCAGGAGTGACTCACCTCATGAATCTCCCGAGGGGTGTATATAGTGCCGTCTTTATTTTATTACTTACCTATTTTCCCTTTCCTATCAATTAAAATTAAGTCATACAAAAGTTTTACTGTGTGAAGTTTCAAATGCATTCTGCCATTACTAATGTGTAATGTGCTAGGTATTAACTTTTTTTTTTCAACACAAAAAAAACTTGATTAATAAAATATTTAACCAGTCGTCTTCCTCAAATGAACGGGATGATAAAGCAATCTTTGCGAGAGGGAGGGAATCTGATTTCATTGGTCCTCAATTTGCGGCTCTGACACATCATTCAGGATAAATTGAGTAGTCCCTGAGTTAGCCTGTCTGGGAGCAGGTTAGTTCTGAAGGATTCGTTGCCATAGAAATGTACCTGGCTAAAAGGAGAGCCACTTTCGTGGTACCGTTTATCCCGAGTTAAACTCAGAGTTGACCAAAGTTACATCGCAAAGTCCTCAAACCACGTACATAGTATAGGGCTCTGCTTTGCTCGTTGTGGTTCTTTGTAAATAAACACACATGACAGCCTCAAACAGCTGTTTTGAGAAACTGGTACTGCACAAGTAGTACTGGTAAGCATCATAATGGAAAAATTATCTAAAAGGCCAAATGGTGAACGTGATCTGCTTTATCTATTACCTAGTGCACAAGTTGACTGCAGGTATTTATTTAAAAAGTACTAATATTCAAATGTATAAAAAAAACAGTATTGGAAAATCATACTGAGTGTATTTCGAAATACCCCAGGATATGATGTATATGTCTGCGTCCCAAATTGCACCTTATTCCCTATTTGGTGCACTACTTTTGGCCTGGGTAGTGCGCTGTGGGGATAGGGTGCAATTTTCGATGTTATCTATAAAGGACTGCTTATGGGACACTTTCTGAGGCCTCAGAGTGCTCTCTGGAGAGCGACTGGGAATCTCCCATTTACGCTGTAATTTTCATGTTCCTTTTTCTGATAAATTCAACTGAAAGTGAAACCATGACGGTGTAGAACAGCATGCTTTTGCATTGAGAATAATTCCTTTTATGTTGAGGAGCTAATTAATTGAACAAACCTCTTGGGGTTGAGAATCTCTGATGTAGCAAGTGGTTTAGAGACAGCCATTGACCCTATATTACTCAGCATTTTCACTGACCTAGAGGGAGGAAAATATTCTGAACAAAAATATAAACTCAACATGTAAAGTGCTGGTTTCATGAGGTGAAATAAAAGATCCCATTAATCTTTCATGTGCACAAAAACATATTTCTCTCAAATTTTGCTCACAAATTTGTTTACATCCCTGTTAGTGAGCATTTCTCCTTTGCCAAGATAATCTATCCACTTGACAAGAAACTGATTAAATAAGAAGCTGATTAAACAGCATGATAATTACACAGGTGCACCTTGTGCTAGGGACAATAAAAGGCCACTAAAATGTGCAGTTTTGTCACACAACACAATGCCACAGATGTTTCAAGTTTTGAGGAAGTGTGCAATTGGCATGCTGACTGCAGGAGTGTCCATCAGAGCTGTTGCCGAGAATTGAATGTTCATTTCTCTACCATTCCAACGTTGTTTTAGAGAATTTGGCAGTACGTTCATCTGGCTTCACAACTGCCGACCACATGTAACCCTGCAAGCCCAGGGGATTCTCCACCTGTGGGATTGTCTGAGACCAGCCACCCAGACAGCTGATGAAACTGAGGAGTATTTTTGTCTGTAATAAAGTCCTTTTGTGACTCCCACCCATGGCAGCGCCCCTGCCCAGTCATGTGAAATCCATAGATTAGGGCCTAATGAATTTATTTCAATTGATTGATTTCCTTATATGAACTGTAACTCACTAAAATCATTAATTGTTGCGTTTTTTATATTATTGTTCAGTATATATATATATATATATCTACCCCTGTGGCTAAGATTTTCTTTTTCATTTTTCCTGGCAGATGAACATTGGGTTGTGATTTTACTTGAAATGCATATGGTCCTTTTTTAAATTTTCTTTGTTGCTCGATCTTTGTAGAATTTTTTCCCCGAAAACATACAAAATTGTGGGTTTCTCCGACTATTAACTCTAGAAAAGCTGGGCATTGAGCAATCCATTTATGAGCCAATGTATTCTAACAGTCTAATAAATAAATTTCATATACAGTGCTTTCTGGTTATAATCTTTTTCGGCAAGACAGATCTTCCAAAGGTGGGGGAGTGGCAATCTTTACCAAGGATCGATCACCTTCAGTGCTCGGTTGTCTCCACCAAGTCTGTCCCCAAACAATGTGATTTGCTGGTTTTAAGCATTAAACTTTCAAATAGCTCTTTGTTGACTGTTTGCTGGGTGCTATCGTCCTCCATCAGCACCGGCCTGTACCCTACCTGCCCTAAACTCTCTCCTGGCCCCTTACACCAAGTCTGAATTTGTCCTGCTAGGTGACCTAAACTGGGACATGCTTAAACCACCTGACCAAATCTTAAAGCAGAGGGACTCCCTAAATCTTTCTCAGATTATTACCAATCTCACAAGGTTTGACTCCAAACACCCAGAAAAGGCTACTCTGCTCAATATTATCCTCACAAATAATCCTGATAGGTATCAGTCTGGTTTTTTTTGTAGTGACCTTAGTGATCACTGTTTTACAGCCTGTGTTCGTAATGGCTGCTCAGTGAAATGACCTGTCCTGATTTGTCATAGACACTTGCTAAAAAAACGTTACTGAGCAAGCCTTCCTTCATGAACTGGCCTCTGTAAAATGGTATAGAATCAGCTTGATTCCCTCTGTCGAGGACGCTTGGACCTCTTTTTTTGATATTTTCAGTGGTATTGTAACTTGTAACTTTCAGTGGTATTATAACTTGACTTCATTAAGTCAGGATCCCTATTTAACTCAGCCATGCCTTCTTGCCCGTCCAACATTTCCTCATCTCCCACCCCTTAATGCGACTACAAAGTTTCTCCCTGCAGGCAGTCACAGAGTCCGAGGTTCTAAAGGAGCTCCTGAAACCTGACCCCAAAAGAACATCTGGGTCAGATGGTTTACACCCTTTCTTCTTTAAGGTTGCTGCCACTATCATCGCCAAGCCTATCTTTGGCCTTTTTAACCTGTCTCTCCTTTCTGGGGCAGTTCCCATTGCTTGGAAGGCAGCCACGGTTCGTCCTTTATTTAAAGGGATCAAGAGATCAAGCTGATCCTAACTGTTATAGGCCTATTTTTATTTTGCCCTGTTTTTGCCCTGTTTAAGTGTTGGAAAAACTTGTCAATAATCAACTGACTGGCTTTCTTGATGTCCATAGTATTCTCTCTGGTATGCAATCTGGTTTCCGCTCAGGTTATGGATGTGTCACTGCAACCTTAAAGGTCCTCAATGATGTCACCATTTCCCTTAATTCTAAGCAATGTTGTGCTGCTATTTTTATTGACTTGGCCAACGCTATTGATACGGTAGACTATTCCATTCTTGTTGGCCGGCTAAGGAGTATTGGTGTCTGAGGGGTCTTTGGCCTGGTTTGCTAACTACCTCTCTCAAAGAGTGCAGTGTATAAAGTCAGAAAATCTGCTGTCTCAGCAACTGCCTGTCATCAAGGGTGTACCCCAAGGCTCAATTCTAGGCCCCACACTCTTCTCAATTTACTTCAACAACATAGCTCAGGCAGTATGAAGCTCTCTCATCCGTTTATATGCAGATGATACAGTCTTATACTCAGCTGGACCCTCCCCATATTTTGTGTTAAATGCTCTACAACAAAGCTTTCTCTACCCTTAACCTTGATCTGAACACCGCCAAAACAAAGGTCATGTGGTTTGGTAAGAATAATGCCCCTCTCCCCACAGGTGTGATTACTACCTCTGAGGGTGTAGAGCTTGAGGTAGTCACCTCATACAAGTACTTGGCAGTATGGCTAGACGGTACACTGTTCTTCTCTCAACACATATCAAAGCTGCAGGCTAAAGTTAAATCTAGACTTGGTTTCCTCTATCGTAATCGCTCCTCTTTCACCCCAGCTGCCAAACTAACCCTGATTCAGATGACCATCCTACCCATGCTAGATTACGGAGACATCATTTATAGATCGGCAGGTAAGGGTGCTCTCGAACGTGGCTAGATGTTCTTTACCATCCAGCCATCAGATTTGCCACCAATGCTCCTTGTAGGACACATCACTGCACTCTATACTCTGTCATCTCAGTATACCTGTCGCAAGACCCACTGATTGATGCTTATTTATAAAACCCTCTTAGGCCTCACTATCTGATATATCTAATGCAGCCCTCATCCTCCACATACAACACCCGTTCTGCCAGTCACATTCTGTTAAAGGTCCCCAAAGCGCACACATCCCTGGGTCGCTCCTCTTTTCCGTTCACTGCAGCTAGCAACTGGACCGAGCTGCAACAAACAGTCAAACGGGACAACTTTATCTCAATAATGTTTATCATGTTTTGTGCTGCTACCATGTTGTCATGTTGTGTCGCTAACACGCTGTGTTGTCATGTGTTGATGCGTAGCTATGTTGTCTTAGGTCTCTCTTTATGTCGTGTTGTCTCTTGTCGTAATGTGGGTTTTGACCTATTTGTATTTTTAATCCCAGCACTTGTCCCTGCGGGAGGCCTTTTGGTAGGCCGTCCATTGTAAATACTAATTTGTTCTTAACTGACTTGCCTAGTTAAATAAAAAATTATAGAGACTTGTCCTGAAGCCACTCCTGCATTGTCTTGGCTGTGTGCTTAGATTCGTTATCCTGTTGGAAGGTGAACCTTCGCCCCAGTCTGAGGTCATGGAGCAAATTTTCATCAGGGGTTTCTCTGTACTTTGCTCCGTTAATCTTTCCCTCTATCCGGACTAGTCTTTCAGTCCCTGCTGCTGAAAAACATCAAACATGATGCTGCCACCACCATACTTCACTGTAGGGATGGTGCCAGGTTTCCTCCAGACGTGACTGCTCGCATTCAGGCTAAAGAGTTCAATGTTGGTTTCATCAGACCAGAGACTCTTGGTCTCTCTCATGGTCTGAGAGTCCTTTAGGTGCCTTTTGGTAAACTCCAAGTGGTCTGTCATGTGCCTTTTACTGAGGAGTGGCTTTCCGTCTGGCCACTCTACCATAAAGGCCTGATAGTTGGACTGATGCAGAGATGGTTGTCCTTCGAGTAGGTTCTTCCATCTCCACAGAGGAACTCTAGAGCTCTGTCAGAGTGACTACCGGGTTCTTGGTCCCCTCCCTGACCGAGGACCTTCTCCCCCGATTGCTCAGTTTGGCTGGGCGGCCAGCTCTAGGAAGAGTCTTGGTGGTTCCAAACCTCTTCCATTTAAGAATGATGGTGGCCGCTGTGTTCTTGGTGACCTTCAATGCTGGAGAATTTTTTTGGTATCCTTCCCCCGATCTGTGCCTCGACACGGTCCTGTCTCTGAACTCTATGGACAATTCCTTTCGACCTCATGGCTTGGTTTTGCTCAGACATGCAGTGTCAACTGTGGGACCTTATATAGACAGATCTGTGCTTTTCCAAATCATCTCCAATCATTTGAATTTACCATGGGTTGACTCCAAGTTGTAATACCATCTCAAGGATGATCAGTGGAAACAGGATGCACCTGAGCTCAATTTTGAGTCTCATAGCAAAGAGTCTGAATACTTGTGTAAATAAGGATTAATTTATTTTGAATAAATTTGCGAAAATGTCAACCTGTTTTTGCTTTGTCATTATGGTGTGTTGATTGATGATTAAAAAAATGTTTTCATCCATTTTTGAATCAGGCTGTAATGTAACAAAATGTGGAAAAAGTCAAGGGTCTGATTACTTTCCAAATGCACTCTGCTATTTCAAAAATATTCCTTTGGTTTTGTTTATTAAGCTCTTAAGTAACATTAGAATTCGAAAAAAAGCATTTTCATTAGTTTGTTACTGATGGCTATATCTAATAACCAAAAAAACACAACACCACAATTCAAGTGTTATACACCATCAAATAAATTCCTTATTTTGTTAAGACAGGTCGTAAGAAACATAAAAAAACAAATCAATTAAATTTCAAAAGAACAGAATTGCATTTTTCTACGTGTTATGTTACTAGTCTGCCGCTTAGTAGCCAATGGCTATACTTCCGCAAGTCCTCACGTGTAGAATAATAGCGGCTGTAATATTCTACAAAAAATATTGGCCATTGTCAGATGGCAGCCAACTGTTTGGTGAAGGAACGGCGGGGAAAAAATGACATGTCCTCCTAAAACTGCCAATACACATCGACATTTGAATAACGACAGTGTTTTGAATATACTTGTATAAGTGGTACATGACTTTGAAAATTGCATTGTAGGCTAATTAAAATTTTAAAATCATATGACTCTTCATATGATGCTGCTAGTGTTAATCCACAGATAAAAACAAAAAAACGAAGTTTCCCCTTAAATCTATGATTAATCTCTCCTCATTCATATTTCAAATACCCATGTGGATTTGCCTGCTCTTGAAAACCAATGAGTAGCTGGGAGAGGTGGGACTTGCAGCACGCCAAGCGTCTCAAATAGAACCAAGGTCTATTTTAGTGCCTGGTTACGCAGACACCCGTTGAGGTGCGAGAGCAGTGTGGATGAAATGATTGAATAGCATGTACGGTGGTTAGGATTTATAACACTTCACAGGATCCTCTTTCAAAAAGGGGTTCAAAACCTGGGGCACTTGTTTATAATCAATCAGTATATGACTACGATAATGCTAAATTTGAATAATCAACATCATCTGAGGAGTACTAGTTTTTACAAATCAGTTCTTTAGTTTGATCATTTTCAGGATTTTTCCTTGCCTACTGTGCTCTGTGTGTGACATCATGTTCTGTGTGCTAGCAGGCCTATTTACATGGGCGTTTGGGCGTTTTTAAATCTGCTCACTGATTGTACTTGGCTGCCAGTGGGCCACTACTGTGCTGTTCCACCTACAAAGCACTTCCTTCCCTCTATGTGTCAGAGGCCAGGTCCCAAATGACACTGTTGGGTGAAGGACACAGTCAGAGATGTCTTCCCGGAGGAGGGCGGAGCATACTGGAACATGATGGGAATTTCCCCAGTTCCTGTAGTTAGATCATTCCGGGACGGGATTATTCAACTTCTGTATCTGTGTGGGAAAGGGAGATGTTACTGATGATTCATCTAGAAAAGAGTGATATATGGATTCCTCATTTAATATGCTTCTCAGAATGGTGAGTTCTGCCCTTGAACAGGGTCAGCAGGGCCAGGTTGCGTCCCAAATGGCACCCTGTTTACTATGTAGCGCACTACGTAGGGAATAGTGTGTAATTTGGGACACACTCCGGGTCAGAGTACTGAACCGCTGGGAAATGAAACCCCTGTTGCGTGAAGTCAAAGTCTTGCCCTAGTATAACCATCAGGATTGGTAAAGAGAATAACAAAGACAGACTGTCGCTCATGGCAGTAGGATTGAAGACATTGGTACCCCGTCTACCCTCTGCTGCCTCCTGGCACTGGGGCCACGGCCGTGTGGCCTGGGTAGTGGCTTTATGAGGAGGCCGCTGTCCCTCAGGAGTGACTCATTCTATGATTCATTCTCTGTGGTTGTGTCCTAAATGGTACTTTACTCACTATAGGCTCTGGGCAAAACTATTGCATTAAATAGGGAATTGTGCCTGTTGGGAAGCAACCTGTGTCACTGCCACCTCATGACCTGGGTGGATCTCAGTCAGAGCCTTATCCACTCCCAGTTTCACACCCTTTGCGCCTCTGGCCAAAAGTAGTGCACTATATAGGTAAAAGGGTGCCATTTGGGATGCAGATGCATACTTGGCGTAATAGGAATGATAGAGGGTTTGATGTGAAGTAGTTAAATAGATGAATTGGTATTATTCTTCATGTCCACTATGATTATGTCAGGTGTGCATTATTGCATCACGCATCGTTCTCGGCATGTAACTCATCTTTGCGAACGTGTAATCTGAAAAGAAAATGGACAATGCATTATTCTTCCGCTGTAGATCATGGGAGGTCTACCTCATCTCTGGAAACGGCAGTAGTCGTTATGAGTTCTCTCCTGATCAAACCTCTATTACTCTACCTAAGTGTATGACTGTCTATCTACTGAGTAATGGTTTAGGATGGGGACTCTTGAGATAAATAATTGTGTGTCTAATGCATTGCACTGAGAGAGCACTTAGTGTTCATGGGAGATTTAATCATCTGAGAGCAACTTCTTGCTGCTCGGTAATACCCAATGGACAAAGCCATCGATCACATGACGCAAGTCATTCCTGTTTGAAGACTCAATAGCGCGTTGAATCCAAAAGAAGTCGGTTAAGATATAACATGCGCAGTTTGAGCTACTGCCACTCCAGGAAGTGACGTTGCAGGCTAACTCAGTGCTGCATCCTCTCATTGACTAACTCAGGTTGATAATCAATTCAAGGACATACATCTGGTGTATTAGAAGCAATTATTGGTACCATAATTGTCTTTGAATTTAGATTGACCACGAAGATTGCATTTTTTTTTTAAATTCACTATAATGGGGATCCTGTTTTCTGCATAATAATGCGTGCACTACTGGTGTACCGCAGTAGGCCTTGAAATTCCGTGGCAATGGAATTTCAATGAGAGGGGGCAGTTGTTCTCCCCAGTTAATACCGATGGCGATGACATGCCAAGAGCAGATGTGTTGCACTCGGCCAATGGGGAATAATGGGTTAAGAGCACTGGCTTGGTGTGCATTTTCAAATGGTACCCTATTCGCATATATATATATATATATATATATATATATATATATATATATATATATATATATATATATATATATATATATATACACACACACACACAAACTACCGTTCAATAGTTTGGGGTCATTTAGAAATGTCCTTGTTTTTGAAAGAAAAGCACGTTTTTTTTTGCCCATTAAAATAACATCAAATTGATCAGAAATACAGTGTAGACATTGTTAATGTTGTAAAATACTTACTATATATATACACACTTCTTTTAACCAGGTAGTGCACTATGTAGGGAATATGGTGCCGTTTGGGACATAGACTAGATTAGCCTGTTATCCAAACTGTACCAAATCAGTACATTTACATTTGAGTAATTTAGGCCTAGCAGATCTCCAATGCTTTTAGATTTATGGGAAGTAGTGAACAAGCTCACACTGCACAGGATGTATTATTAGGAGTGGGATGCATTCTGTTATGTGGACTGATG
The DNA here is from genome assembly GCF_029448725.1 of Salvelinus fontinalis. Classification (NCBI taxonomy): domain Eukaryota; kingdom Metazoa; phylum Chordata; class Actinopteri; order Salmoniformes; family Salmonidae; genus Salvelinus; species Salvelinus fontinalis. The sequence goes on along the minus strand of NC_074691.1, from coordinate 6,378,279 downwards.
TTTCTGTGACAGCAGCCTGTGGGGTGTAGGGCCAAGCTGGATCTGATAACAGTCTATGGCCAGGGGCTGGGTCTCTGGAGTGAGACCTGACCATTTCCCCAGTAGTGAAAACAGGAAAAGGGAAGAACTGTGGAATGTGCTATCAGCCACTGACGTAAAACAGTGACCTTTTTCTGTTGATCGCGGTGTGGCAGAGACTAGAGAGAAGGGATGTGCGTGTCACAGGTGGCTGGTGGCCCCTTAATTGGGGAGGACGGGCTCATAGTAATCTCTGGAATGGAATGAATTGAATGGTATCAAACGTGGTTTCCATGTGTTTGATGCCCCTCCATTCACTCCATTCCAGCCATTATTATGAGACGTCCTCCCCTCCGCTGGGTGTGCGTGTGCGTGTGTGTGGTACCAGCTGGGGTTGTGTTCCTCTGGGTTTCTCCAGATGTACATCTTATTGATGTATTTGCGGTTGATAAAGTGTCTGAATTCCAACTGGCAAAGTGAATTTCCTATTTGCCCATGACAGTATTTGGATGTCAGATAGGTTTTTGATGGGTGGAGATCGTGACTTTGCATATGTTCTAGGCTTGAACAAGAGTAGAGGCAGTGGTTCTCTCTTGTTTTGGATAGGCTGTCCTTACAGCTATAGTTGTTAAGAAGAAAAGCCATTGAGGATATGGCTTGTTGCATTGTGGCAATGAGACAGATGATGCGATGAGACAGTTGATTGTAAAAACATGGCCTCTGCTCGGCAGCACATCAACATCTTTGCCATGGGAAGGCATGCGGGCTGTATCCTAGCAACAGGCTTCTTCAGGATCCATTCCATCATGGGCTCCAATGAGCCTTAACATTCACCAGAATGTGTTCTCTCTTGCATCCTTGTGATTGGATGGATGTTGCGATTTAGAATAGAGGCTCATTCAATCCTGAAATAGAGGAAATGATTATCTTTGTTTTGTGTAAGGTCATCATTTTCTATCTGAATGACATAGATAGACAGCAAGGCAGGTCTCCTAGTGAAATTTGACTTTCTCCCTCAGTTTTTCTGTTGTAGATTGCGTCCTAAATGGCACCATATTCCCTATACAGTGCACTACTTTTGACCAGAGCCCTATGGGAATAGCTGGACATTTGGGACGCAAACGTAATCCTGTGAGAGAAGGAGGGTGGTGGTGTAGTGATGAATGGGTCTCCCCATTCTGTCGTCTCTGGGCACTGCCTCACCCTGGCCTTATGCATTCGTTTTCCATACAATGTCTGACATCTTGTGTACTAGTCATCCTTTTGTTTTGGCTTCTTATTGTTTGTAAAGGCTTTAAAAAAACTGCTTATTTGGAGAAAATAGTATTTTACATCCTCCTGTGGTTGTGGTGTTGTGTTACCATTGTTAAAACATGATCGTGATGTCACCTCATGTGCACATATAATGTGCCATTTAAAGGCTGTCTAAAAAAAATATTTGACACAGGTTGTGTTACAAAAGCCCATTGTAGTAGGAAACACATTTTCTGAAACCTATTTAAAATGTCTATCTACACAGTAACATTTCCTCCAACTCTCTACATTGTTCATTTTCTTCATTTGTTCTACAGTTCACCCAGAATGACCTTGTGATCTGGAAGGTACTTTAACATTTATCAGAGATTACTGCATACCAGTTCCTGCCTGCGTCCCAAATGGCACCCTATTCCCTATACAGTGCACTACTTCTAACCAAGAGCCCTATGGGCCCTGGTAAAAAGTAGGTGCACTATATAGGGAAAAGGCAGTTTATTTCCTGGTCCCTCAAGCAGAACATCTGATTTATTTGCACTCCGTCAATGTCCGTCTGCTGGCTGGCTGGCACATTCTCCCACACATTCAGTACATATCTTCCCCAGCTTTACCTCAACCCACTGCTGTATACAGTATGAACCCAGCCCAGAGTAGGAGTGCTGATTAACGGCCCTGCTAAACAGTAGCCATCGGGCATCCAGCATTGCCATCAACCATTGCGGGAATGCTTCCTTTGAAATCAATGAAAGATGCTGTACTGCCTGTGTTGCGCTTGCGTTACGTCATGTCCAATGGAAGCGTCCAAGCTCAGGAGTCGCAGAGGTTCAATTCCTGATGGCGGATGCATGTGCTCATTCTGTCTTGTGAATTGAAATAATGGAAAATTATAGTTGATTTTGGTTGCATAATGGCCCCCACTAGACACCACTGGTTATTTTACTAAGATTTATGAAGTCAAGAAGCTACTAGCTGTCTGTAACTCTAGCTAGCTAGACTATAGCTGTGTTCGAATACTCATACTGCCCACACCAACCATAGTATTTGTGGCGTGAATTGAGTATATCAACTCTGCAAAAAAAGAAACATCCTCACTGTCAACCTCACTGTCAACTGCGTTTATTTTCAGTAAACTTAACATGTGTAAATATTTGTATGAACATAACAAGATTCAACAACTGAGATATAACCTGAACAAGTTCCACAGACCTGTGACTAACAGAAATTGAATAATGTGTCCCTGAACAAAGGGGGGTCAAAATCAAAAGTAAGTCAGTATCTGGTGTGGCCACCAGCTGCACTAAGTACTGCAGTGCATCTTCTACTCATGGACTGCACCAGATTTGCCAGTTCTTGCTGTGAGATGTTACCCCACTCTTCCACCAAGGCATCTGCATGTTCCCGGACATTTCTGAGGGGAATGGCCCTAGCCCTTCTGGGGGGAATGGACCTAATGAAGAGCACTTTTTGCCAGTCCTGTCTGGTCCAGAGACGGTGGGTTTGTGCCCATAGGCGACATTGTTGCCGGTGATGTCTGGTGAGAATCTGCCTTACAAGAGGCCTACAAGCCCTCAGTCCAGCCTCTCTCAGCCTATTGCGGACAGTCTGAGCACTGATGGAGGGATTGTGCATTCCTGGTGTAACTCGGGCAGTTGTTGTTGCCATCCTGTACCTGTCAGGCAGGTGTGATGTTCGGATGTACCAAACCTGGGCAGGTGTTACACGTGGTCTGCCACTGCGAGGACTGACCCTTGGCATCTTTCTTTTGGTGTTTTTCAGAGTCAGTAGAAAGGCCTCTTTAGTGTCCTAAGTTTTTATAACTGTAACCTTAATTACCTACCGTCTGTAAGCTGTTAGTGTCTTAACGACCGTTCCACAGGTGCATGTTCATTAATTGTTTATGGTTCATTGAACAAGCATGGGAAACAGTGTTTAAACCCTTTACAATGAAGATCTGTGAAGTTATTTGGATTTTTACTAATTATCTTTGAAAGACAGGATCCTGAAAAAGGGACGTTTCTTTTTTTGCTTATTGGTCATAGTATGGATATAGTTAGTATGCCAAAAGTTCCCGGATTTCACCAAAATATGAAGTATACAAGCAGGGGACACTATTTCCGTACTTTAGGGCCCATAATGCAATTCTTTATGAAATGGGCATTGCTTCACACTTTTTCAGATTTGAAGAAAATGGCGGAAAATATGCAGCCGAAGTCCAACGTTAGCGGATACAAATTCATTGCTTCAATTAACTAATTATGTCAAATTTTAACAAAATGTTGAGCAATGTAATAAAGTCATAACTTTCCAAATAAATTAGCTTACAGTTATGTTGGCTGACAATTTGTTAGCTACGGTGTCCTTACGAACCACATACTGGTACATACTGCTGTAATGATGTGCCATGTTAGCTAATTAGCTATCTGATGTTAGTTGGCTACTTATACATCAAACTTGCCAGTATATTAACTGTAGGCTAACTAACTACCCAACGTTTATTGACTTTATTATTCCCGTCATTCTTAGCTAAATGGTATAGTCGTTGTGAGTTTTCGGGTGCTTTCGTAAATTCGCTCTGAATTTTTGAGCGCTCAACACCGGTCGAATATGGCCGGTGTCAGTTAATGTCGGCAAAAAAGCGCAATTAAATTATTGCCAGCAAAACAGTTAGTCACAAACACGCTGGATAACATGAAAACTGCCTAACCAGCTCTGCTAGGGCGAGTAAAATGGTCAGTGGTCACTCTCTCATTTGTGTCTGGAAGTAGCTAGCAAGCTAGCCAATGTTAGCTTGGGTGCTTGACTGTCGTTGTAAGGTCAGAAAGCTCAAATCAACCCTACTCCTCGGCCAGAGTGTCCTAGTGTGCGCTCCGAGAGGAAAACGCTCTGAATTTACAAACCGACAACGCTCTGAATTTACGAGCGCAATCTGGCACTCCAGATTTGAATTTAAGAACACACTCGAAGTCGTAAAATGTCTAACTAGTCATTTGTTACGCTAACTAGCTAGCAAGAGGTTGCATAGCAACACCATCAACTTCCGGTAGAGCTAGAACGCTGAACTGAAAAGATACTGTTCCGTTTACAGTATGCTAAAATGAACTAATAGTATATACTCATTAAGTATACAGTATGTTAGTATGGGTATTCGAACACAGCTTATGTTTACATTCACAATGTAAACAAAAGCAACTTGTGTAATTAGAAGATCATTTAGCACAACCACTTGCAACAGTTGCATGAGTACTTGCAAGAAATGGTACAGTAGAGGAAAATAGAATAGACTCTTCCCCTCTGCTACTCTCCACTCTCAAACCACACGCTCTGTGTAGCAGGTAGAACTTCACATTGAGGCGATGATGTTGGCAAACGCAAGTGTCAGGATCAGTTTTGCCTTTTTAGATCATAATGAGTCAGATTATTATAGACCGGGGGGAACTGATCCTAGTTCTACTCTACTCTGAGACGCTTTATGAATACGGGCCCTGAACCGAGCCCATAGTTCAGAACACTTGGCACTGTAGAAGGTATCGTCTCTGGTTAAGGTTGGCATGACGTGCCCCTGCAGGCTGCAGAAGGAAGGAATACTGTAGCCTAGCCTAGACATCAAGGAGCATGAATTAAAGAAGATGATGACGCTTGAGTGTCTGGAAGGAGCGTACAGGAGTGGAGTAGAGATGAGGGCTCTGCCTGCACAGCAGTAGGGCCACCATGAGATATTAATGAGAGGTAGATAAATTCAGATCAGGATTTTTTTTTTTAAATGGGTCTAACTCGTCCCTCATAACTTTCTTTCTGACTGTCACACTCTCTCCCCAGCATCTTAAAAGGCATCAATCTGAAAGGGGTATAACGGCACATTTCTGAAATTTGCCATTATTCCCCCTTTTTTTTAAAAAGTCCTAGACTTCGTCTTTTACAGCTGTAAGTTTTAGGGTTAATCTACCTTTCTATAAACTGAAAGTGTTAGTGTTAGAAAAAGTTTGAGATCCTTCTAATTTGGCCAGGCTATCGTCCTTGTTCTGTCCCATTTAGAAATGTCATATCTACTCAAACACCATTTCTAGCTTTGTGCATCCTTCCGTTTCAATACGTCTCGATACGTATCTAGATACATGGGCTACGATACTTTTTAGCTTGAAATGATTCGGTGCAATTCGGTTTGATTAGAGAACGAATCGATGCAATTCCGTTTGATACGATTTGATGCACTAACATTTGTTGCATAAACACATTCATTTAACAATCTAAAATAAAATCTGCTACTGATGGAGCTCATGAGCTGGGCCTCTGAGTGGGATCTGTGTGTGTAAATTATGTATGTCTGGCGTATGTGGGTATTTCTATAAATAATGGGGCCAGTGAGTAACATTGGGATAAAAAAAAACTATGATTTTTATGCAGTTCCGCATGTGAACTTGGACTGGGGAATATATGCAAATTGGTCCATACAGTGCCTTCGGAAAGTATTCAGACCCCTTGACTTTTTCCACATTTTGTTAAGTTACAGCCTTATTTTAAAATGGATTCAAAAATAAATAAATCCACATCAAGCTACACACAATACCTCATAATGACAAAGCAAAAACAGTTTATTTCAAGATGTTTGCAAATTTATGGAAAATAAACTGAAATATTACATTTGCATAAGTATTCAGAACCTTTACTCAGTACTTTAGTTGAAGCTCCCCAGGCAGCGATTACCGCCTCGAGTCTTCTTGGGTATGACACTACAGACTTGGCACACCAGTATTTGGGGAGTTTCTCCCATTCTTCTCTGCAGATCCTGTCAGGTTGGATGGGGAGCGTCGCTGCACAATTATTTTCAGCTTTCTCTAGAGATGTTCAAGTCCGGGCTCTGGCTGGGCCACTCAAGGGCATTGAGACTTGTCCCGAAGCCACTCCTGCATTGTCATGGCTGTGTGCTTAGGGTTGTTATCCTGTTGGAAAGTGAACCTTCTCCCCAGTCTGAGGTCCTGAGCTCTCTGGAGCAGGTTTTCTTCAAGGATCTCTCTGTACTTCGCTCCGTTCATCTTTCCCTCGATCCTGACTAGTCTCCCAGTCCCTGCCCCTGAAAATTATCCCCACAGCATGATGCTGTCACCACCATGCTTCACCGTAGGGATGGTGCCAGGTTTCCTCCAGAAGTGACGTTTGGCATTCAGGTCAAAGAGTTCAATGTTGGTTTCATCAGAGCAGAGAATCTTTTTTCTGATGGTCTGAGTCCTTCAGGTGCCTTTTGGCAAACTCTGTGTGGACTGTCATGTGCCTTTTACTGAGGAGTGGCTTCCGTCTGGCCACTCTACCAAAAAGGCCTGATTTGGTGGACTGGTTTTCCCATCTCCACAGAGGAACTTTGGAGCTCTGTCAGTGACCATCGGGTCACCTCCCTGACCAAGGCCCTTCTTCCCCAATTGCTCAGTTTGGCCAGGCGGCCAGCTCTAGGCGGCCAGCTCTAGAGTCTTGGTGGTTCCAAACTTCTTCCATTTAAGAATGATGGAGGCCAATGTGTTCTTGGGACCTACAGACAATTCCTTCGACCTCATTGCTTGGTTTTTGCTCTGACATGGACTGTCAACTGTGGGACCTTATATAGACGTGTGTTCCTTTCTAAATCATGTCCAATCATTTGAATTTTCCACAGGTGGACTCCAATCAAGTTGTAGAAACATCTCAAGGATGATCAATGGAAACAGGATGCACCTGAGCTCAATTCTGAGTCTCATAGCAAAGGGTCTGAGTACTTATCTGTTTTTTAGTATTAATACATTTGCAAAAATGTCTAAACCTGTTTTTGCTCTGTCATTATGGGGTATTGTGTGTAGATTGATGATTTAAAAAAGGCTGTAACGTAACAAAATGTGGAAAAAGTCAAGGGGTCAGAATATTTTCTGAATGCAGTGTATATTGTGATTTATTATGATTCTATATGTATTGCAATTTGCTAATGCTATTTATTTTTTATAAAAAAATAAACATTTTTTATTAAAAAAAAAAAATAATAATTTGATGTTCAAAACATATTGATCACTATATGTCTGCTGCAGAGAGACAAAAAAGAGAATGGAAAATGTGTTTTGATCAGTCATGGAAACAAGTGTTCTAAAAATGTTGGCTCACTATTTAAAAATACGATAAAAATACCAGACTTTTGGAGCAAGTACAGCTGACTAGTGCTAGCTAACGCTACTAAGAAATAATAAATAATAATAATATACAGTACCAGTCAAAAGTTTGGACACACCTACTCATTCAAGGGGTGTCTTTATTTTTCACTATTTTCCACTATTTTCTACATTGTAGAATTATAAAGACATCAAAACTAAGTAACACATATGGAATAATTGAGTAACCAAAAAAGTGTTAAACAAATAAAAATATATTGTATATTTCAGATTCTTCAAAGTAGCCACCCTTTGCATTGATGACAGCTTTGCACACTCTTGGCATTCTCTCAACCAGCTTCATGAGGTAGTCACCTGGAATGCATTTCAATTAATAGGCATGCCTTGTTAATTTGTGGAATTTCTTTCCTTCTTAATGTTTTTGAGCCAATCAGTTGTGTTGTGACAAGGTAGGGGTGGTATACAGAAGATAGCCTTATTTGGTAAAAGACCAAATATATATATATTTTTAAAGTCCATATTATGGCAAAGAACAGCTCAAATAAGGAAAGAGAAATAACAGTCCATCATTACTTTAAGACATGAAGGTCAGTCAATACGGAACATTTCAAGAACTTTGAGAGGAGACTGCGTGAATCGGGCCTTCATGGTCGAATTGCTGCAAAGAAACCACTACTAAAGGACACCAGTAAGACTTGCTTTGGCCAAAACCTGAGCAATGGATATTAGACTGTCCTTGGTCTGATGAGTCCAAATTTGTGGTTCCAACCGCTGTGTCTTTGTGAGACGCAGAGTAGGTGAACGGATGATCTCCACATGTGTGGTTCCCACCATGAACCATGGAGGAGGTGTGGGGGTGCTTTGCTGGTGCCACTGTCTGTCACTTATTTAGAATTCAAGGCACACTTAACCAGCATGGCTACTGCCTTCTGCAGCGATACACCATCCCATCTGGTTTGCGATTAGTGGGACTATCATTTGTTTTTCAACCTCCAGGCTATGTAAGGGCTATTTGACCAAGAAGGAGAGTGATGGAGTGCTGCATCAGATGACCTGGTTTCCACAGTCACCCAACCTCAAACCAATTGAGATGGTTTGGGAGGAGTTGGACTGCAGAGTGAAGGAAAAGCAGCCAACAAGTGCTCAGCATATGTGGGAACTCCTTCAAGACTGTTGGAAAAGCTGGTTGAGGGAATGACAAGAGTGTACAAAGCTAGTAAATAACCCCCCCCCCCCCTAAATATATATATAATTTTTTATTCTATAAATTAGAAAATATTTGACAACACTGTTTGTAAGCTTTCAAATGATATCAAACTCAAACTCCGTTTATCTTTTTCTGAGATAAAGACATGGATGTCTAATGGTAGGGTGGGGTTTGAAAAATAGGTCAACTTTGAGCACCTCGATCTCCTAAATATTTTGGCATTCAGGTCCATTAAGTCACTTTCTGACCACTCTACCATGAGCAAACATATTTGGAAGGTTTCATTCAAATCTAAATGAGTGCAGTCAGAAAGTGATTGAATTCATATGGAACGACCCAGAGCCATGAACAAAGACTGGAAGACAATCAGCCCTGGTCAAATAATACGGCTGTCAGCTTGCTCTTAGAACAACCCTGCCCCTTAGAACAACCCCAAATGACACCGTTTTCCCTTTTTATAGTTCAACATTTTTTTACCAGGGCTTCCAGGGATCGACCCCACCTGTCAGCCAGCCAGCAAGGACAGTCCAGACTCCAGCTCTGGAGAGAGACCGGGGCAAGGCTTTACCGCCACAGGACCGTCTTAAAGGGCCTAGGAACTTAAAGCTAAGAGGCCCCCACTTGGTATGCAGGTTCAACAAAGGGCGAGCTGGGAGTGACAATTGATCACTTTAATTTAAGACATTCGTAAAACTACTTCGTGGCTCTCCAGAAACTGACCACAAAATCAACCATGCAGAAGCTTTTTATTTGATTTGAATGGCTCCCCGTGATGATCATCAGACACTTCTGCCTTTCTCTCTTTGCAAAGCTTTGAGGAGGTTATGTCTTTTGGCTTCTCATTTGCTCTCACAATGGACTTCCCTGATTTATCATCAAGGAGGTCCTCTCTTCTTCAGTCTCTGCATTCATTTCTCCACTTCAGCAGGGGTGGCCAGAGTTTAACCTCCTTAGGGATGGATTGCAAGAATGGGCTCATCAAACACACAGCCTGAATAGCTTTGGATTTTCATCTGACATGGCGATAATGGCTGGCTCCCAAATGGAACCCTATTATTCCCTATATAGTGCACGTCTTTTAATGGGCCCTGGTCAAAAGTAGTGTACTATATAGGGAATTGGTTGCCATTTGGGATGCACACAATATGAATCAGTGGGTTTTTATTACTAGTCAATTTTTATAAAGCTCTTTCCCTTATGTTTAAAAATAAAAAATATGTGGACAAAATACTGTGCCTGAGCTTGTGGTTGAATTAAGTCATTGAGTTTTTAGTCATTTCGGTATTTAGGGACAGATTGGGGGGAGTACAATAGTCTAACGCTATGCTAATGGCTGTGCTGTGAATCTTTTTGTGTGTGTGTGTGAGACCTAGTAAAGATTTTAAGTGTGTGTGTGCTCATATAACAATATGCGGTACTTGTACATGGATAGATTTTACAATACAATCACAAGCTCTTTAATGTGGAAAACCTACTGTACACACTCCACACTATTGTCCCTAGCCCCGCACTGTAGCTCTTGCATTGTCCTTGTGTATGCCTGAGCCGTGCTAAACACAAGCTGTCCAAACAGAGCAGAGGAGATGAGGGCTTTGAAGGCTTTCTCCCTCCCTGCTGGCAGAGAGGAGGCCAGCTGCGCCCAGAATATCACCCTATTCCCTATTGAGTACGCTACTTTTGATCAGAACCCTATGGTCCCTAGTGGAAAGTAATGTACTATATGTAATAGAGTGCCATTTGGGACGCACCCCAGGGCGCCACAACCCAGGGCGCCACAACCAAAACAGAACACGGCAGCAATTTGAGGCGAGCTGGATGAAATACAATCGGGAATGTTCATTTATTATTTCCTATTCACTCCCTTCCCTCTCTGCCTAACTTTGTTTCAGAAGTTAAAGGTGGCAGCAGGCTGAAGAGGGGGGAGAAGGAATGCAACTATAGCTTGATTCAACCGCAAAAATAAGACCATAAGCGTCCTCATTTTCATAGGGTGTTTTCCCTTCATCTAGTATCTGATAAAAACCTGTGCTGTGTGTTGATGGTGTATCGTTTAGGGTTCTTCCTCTCCATTTTTTTCACAGCGTTCGTGTCCCGCTGTGTTTTTGAGCACAGCTTGGCAGCAGATGGCTGCTTACATAAAAACGCCTGGAGAATCAACTGACTTAGCCTATTGAACATGACGGTTTCTCCTCCTGACTAGCTTCTGACCCCGTTAGTTTGTCTCCTTGTGGTGCGACAACATCTTAGCATAATGAACCCTTTAATAAAAGATGGAGAGAGCGAGGGAGAGGGAGCGCGTCATTATATCATCTACAAACACCATTGATATGTTGCCCTAAACTGCAGAGAGAACTCGCTTGGGAGTGTAGCCGTTAGCGATGATGCTAATGAAAACAGTCTTCTGGTAGATGGAAAGGCTTTCCCTAAAACTTTCTGAATGTAAATATTAACTGCAAAGTAGCCTGTGCTTACCTGGTATGATTATTTTAATCAATCCAGTGGGTATTTGTTTTGCAAACTCTAACATCACATGTGCGCTACAAAAACACAGCAGCCTCTTGCTAGGTGCGCACTGGAATTAAAGTGTAACTAGGCTACACCCCAAAAAAAACACATTTCTACATTTTCCCAGACCTCAAAAGTGGTTCCCTGATGTGGCATTGTTGTGGACGTATAACGTACAATTTCTGTAATTTGTTTAGCGTTTGAGCGAAAACCTGGAAAAACAAAACGGAGATAACAGAATCTAGGGAAAAAACTGAATCAGGCAAAAAAGAAAACAGATTTCAAAGGGCCCTACATTAAGGGATGGAGCCATGTGCAGTGCCCTACTGTATGGGCAACGATACACAAATTATTATTTCGTGACTTGTCCCGCATTACCTATTTAGTATCTGATTTCAACAAATATTAGACTGTTTTCTGCAGTGTACAGTACCAGTCAAAAGTTTGGACACATCTACTCATTCAAGGTTCTTTATTTTTACTATTTTCTACATTGTAGAATAATAGTGAAGACATCAAAACTATGAAATAACACGTGGAATTATGTAGTAACCAAATAAGTGTTAAACAAATCAAAAAAATATTGTATAGTTGAGATGCTTCAAATTAGCCACCCTTTACCTTGATGACAGCTTTGCACACACTTGCCATTCTCTCAACCAGCTTCATGAGGTAGTCACCTGGAATGCATTTCAATTAACAGGTGTGCCTTGTTAAAAGTTGATTTGTGGAATTTCTTTCCTTCTTAATGTGTTTGAGCCAATCAGTTGTGTTGTGACAAGGTAGGTGGGGTATACAGAAGATAGCCCTATTTGGTAAAAGACCAAGTCCATATTATGGCAAGAACATCTCAAATAAGCATCATTTCTTTAAAACATGAAGGGCAGTCAATACAGAACATTTCAAGAACTTTGAAAGTTTTTCAAGTTGTTGGGTTCTGAGAATATGAAAATATACTTATTCATGTCACTGATGGAGTGCGAAGGTTAAGGGTCTACACCAGAAGTTAAGGGTTATAGGAGGAAGATATATAGGTGGTGCAACTAAGCTTGGAACGTGTTGAGTGCAGGGAAGCGATTACATGTGGCAGGCATTGATAAGGAGAGACGGGTGGAGATCTTAGAAGCTAACAATGTCACTGAGGGAGAGAGGGTCATGTATAACGTTTACATGATGTCAGGATATGTTATTGTTAGCCATCAGGGATCCTCTGGGAGGAGAAGAGACACAGTCTGGTATCAATAACCATGACAGCCTTGAGTTGGGGAGGAGTGAGCACTTTGGGGTAGGGGTCAGGTTAGATGAAGTGAGGAAGAACCGATATCACTAAGGTTCTGTCTAGCTACAGAGATGCGTTGGCTAGGAGAAAGGGTTAAATATCAGTGCTTGTGTGAAATGTTTTATTTTGTTGTCTGAATTACAGCTGTAGCGACCCAGAAGACATTGAGGTCATCCATATTCCATTCCCACGGGGGGCCAGTACAAAAAAAGTACAAAAAACTATGAATGTATGTACTTGTAAGTCGCTCTGGATAAGAGCGTCTGCAAAATGACAAATGTAATGTAATGTTTGGGAAGAATTCAACTTGGTTATTTACTCAAAATTAGAACCTAACAAAGTGCCGTCGCAAAACCGTTTTGATGCCAGAGTTCTGGAAGGAAAGATCACAGAAATCCCATGAAGAAGAAATTGAGGTCATCCATATCCCATGAAGAAGACATTGAGGTCATCCATATCCCATGAAGAAGACATTGAGGTCATCCATATCCCATGAAGAAGACATTGAGGTCATCCATATCCCATGAAGAAGACATTGAGGTCATCCATATCCCATGAAGAAGACATTGAGGTCATCCATATCCCATGAAGAAGACATTGAGGTCATCCATATCCCATGAAGATGACATTGAGGTCATCCATATCCCATGAAGAAGACATTGAGGTCATCCATATCCCATGAAGAAGACATTGAGGCCATCCATATCATTTGACAGCCATTCTGTAGTGGTACAGTATACTTTGAGTTGTTAAGTGTGGTTTGCATGGATTATGCATGGGGCTGTGTGACACTCTCTCTCTCTCTATCAGTGGAATCAGAAAGAGGAATGAGGAGGTTTGGTTTAACGTCACTGACAATTCCTGTGTGAGAGTGCATGCGTGCGTGTGAGCGTGTTGTGTGAGCGTGTGTGCGTTTGTGAGCGTGCTTGCGCGTGTGTGAGCCTGCTTGCGCGTGTGTGAGCCTGCTTGCGCGTGTGTGAGCCTGCTTGCGCGTGTGTGAGCGTGCATGCGCGTGTGTGAGCGTGCTTGCGCGTGTGTGTGTGAGCGTGTGTGTGTGAGCGTGCTTGTGAGCGAGCGTGCTTGTGCGTGCGTGCTTGTGAGCGAGCATGTGTGTGAGCGAGCGTGCTTGTGCGTGTGTGCACGAGCGTGCTTGTTTGTGTGTGTGTGAGGGTGCTTGTTTGTGTGAGCGTGTTTGAGCGTGTGAGTGAGGGTGCTTGTGTGTGTGAGCGTGTGTGAGTGAGGGTGTGTGTGAGCGTGTTTGAGCGTGTGAGTGAGCGTGCTTGTTTGTGTGAGCGTGTTTGAGCGTGAGAGTGCTTGTGAGCCGGCGTGTATCTGTGTGAGCGTGCGTGTTCATTCGGGTGTGTGTGAGAGCGCGTGTGTGAGTGCGTGTGTGATTGTGCTTGTGAGCGTGCGTGTTCCTCTACCACATTGCCCTCCAGTTCTATAGCCACCTCTTCATGGGCAAGTGGTCTCTCTTACTGAATATGGAATCATTTTACTGGAGGTGTTGCTTGATGTTAATGGCACAATGCTTTGGGATGGTTCTAAAGGGCTGCATAGGGCTCTGGCCTAAAGTAGGGCACTGAGGGGAATAGGGTGGACATCACAAAGGAGGACAGAGCTGTAGCTACTCAGTGTCGTGCAGATTGTGTCAGCTTCCTGTTACGTAAACACCACATGACCACTTTTCCCCACTCGGTCGGAAGCGAAACAGTGGTTATGTCCCAAATGACACCCTATTCACTATATAGTGCACGAGGACTCCGGTCAATAGTAGTGCACTATGTAGGGAATAGGGTGCCATTTGTGCTGCAGACACAGTGAATCACTGGGATTAGATTTGTGTGACGGTCTTTGTGGTAACCATCGACACAGTGCAGAGACATAAGTCTGTATGCAGACTGCTGATGCACATCTTGCCAGCCTCGTTAGAGAGGTACAACCAGCAGCACCCACACAGAGAACACCGAAACAAGGCAGAGGGAGAAGTAACGGAGAAAGAGTATGAGGCACATGGAGGCCAGAGTGGACAGACGATAGGAAGCCAAAAATGGTCTGAAAGGCAAAGGGGGAAACGTGTAGTCATGGTTGACTTTGTCATTAACCCCTTACACTTCTGGAAATTGGCCTATATGGATATGGCCAAATTTGAAGTATTTCTAACAGAAAAACTATAAAAAGCATGTTCATGACTATGTCTTTGATATCATTGATCATAGCTGAAAAAAACGTTTGGTATTATGGATTAACATCCTCTGCCTTATCATGGATGGACAGCTACCTATTAAATAGAACAGAGGGTTTTCTTTAATGGAAGCCTCTAACCCGTCGCAAGTCCCACTGGTTGTTGCTTATTTATAAAACCCACTTAGACCTCACTCCCCCCTATCGGAGATATCTCCTGCAGCCCTCATCTTCCACATACAACACCCCAAAGCACACACATCCCTGTGTCGCTCGTCTTTTCAGTTCGCTGCAGCTAGCGACTGGAACGAGCCGCAACAAACACTCAAACTGGACAGTTTTGTCTCCATCTCTTCATTCAAAGACTCATGGGGACACTCTTACTGAGTGGCGGCTTTGCGTGATGTATTGTTGTCTCTTCTTGCCCTTTGTGCTGTTGTCTGTGCCCAATAATGTTTGTACTATGTTTTTGTGCTGCTGCCATGTTGTGTTGCTACCATGCTGATGTCATGTTGTGTTGCTACCATGCTGTGTTGTAATGTGTTGCTGCCATATTATGTTTTCGTCTTAGGTCTCTGTTTATTTAGTGTTGTCTCTCTTGACGTGATGTGTGTTTTGTCCTATATTTTTATTTAATTTATTTTTAATCCCAGCCCCCATCCCCGCAGGAGGCCTTTTGCCTTTTTGTAGGCCGTCATTGTAAATAAGAATTTGTTCTTAACTGACTTGCTTAGTTAATTTGCATATTTTTTAATATTTTTTATTTAAGGTGAGTGTGGTGTATCGCAGGGCAGCCGACTTGGACCATTATTGTTTTCTGTGTTTACTAATGACCTTCCACTGTCCTTACATAAAGCCTGAGTAACCTTGTACGCTGACGAATCCACAGTATACACTTTGGCTGCAACATTACAATAAATAACTGACACATTTAACATAGAGTTCCAGTCAGTTTTTAGAATGGGTAACTAGCAAAAGACTAGTGCTAAATATCTCAAACTAAAAGCATAATTTTTGGGACAAATCGTTTGCTCAACCCTAAACCTCATCTGGATCTATACTGAACAAAAATATAAACTCAACATGCAACAATTTCAAAGATTTTGCTTCGTTATAGTTCATATTTATCAATTTATCTATGGTTTTCACATGACTGGGAATACAGATATGCATTTGTTGGTCACAGATAATATTTTAAAAAGGTAGGAGCGTAGATCAGAGAACCAGTCTGTATCTGGTGTGACCACCATCATGCAGCGCGACACACATTGATCAGGCTGTTGATTGTGGCCTGTGGAACGTTGTCCCACTCCTCCTCAGCGGCTGTGCGAAGTTGCTGGATATTGGCGGGAACTGGAACACACTGTCGTAAACGTCGATCCAGAGCATCCTAAACTTGCTCAATGCGTGACATGTCTGGTGAGTGTGCAGGCTGTGGAAGAACTGGGACATTTTCAGCTTCCAGGAATTGTGTATAGATCCTTGCGCCGTGCGTTATCATGCTGAAACATGAGATGACGGCGGCACGACAGTTGGCCTCAGGATCTCGTCACGGTATCTCTGTGCATTCAAATGACCATTCATAAAATGTTTGCTGTCTGTAGCTTATGCCTGCCCATACCTTAACTCTTCCGCCAGCATGTGGCACACGTTCCCATCGTTGACCATGGCAAACCGCTCTCCCACACGATGCCATACACGGGGTCTGCGGTTGTGAGGCCGGTTGATCGTACTGCCAAATTGTATTATGTATGTGATGCGTGGTTGGGATACGACTGTGATATGTGGTTGTCTCGACTGTTTATCATAAGATGAATGCAGTAGCTGTGGGTCGCTCTGGATGGGGGAGTCTGCTGAATGGCTGAATTCAAATGTAAATGTAGTGCATTCGGATGGGATTCAGACCGCTTTACTTTTTCCACATTTTGTTACGATATAGTCTTATTCTAAAATTGATTGAATAAATGCTTTCCCTCATCAATCTACACACACTACCCCATAATGACAAAGCGAAAACATGTTTTTAGATATTTTTTTGCTAATAAAAAAACAGCTTATTTACATAGGTATTCAGACCCTTTGCTATGAGACTCGATTGGAGTCCCCTTATGGTAAATTCAATTGATTTGGTTGGAAAGGCACACACCTGTGTCTATAAGGTCCCACAGTTGACAGTGCATGTCAGAGTAAAAACCAAGCCATAAGGTTGAAGGAATTGTCCGTAGAGCTCCGAGACAGGATCTGGGGAAGGGTACCAAAAAATGTCTGCAGCATTGAAGGTCCCCAAGAACAGTGGCCTCCATCATTCTTAAATGAAAGAAGTTTGGACCCACCAAGACTCGTCCTAGAGCTGGCCCCCGGGCCAAACTGAGCTCCAGAGCGCTCAGGACCTCAGACTTGGGTGACGGTTCACCTTCCAACAGGACAACGACCCTAAGCACACAGCCAAGACAACACAGAAGTGGCTTAAGGACAAGTCTCTGAATGTCCTTGAGTGGCCCAGCCAGAGCCCAGACTTTAAACTGATTGAACATCTGTGGAGACCTGAAAATAGCTGTGCAGCGACGATCCCCATCCAACCTGACAGAGCTTGACAGGATCTGCAGAGAAGAATGGGAGAAACTCCCCAAATACAGGTGTGCCAAGCTTGTAGCGTCATACCTAAGAAGTAGGCTGTAATCGCTGCCAGGGGTGCTTCAACAAAGTACTGAGTAAAGGGTCCGAATACTATAATTTATATATATAAATACATTTGCCCCCCCAATTTTTTTTTTGCTTTGTCATTATGGGGTATTGTATGTAGATTGATGAGGGAAATAAAATAATAATTTCATCCATTTTAGAATAAGGCTGTAACGTAACAAAATGTGGAAAAAGTCAAGGGGTCTGAATACTCTCCAAATGCACTGTGTATTTATGTATGTTATGTTTTATTTGTTTCTTGTTTGGACCCCAGGAAGAATAGCAGCTGTCTTGGCAGTAGCTAATTGGGATCCTAATACACACACACAAACACACACACACAAATGGCAGAAATTGAAAGAGAACACTTTAGAGATTATGGGGACATTTATCAGACCCAAGGTGAGGATACAACACTTCACCTGACAAAAGACTGAATCTAAACATTACACTGTTGCAGACCTGGGATAGCTATAGTTTTAACCATGCTTTGTGGTAAGTAACTATTTCACCCAGGGGAACAAATAGTTATTTTGGAGGTGACTACAACTATTCAAATACAGATCTTAGAAAGTGACTACATTTCAAAACTATTTGAATACAGATTTTGCCCCAGGTGTGCATAACCAGGTCAAACCAATTAACCAATTATATTTTGTACATATAAGTATAAATAAGTTGTGACACTCAACTACTGCATGACTCAACATACCACTGAAAAAGGTTGCTGAGTTATTCAAAGCCGTTTGCAGACATTGAAAGCAGCATGTTGGATGCTTTGCAAAGAAAACTTTGTCCATCTGAGGGTAAGTGTTCATCTTTCATACACTCACTATACCATCATTTTAAAGGGATAGTTTACTCAGAATACAAACTAACATGATTTTCCACCTACCTTGGCAGTAGTTGATTCAAGAAGTTTCCTTTCGACACTTAAAGCCCTATTTTGTTACTGTTAGCATTCTCAGTAACGCGTAACATTAAACTGTTCTTGTGCCTGTGTAGTAATGGGGCGGCAGGTAGCCTATTGGTTAGAGCGTTGGGCCAGTTACCAAAAGGTTGCTGGGTCGAATCCCCGAGCTGACAAGGTAAAAATATGTCATTCTGCCCCTGAACAAGGCAGTTAACCCACTGTTCCCCAGTAGGCCGTCATTTGTAAATAAGAATTTGTTCTTAACTAACTTGCCTAGTTAAATAAAGGTTAAATATTTTTTTAAATAATAAAACACTGATTTTGGAGAAACATTTTATGAGCATGTTGTTACTTCAATACTTCGATAATTGCATTTTAATTGCATAGGAATTTGCTGAGTTTTTGTAACTATTGTACACGAGTGGTGACTGTTCCTTATTTCACTTACGTAATAACTCCATTATTATGCAATGCTAAAGCAATTTCCAAAGTCCTATGTAACAATATTGCTATCATACTACACATGTATAAGAACTTTGTCAAGTGTTGCTGTGTTATGTCTCACTCATATGAACATATATTTGTTAGTCATTTTGAAGCTGCAAAGGTGGTCTACTCTAATGTTCAGGTGATTCCATGCCCCTCATGTATTTAATTCTAGGCTGTAGGCTACATTAAGATTCATATCCAAGAGCCTTCCAAACCATGTGCTTTATGATAATATATTCAGACTAATTCAACTAACTTTTGTAGTTTTTGGTTCTTCGTCAAATATTTGTTTTCAAAATAACTTACATAGATTCAAATACCTTCCAATATGATTTGGTTTTCTGGAGAGAAGAGAAACAATTACAAGGGTTTGAGTAAGAGGTCCACCTGGCGTCTCCAAGTGGCCACACAACTCTTCAAACTGTGCACAGTTCCGAAGTAATTTCAATCCCCTTTTTTTGACTGGAGGAAAGAGCCTTCAATATAACGCCTCGACCACACCTACAGCGTCGTTGCATTGCGGCACACCAGAAGTACATTCATTTCCAATGGAACGCCGCGTTTGTTTTGCAGCGTTGCAGAGGCAGTTGCAGTGCGTTCTGTGTGACGCATACGTTGGATTTATCCGACATATGCGTCAAACTTTATGCGCGGACCGCTTGACAGTTGAACTTTCTGTTGCACACGTAGCCAGATGACGCTGCGTACTGTTTTACGCGACGACGCTGTAGGTGTGATCAAGGTGTAATGTGCTTTGTTTAGCTCTCCTAGCTTTGCCATTGACGAACTGAATCAAGCACACTTGTCGTTTTTTTGGTTTGGAACACAGCCCCGTGTCCCCACCATCACACAATTACTGTTATTTTACGCAATCCAAAAAGGTCCATTTTTATAAGTCGCAATCAGAGTCAGGTGGGGATCATTTTAAAGCTTATTCTCTTGCTAACATTGCTAGCTAAGTTATGAAATACGATCTTACAGTTTCGAAAGGCACTTCAGACAAACATAGAAAGGTTGGTGCTCATAGTCATTTTGTCGTGAGAGCATTCTTCACAATATGACAAACAGGCTCATTCTGTTCAGGACAACCCAGGGTATAACATATGTCATCCTTGTGACTGTAACATAGCGATCATAAATGTTGATACTGTACATGACGTGTGAAGTGCATATTTGGACTCACGGGTGTGTGGTTTGCTATAATCGGTATTAGGATCCTGAGCGTCTCATCTTTCCGAACACATCGACACGATCTCTCAACTTATAGCATTTCCCTCATTCAGAGAACAACAAATGTGCAAGAGTAGCCCAATTTGTG